>NW_020838009.1:4555556-4785029 GCF_003676395.1 Aethalodelphis obliquidens
GTGGGATCTTCCCGGACCGGGACACAAACCCGCGTCCCCCACATCGGCAGGCGGACTCTCAACCACTGCAGCACCAGGGAAGCCCTCGTGCCTTTTTGAACAAAGGGCCTGCGCTTTGGTTCTGCGCTGGGCCTGCTCTCAGCTCTGCCCCGCAATCTTCAAGTCCCACGCCCTTTCTCACCACCAGAAACCCAGGCTCGCTCTGCAAGCTGCCAGATGCCGCCAGCGAGGTCCCCACACCTGGCCAGAGAACCTCATCTTCTTTCCAGGATGTTCCCTTCTTCGTCTGGAAAAGGTGTGGACCCTCTTAATTCTCTGAGCCCCAAACCTACGAAAATGACTCCAGGTCCCAGTGCTCTTCACCTGGGGAGAGCGGGCTTCACTTGAGCTCACCAAGGATTCCTGGGCCATTCCAGGACAGTACGGATGACTGATGTGGGAAACCTTGCAGGGAAGCCAGCCGCATCCCACCCCACCAGTCCTGTTCCTGCAGCTCCAACGGTGACCAGATTGGCGTCGACACCCCCATGCAACCCCCGCTCCCGCCCAGACATGCTGTCACGGCAGTGGGTGCCTACTCAGAAGCGGTCTGACTGTCACCTACTCCCTGCTCACGGAACTGTGTGTTTGTAGTTCATCGACTGTGGGTGTTTCCCTCAGGGTGTGACAGATGATACGTAGCCCCCCAGTGCCAGAAATCCAGACAGGGTTGGACTCTGCCTGGAGCTCAGGGAGTCCTTAGGATGTCCTCCCCACCCCCTTCCCCGTGTACCCGCCGCCCAGCACGCAGAGCCCGCAGGCCCCTGGGGCCCCATCTACGCTGTTTGTTTGGGTGAGAGCTCTGTGTTTGTAGGGCCAGCCGTGCAGCAGCTCTGAGCAGAGAAGGCGGTGCCAAGCGGGTAGCCAGCAACAGCTGGGCACACGCTCCGGATGACACATTCCAGGAGGGGGTGGGGGCAGGGAGGCAGCCCCGCTCCGCTGTCCTTGGGGAGCCTCCTCCCCAATCATCCCTCCCTCTGCTCCCCCGGGAGGTGAGAGAACACAGGACGCCTGTCACAGATCATGTGCTGGGGAGAAACGCCCCCGCCCCCCCAGACCTGAGGCCGGGGAACGGGGGCGATGAAAACGGCCTTTGTCCTGGGCCCTGTTCCCTGCACACTGGGCTTGTGTTTCTTGCCTTATGACAATTGGGTGAAACATTAGACTGGAGCATCAATTATTCAGATTTCACTGCAAGGTCAGAACAGCAGCCCGGCCTGTCCCCGCTCAGAGAGATGGGATGCGAAAGCCCAGGCAGTCAGTTCCAGGAAGGAGGCTGTGAGGCTTCAGACAGACTCGGGCTGGCTAGGTCTGAGCCCCTGCACCACCAGGTCTCAGCCACCCACCAAACCCCACCCCCGTCAGCTCCAACCTCCTCTGCCAGCACCCGCCAAACTGCCCGTCGGCTTCTCTGGGCATTTGGGTGGCAGTGAACTCCAGAAAGCATGATTCCATCTTCAGACTCAAGGGGCTCAGGCCCCAACCCCCCAGCCCCCCACCAGGCACTGACTCACCTGTCTGGTTCCCTCTGTTTGCTCAGGACCCCGTGCCTAACCCCTCACTCTGCCACACGGCCCATCCTGTGTCATCTCTGCCCCCTCCCAAAGTGTCATGGATACAGGTGTCACCCACCTGTCTCCTTTCTAATACAAGAATTTAAAGCCCTCAGTTTCCCTCAAAACACTATTTAACTGTATCCTGAGATCTTTGATAGGTTGTGTTTTCACTATCATACCGTCCAAAAGACTTTCTCATCCTCCCTGTTATTTCTTCTTTGACCCATGGAATTTTTAGGAGTATCTTGTATAACTTCCAAGTATGTGGTGATTATCCAGACACCTTCAGGCCATTGATTTCCAGTTGAATTTCACTGTGGTCAGAGTACTGTACTACTGTACTTTTTCCAACCCTTTTAAGTGTACTGAGATCTGGTTTATGACCCAACACATGGCCTGTTTGGTGAATGCCACTTGTGCACATGAAAATAACGTGCCTTCTACAGTTGTGTGATTAAATGTCAATTAGGTCAAGTAGGTCGATAGCATTGTTCAAGTCTTCTGTATCCTTAATGTTTTTCTGGGCATCTTGTGTTGAAATCTCCCACTATAATAAGAGACTTGTCTATCTCTCTTTTCAGTTCCATGCGTTTTTGCCTGGTGTGTTTTGAAGCTCTCTTATTATGTGCATATGCATTTAAGATGCTGCCTTAGTTGGCTGGGCCTGCGTCATAAATATCATAGACTGGGTGGCTTAAACAACAGACATTAATTCTGGAGGCTAGAAAGTCTGGAGGCTAGACAAGGTTCAACAGGGTTTGGTTTCTGGCAAAGTCTCTCTCCTTGGTAGTCTTCCTCTAGGCTCTTTATGTGCCAGACAGAGACAGAGTTCTGGTCTCTTCCCCTTCTTATAAGGTCCTATTGGATTAGGGCTCCACCCTTATGACCTCACTGAAACTTAATTGCCCCCTAAAGACAATCTCCTGATATAGTCACATTGGGGGTTAAGGCTTCAATGTATATATTGGGGGTGGGACACAGTTCACCCATAGTAGATGATTATGTCTTTTTGATGAATGGATATCTTTATTAATACGAAATGTTCTTCCTTATCTGGTACTAGTTTTCTGAAGTCTACCTTATCTGGTATTAAGGAAGCAATTCAAATTACCTATGATTAGTGTTTGCATAATACGTATTTTTCCATCCTTTCACTGTTTACCTCTCTGGAGTTTATATTAAAAGTATATCTCTTATAGATAACAATATTATTTGGGTCTTTTTAAAAATTCAGTACAACATTCTCTGCCTTTTAATTTAGTTTCTTCTTTAAAATGATAGTTACGATTGGCTTTAAATTCTCCATCTTGCTATTGTCTTCTTTTTGTCCACCTGTTCGTTTTTTCTTTCCTTTTTTTAGATTTGTATTTCTAACTATTCCATTTAATCTCTTCTATTGGCTCATTAACTATACCTATTATCTTTATTCTTTTACTAGTGACTTTAGATTTATAATGTCCATTGTTAACTTTTCAAGTAATATTCTACTTGCTCAAATAAGATGTAAACCTTAAAATCATGGACTTTCCTCTCCCCCTTCCATCCTTTGTTATCAGATACATTACTTCTACATAAGTAATAAATCTCATAACACATTGATATTATTGTTGTAAACTGTCAACTCTCTTCTGAAGAAATTTGTTCTACGCCAAAACATTAACACTTCCCTGGCCCCGAGCACTTTAAAGACATTCATTTGACTGTCTTCTGCCCTGCATTGTTTCTCATGTGCATTATTAACTTTGTTCTCTGTACATAATGTGTCTTTTACTCCTGGTCGATTTTAAGATTTTCTCATCACACCTTTTTAGTGATTTGAATGAAATGACCTTTGCTGTGATTTTCTTCGTATTGATTCTTCTTAGGTTCCATTGCATGCTTTAGATTTGTGTGTTTATATTTTTCATCAAATGGGGAACGTTTTCCATCACTATTTCTTCATATATCTTATCTGCCCACGCCCTCTCTGAGGATTCCAATTAGAGGTAACTTTCACTCCCTGATATTGCCGTACAGGTGAGTGTGTTCATGTCCCTCAGCTGTTTTTCTCTCTGTGCTTCAGGGTAGTTTCTGGTCTTCAAGCTCACTACCTTTTCTTCTGCACGTATCATCTTCTGTTAAGACCATCCAGTATTTGTTTTTCAGATTTATACTGTTAACACTAACACACAGTAAAACGATCTTTTCTTTTCTTGGAGTACAGTCCTGTGCATGTTAATACATGTGTAGATTCGCTTAACCACCACCTCCAGGATACAGAACAGTTTCACGTCCCCCCAAATTCCTTTATGCTGCCTTCTGTGGTCAGAATCTCTGCCCACACCTAAATCTAGGAAACCCCTAGTCTGTGCTCCTGCCGCATATTTTTGTCATTTCTAGAATGTCATATAAATAGAATCACACAGTATGTAACTTTTTTGCACTGGCTTCTTCCACCCAGATTAATACCTTTGTGGTTCATCAATGTGGTTGCATGTATCTGTAATCTGGCCTTTTTATTGCTGGGAAGTATTCCATTGTAAGAATGCTTATCCATTCATCCACTGAAGTAAATTTGGTTGTTTCCAGTTTTGGGTGATTAAGAAAAGAGCTGCTGTAACATTTTGTGTACAGGCGTAAACCTAAGTTTTTACTTCTCCAGGGAAAATTCTTAGGAGTGGGATTGCTGGGTCATATAGTAAATGTAAATATTTAAATATATATGAACCTGCTAGACTGTGGCTGAACCACTTTACAGTCCCACCAGCAATGACTGCATCCTCACCCACACTTGGTATTGCTCAGTTAAAAAAACTGGGTTGTTTCTTAGTGTTGAGTTTGAGGGATTGCTTTATATATTCTGGATATATGTCAGATCTGTCACTTACAAATATTATCTCTAAGTCTGTAGCTTGCCTTTTCATTATTTTAATAGTACCTTATGTAGAGTAAAAGTGTTAACTTTTGGTGAACTCCAGTTTACATTTTTTAAATAGATTATGCTTTTGATGTCATGTCTAAGAACTCTCTGCTATATTTACTTCTAAAAAGCTTATAGTTTTACATTTAGATTTATGATCAACTTTGAATACATTTTTTACAACATGCAAAGGTTAGATTGAGGTTTATTTTTGTACATGAATGCCTGATCGTTACATTATTATTTGTTCAAAAACCTACTTTTTTTCATGGAATTGCCTTTGCACATTTTCCAAAAATCATTTGGAAGAAAATTTGATACATGTGCAAATATATGGAAACAAAGCAAAACACTCTTAAATCACCAAAGGGTCCAAAAAGAAATCACAAAGGAGATTAGAAAATACTTTGAGATGAATCAAATGAAAGCAAATTATACCAAAACTTATGGATGTCATGAAATCACAGCTTAGAGGGAAATTTATAGCTGTAAGTACCTATATTTAAAAAAAAGGAAGATGTCAAATAAGAACCTAAACTTCCACCTTAAGAAACTAGAAAAAGTGGAGAAAACTAAACACAAATCAGGCAGAGGAAGGATATAATAAAGATTAGAGCTGAAATAAATTACATAGAGAATAAGAAAAACAATACAGAAAATCAGTGAAACCACAAGTTAAATTCTTTGAAAATATCAACAAAATTATCAAACTTTTAAATAGGCTAGTTCCCCCCCATAAAAAGAAAGATAGAAAGAGGAATTAAATGACTAAATTAGAAATAAAAGAGGAGATATTACTACTGAAATGGAATTTCTATTCAGAAATAGAAAGGGTTATAAGGGAATACTATGAACAACTGCACGCCAACAAATTAAATAATCTAGGTGAAATGGACAAGCTTCTAGAAAGACACAAACTATTGAAAACAACTCAAGAAGAAATAGAAAATCTGAATAGACATACGTATAACAAGTGAAGAGATTGAATAGTAATCACAAAACTTCCCACGAAGAAGAACCTAGAACTACATGGCTTCAGTGATGAATTCTACCAAATGTTTAAAGAAAATTAGTAGGAATCCTTCACATACATGTCCATAAATTAGAAGGGGTGGGCACACTTCCCAACTCATTCTATAAGGCCAAGATTACCCTGATTCCAAAACCAGAGACAGCATTGGTGGTTCATTGGTAGAATTCTCACCTGCCAAAACCAGAAGTATTATTGGAAAAGAAAAATAGAGACCAATATCCCTCAGGAATATAGATGCAAAAGTTCTTAACAAAATACTAAAAAGCGAAAGGTAGCAAAATGTAAGAAGAATTATACACCACGACAAAGTAGTATTTATCCCAGGAATGCAAGATTGGTTCAACATATGAAAATAACATGTATTAATAAATAATAATATAGTAACAAACTATATTAATAGAATAAAAGACAAAACCACATGGACATCTCAAAAGATGGAGAAAAATCATTTGATAAAATTCAACACTCTTTCATAACTTAAAAAAAACACACTCAACAGACTAGGAACATAAGGAACATTCTCAACTAACAAAGAGCATCTGTGAAAAACCCACAGCAAACGTCACATTTAATTATGGAAGACTGAATGCTTTCCTCCTAAGATGAAGAGCAGAAGGATGTCTACTCTGACCACTTCTATTTAACATTATGCTGGAGCTTCTAGCCAGGGGAATTAGGCAAGAAAAAGAAATAAAAGATATCCAGATTGATAAGGAAGAAGTAAAACTATCTCTATTTGCATATGGCATGATCTAGTATTCAGAAAATCATAAAGAATCCACTAAAAAAAAAAAACAACTCTCACAACTAACAAATGATCTCAACAAGGTTGCAGGATACAAGGTTGATATAGAAAATCAATTGCATTCTTATACACTAGCAATGAGCAATCTGAAAATGAAATTAATAAAGCAATTCAACTTATGATTGCATCAAAAAAATAAAATACTTAGGATTAATTTTAACAATCCAAGTGCAGTACTTTTTCACTAAAAACTACAAAACATCATTGAAAGAAATTAAAGAAGACCTGAATAAGTGGGGAGATATCACATGTTCATTGACTGGAAGACGATATTATTAAGATAGCAGTACTCTCCAAATTGATCTTCAGGTTCATCACAATCTCTATCAAAATCCCAACTGTAAGGGGTTGTGTAGAACAGAAAAATTGTTATTTGAAAAGCTCAATAAAATTAATTAGCTGCAAGCCAGATTGACAAAGAAAAAAGAAAGTACAAATTACCTACATCAGTACTTAGAGAGGGGATATCATGACACACCCCACAGATATTAAAAAGACAATAAGGGAATTCTATGAACAACTCTATGCAAATAAATTTGATAACTTAGATGAAATGAATCAAGCCTTTGAAAACTACAAACTATCAGAACCCGGGTTTTGTCATTTGAAAAAATGGAATTTGCAGTTAAATTTTTTTGAAAAAGGATCTCCAGATCCAGAGAGTTTCATTGGTGAATTCTACTAAACATTTACTGAATCCCTACCTTTGGGTTTATTACAAACTGCATATAAAAAACAAGGGTTCTTGTTTTTTATTCCATTTTGATAACCTCTTTTAATTTCTGTGTTTACATCATTTACATTTAAAGTAATTTTTGATTCATTTGGATATAGTTCGCCATTTCATTATTTATTTTCTGTTTCTTCCCATTATTTTTTGTTCTGGTATTTCCCTTTTTTCTTCTTTCATTTAGATTATTTAAATATTCTTTAGTGGGACTTCCCTGGTGGCACAGTGGTTAAGCATCAGCCTGCCAATGCAGAGGACACGGGTTCGATCCCTGGTCCCGGAAGATCCCACATGCCATGGAGCAACTAAGCCCGTGAACCACAACTACTGAGCCTGTGTGCCACAACTACTGAAGTCCACGCGCCTAGAGCCCGTGCTCCACAACAAGAGAAGCCACCGCAATGAGAAGCCCCCACACCACATTGAAGAGTAGCCCCCGCTCGTCACGACTACAGAAAACCTGTGTGCAGCAATGAAGACCCAATGCAACCAAAAATAAATAAAATTGATTCTTAAAAATAAATAAATATTCTTTAGTATTCCATTTTAATTCTTGAGTTTTTTACTCTTTGTACTTTAAAAAAAGTGGTTGCACTACGTATTACAATACACATTGTTAACTTTTCAAAATCTACATAGAGTTAATATTTTATCACTTCAAGAGAAATTTTTAAATCTTAGCATGCGTTAGTCTCCATATCCTCCTCTACGCTGTAGTTGTCATATATATTATATTTACATTCATCGAAAACCCCATCTGACAGTGTTACGCTTTGTACTTTCAGAATTTAAGGGGATAAAAGTAGCCTGTTATGTCTACTCAGATATTTGCCACTCTGTACTTCCTTAGTTCCTGAAGTTCCCAGTTTCCCTCTGGCATCATTTCCCTCACATCTAAAAACGTTTTTTAGAATATTTTTTAGGGCAGGTCTACTGGCAACACATTTTCTTGGTTTTTCTTTATCTTACAATGTCTTTATTTCACCTTCATTCCTGTAGGATATTTTCACTGGGTATAGAATCTTGGGGGACAGTGTTGAGGTGTTTGTTCATTTGTTTGTTTTTTCAGTACTTCAAAAATGTTGTGCCATGATCTTCTATCTTCCATGGTTTTTGATAAGAAATCCACTGTCATTCAAACTCTTGTGCCTTGACTTGTGTCATTTTTCTCTGGCTGCTTTCAAGAGTTTTTCATCTGTCTTTACATTTAGCATTTTGAATACGATGTTTTGGTCAAGAATTTATTTGAGTTTGGTATGGGTTACATTTTGGTATGGGTTACATTTCTCTACCATTTTTGGCATGTCCAGAAATCTTTATTGAATGCTGGACTTGAGAATATTATACTGTTAAAGTCTGGATTTCATTGTCTTTCCTTACAGAGCGTTGCATTTTGTTCTGACAAGCACTTAATTCCTCTGTGCATCCATTTGAACCTCTCAAAATATGTCTGGAAACTTTGTTAAACCTTATCTATGGCCATCTCAACCCTATTTTTCTGTTGTTGTTTTATTGAAGTCTAGTTGGTTTACAATGTTGTGTTAATTTCTGCTGTACAGCAAAGTGATTCAGTTATACATATATATATATATATACACACACATGTACATATACATATATATTATTTTTTATTTTCTTTTCCATTATGGTTTATCACAGGATATTGAATACAGTTCCCTGTGCTATACAGCAGGACCTTGTTGTTTATCCAGTCTATATATAAGAGTTTGCATCTGCTAATCCCAACCTCCCACTCCATCCCTCCCCCAAACTCCTCCCCCTTGGCAACCACAAGTCTGTTCTGTATGCCCATGATTCTCTTTCTGTTTCGTAGATATGTTCATTTGTATCATTTTTTAGATTCCACATATAAGTGATATCATATGATATTCATCTTCCTCTGTCTGACTTACTTCACTTAGTATGATAATCTCTAGGTCCATCCAAGTTGCTGCAAATGGCATTATTTCCTTCTTTTTTATGGCTGAGTAATATTCCATTGTATATATGTACCACATCTTCTTTATCCATTCCTCCATCAATGGACATTTACGTTGTTTCCATGTCTTGGCTATTGTGAATAGTGCTGCCATGAACATAGGGGTGCATGGATCTTTTTTTTTTTAATTAATTTATTTATTTTGCTGTGTTGGGTCTTCATTTCTGTGCGAGGGCTTTCTCTAGTTGTGGCAAGCGGGGGCCACCCTTCATCGCGGTGCGCGGGCCTCTCACTATCATGGCTTCTCCTGTTGCGGAGCACAGGCTCCAGACGTGCAGGCTCAGTCGTTGTGGCTCATGGGCCCAGCTGCCCCGCGGCACGCGGGATCCTCCCAGACCAGGGCTCTAACCCGTGTCCCCTGCATTGGCAGGCAGACTCTCAACCACTGCACCACCAGGGAAGCCCTGCGCGGATCTTTTTGAATTACAGTTTTGTCTGGATATATATGCCCAGGATTGGGATTGCTGGATCATATGGCCACTCTATTTTTAGTTTTTTGAGGACCCTCCATACTGTTTTCCATTGTTCAGCCTTATTCTTAAGGTGTGGCCTTTCTGGGGTCTTTGTTGAAATAATGCAGGATTCAGTGAGGACTACCCACTCTGGCTGGTCTGAACTGGAGCACCTCCCACCCAGTGAGCACTCAGGACTGTGATACCTTCAGCATCTTGTGCTTGTCTTGGTCCAGCCCATCCCCCCTTGTGCAGGTCCACAGTGGTGCCCATCCACAGACACAGAAGGACCCTGTGCAGATTTCTGAATTCCTTTTCTGCCTGGATCTCTCCATGCAGATCTCTACCTCACAAATTCCAGCTTCCTGAGCCTCTCCAAACTCCAGTCTTTGTATCCTCAGCTCAATGGGACTGCTGTTCTCTGCTGGGGTCTCCTCTCTGCGCTGGGCTCCAGTAAATGCCAGCAGGCAAGAAGCCAGGTAGATTATGGGTTCGTGGTGTTTGTTTAGCTTCTCTGAGGGATCACATTCCCTCACTGCCTGTTGTCCAATGTCTGCAAACAGTCGTCTTATATATTTTTTGGTTTGGGGGTTTTTTCCCCAGTTTTCAACTTATTTGCAGCAGGAGGGCTAGGCTGCTGCCAGCGCTCTGTCATATTTAGAAGTGAAAATCTGTTTATTTCTACTGGAATGATTGACTTATCTGACTGCTTTGATGTCATGTAGACAAAGCTCTAAATAGCTTTTTAAATGTTACCCAGGGAAGGAGACAGAGTCAGAAATCCAAATGGAGTAATTTTTGTGCAGTTGGATTGCATTTTAAGATAAATTTCTGGCTTATCCACATGGAAGTGTCTTATGAAGATCCAGTGAAGCTTTTGGTTAGAAAAATATTGCCATGCCCTGAGAAACTGCTCTGTAATAGTATTTGCAAAGGGGATTAAGGACAAACTTGTATTCTTTATTGTTATTACAAAAGTAATACTTATTCATCATTGAAAATTCAGAATGGCAAGTCAGAAAAATAAAAGAATCACCCATAATCCTCATCATTTAGCAATTGTCACCCTTATTATTATAATAAGCATATGTACTCTATCCTCTATATATCCTCACAAATAATTTTATATTAAAATTGACTCCCTATGTATGACTTGTGCAGACATTATTGTTGAGGTTTTCTAGTAAGATGGATCTGATGGAAGAACTGGGGAGAAGTCTGTCAACGATGCAAACGGGCAAGCGAGTTACCAGCACTGACTTGAAGTGGGCTGTCCCTGCATCTGGGTGGTGGCTGGTTGTCAAGAGTGGATGCACTGACTGAAAAGCCACCAGGATGGAGGTCACAGGGGTGGCAGGGGAGTGCCTCTTGTTTCCCCTGGGCGTGCAGCGAGGCACAGAGACACGATCCATAATCGTGTCAGCCCCACCCCCATCCCTACCCCCCAGGTGGCAGGATGGCAGACAGGGACACTTAGGGCCCATCTGTCCTCTGGATTCACTCATTTGTGATAAGTTTATACTCATTTTGCTTAAATGATGATAACGTGACACAGGTAAAATTCAAATCAAATACACAAATTCAAGAAAGCTGTATGGCACAGATCATTTTTTAAAGTCAAGTTATAAGAAGACAGGATAATTCTCCTAAGAAACTTTAGACAAAGGTTAATTGTTGTGAATAAGTTTAATTATTTAAATCTGACCTTCTTGGCAGCCAGGGCAAAAAAGGAAAATAAACATGTTACAAAGTTCCTGCTATTTACCACAGTCCGTTGAGTCCTTACCAGAAGCCCTTGGGGGAAGAGGTTTTTCTGAATTCAGAACATTTGCATTTTAGACCAGGAATAAAGTGCATATACTGCACGTCAACACCCTTACAAGACTCGAGGCAGCAACGCGTTATCAACTGCATTTATGTTTCTGCGGTGAAATGGGTAAATATTCACTGTAAGACTTTGACAATCCTTATATCTGACCAGGGCAGGTTTTGCCACCAAATGAGTCAGCCACTAATTTACAGGAAAAATTTTGGCTTTCAGAAATATTTAGATTTTGGAACTGTGCATAGAGACTGCAGACCTGTAATAGAAGCTGCTAATTAATCTCTAGGGAGAGAGAAATGTTTTCCCAGCTCAGAAATCTAATACCACATGGATCTTGAGGATGTTGCCCAAAAAAACAGGCAGGTTCACCCGTGGACATTTTTACAAGAAATGTGTTGTCCCAGCAAAGTCTTTCGAACACCGCTGGAGGCGTCTGGCCTGCAGCCAGCACGCGGGGGCAGGGGTGGGTGAGGGCATGGCGTGGCGATGGGCAGGAGATGACCTTTGCCCTCAGGAATGTACTGTGAGGGCTGAACACCACATGAGGGGCTGATCCTGGGAGGGGGCAGGGCTACCTGCAGGGCGTGCATTGGGCTGCAATGACAAAGACCCAGGCTCAAGCTGGACAGAGAGTCCGGAGATGACCATTTCGTGGCAGGAAGTCCAGGGAGAGGCAAGGACAGCCATGGCCACCTTATGCCAGGCTCGACCCTCCTCAAGGTGTAGCTTCACCCTCAGCTGGTAAAAGAGGTGACATCCCGACATGGCAACATCGGTGAGGCTAGCTTATCAGAGAGGAAGCCTTCCCCGGGGACTCCCATCAGACTTGTGCTCCCATCTTATTGGCAGGACAGGAAAGGGGATGAGGGTTAGGAAGACTGATCCCCAAATCATCGGGGAGAAGAGGGGAACCCGAATCAAAATTGGCCTCAAATTGGATGGGTAGGCAGCCCCTGTGCTCTCCAGGAGTGGGGAGAAGAGAGTGGGGGACCAAGAGGGAGGTCACTTCTAAAACCTGGAGGACTGCATGCAAGGGCATGGGGTCAACGTGCCCAGGGTGCATGGGGAGGGAGGAGGTGGGTGCACGGGCGGGATCCGGCCCCAAGTATCCAGGCTGGAGCTGCTCCTTCTGTGCGCAGAGCCTCTGGAAGGAGCAAGGTCTGGCCTCATGTCAGCATCAGGGGAGGAGGGCTGGCGAGTGCAACCCACAGCTCAGGCAGCAGTGCCCAGGGAGGGGACCGATCTGAAAGCCACTGGCCAAGGTGTCCTGCATGCCTGCCGGGCAGAGCACTGAGCGAGGCCAGCTGCCCAGCGTCCCAGCGTGGGAAAGTGACCAGTCAAGCCGGACACACCATTGATGAAATACCTTCTATCCACTCACCTTGACATACAACCACCAGGCCAGGCCCAAAGGGGGTGTCCTAGATGCCCAGGTCGGCCCAGGGAAGCAGCCTGGCCAGCCCACCTGCTCCCTTCGCACCTACTCTTGAAAGCCCGGGAAGCAGGTGGGGACCATTGGCAGGGAACTTGCAGGTCCCAGGTTCTGCTTTCAAGGGGTGCGGCCTCTGGGTGGGCGTGTCCACCTTGGGGAGGGGCCCAGCTGGAGGAGGACTCTGGAACAGGGTCCTCTTAGGGCTCTGAGAGGGGCAGTGGCCCCCATACGGTGTGTGACAGAGGGATGCAGAGAACAAGGGGAGGGAGGACCCTGGGGAGGTGCTAGGCTAGGAGGAGGGTGGTGGTCCCTTCACCAAGATGGGGTCTTCAGAGAAATAGCTGGGGTCTCTATGCTTTTCATATTGGTTTGGGGTCTTTTGTAAGTACTTTTTCAACAGTGGAATATTCCATGATGTAGAAGATGTTTCAATACACCAACCGTTCCCTTGTCATTCGGAGTTTGGGAAGGAGAGGGATGCCGTGGTGGACGTGCACACGCTGGGGTCTGGAAGACCCTCTGCTTTTTGGTCGGGGTATTTGGGGTTGGTTTGTTTTTCAGATGGTGAGAGCCCCGAGCAGATCTGGGGGCTCCCTGCAGGAGTCGGCGGACATGGGCAGAGCGGTCTTGCTCTTCTCTGTTTCGTGTGGAAGCTGCACTCCTGGGGTCACAGCTGGGGCGCTGGGGCTCTGTTTTCTTCCTGGCTGCCAAGTGTGGCACAGGCTGGGGGCCCCGTGTCAGAGACCCCGTGCCCTGGGAAGGGAGGATGAGTGTCGGGGGCCCTGGGCTGGGGGCAGGCTCGGGCCCACAGTGCACCCTTGCCCGGGGCCATGGCTCTGAGGATGCTGGACCCTGAGGTCCTCTCTTGGAGAAGGTGTCGGTGACAGAGCGCAAAGGGCAAGGCTCGGATGAAGTCCCGGCCCAGGTGCTGGGCAGGCCCCAGGAGGACCCCAGCTCAAAGACCCTGGACAAGAGGCCTCCCCCCTAGGGTATAACAACTCTGTGTTTTCTTCTGTCCCCGTGACCCTCCAAACCCTGTCTGGCCGGGCTCCTGCTTTGTGGGGTCAGATGCAAGGACGGGGAGCCCTGGCCAGGAGGAAGGCGGCGGGGCGCAGCCGTCCAGCCCACCGCCCACCCTCTGCCGTCATGTGCTCACCCGCCAGGCGGAGGCTCACAGTGCTCCTTTGTTTGGCAGCTGGCTCAGAGCACAGGCCGCGTGTTTGGGGCAGCCCTGGCCAGCCGGCAGTGCCAGCCCTGGAGGCCAGAGATGCCAGGCTGGGGAGGGAGGATGCGCCCTGCTCAGTCCTCCGAGCCCTGGGCCAGATGCTGTCCAGAAAACACCTGGGCTGGCCTCGCTGCTTCCCAGGACCCCTGGGACCCTGGAGGGCTGTGTCCGGGGAGTGGGCAACCTCAGCAGAGACCTGGCTGTCCGTCCCCAGCTAGCAGGGCCTGCACGGTGCCCTGGCACCACCAAGCCACTCCGCCAGGCCGACTCAGAGCCCCCTGGTCTCAGGTAAAATGAGAAAACGAGGGCAGCCTGGTCAATTTGTATAAAGTTGAATGTATCTATTTTTTTAAATATTTTTTTCAGATGTAAAAACATTCTTTTTCAATGAAATCTTCATGGTAGGTAGAGGCTGTTTTTGCCATAACGCCTTTAATTGACAACATAAGAAGTTGGCAGGGAATTCCCTGGCCACATAGTGGTTAGGACTCCGTGTTTCACTGCCGAGGGGTTGGGTTCGATCCCTGGTTGGGGAGCTAAGACCCCCACAAGCCGCGCGGCCAAAAAAGAAAAACAAACAAGTTGGCAAGTCTATTTTCATCTCTTTTAAAAAAAAAAAAATTTGGTTCTTGGAGGCCCTCAATGCTGACTCCACAGCACTGGCCGGGCCTGGCTGGGGTCTCAGGAAATGTCTGAGTCTCCAGAGCTGGCAGTGGGGCGGAGGTGGAGGTCTCCTCGGGTCCCGGGTTTTCTCCCCTCTGGACTGGGGAGAGCGCTGACTGTGAGGATTCCTCAATGACAAGGCCGGGTGTGGGTGAAGTGTGTGCCCAGCAGGGACAGTGCCTGCTCTGCTCCCGTCCTGCCCTAGTCGGTGTCCTACCCGTGTGGGGCAGGTCTGGGTGCCGGGTCACAGCCGGGGCCTGGATGTCCAGCCGGCCCAGCTCTCGGGAGCACCCTGGGAGGGAAGACCCCTCCTCATTTCTTCCCTTAGAGGTCAAGGGCAGTGCTGGTGAGCTACCCACATTGTCCCCCTCCCCACTTGCCTGGCTGTCCTCTTTAAGTAGAGCATTCAAGGGGAGGGGAGATGCGTCATGCCTGAGAAACTTGTCCTGGATCTGAGAAAAAGAGCTGTCCCTGGTCCAGTGGGCACCGACTGTCCCCTGCCTGCTGGAGATGAGTCCGCAGGGCCTTAATAGGACCAGACCCACTGCCTGAGATCTTATCAGGCCTGAGTGCGTCCCCATCAGATCAGGCCTTCTGGAGGGAGGGTCCAGAGCCCAGCGTTCTCCATAAAAGACCTCACAAGAAAATGGCTTTTCATTCACTGAAATGTTTAGGAAAGAAATGCAGGGGGACGTCTGTTTTGGTTCTACTTTTCAAATGACATCGTAACATGTCAAACTTAATTGAAGAAGCAGCACCCTCAGATGTTTATTGGATTGGATTTTCATCAGGCTTTTTAAAAAATGCAAAAAAAGGCCTTTCTACCTGGGCCTGCCTCTCCCAAAGAGTTTAACTCATTTCAGTTCTGTGGATGATTACATGGGACTGGTGGCTGAGACAGACTTTCCCAGACCCGTAGAGAAAGGCCCCAGCCCTGAGGGCTCCCCCTACACCCCCAACACCATAGCGACCCCTCTAATCAAGGTGAGGTAAGTGGAGAGATGCTTCTGGATTGGGGATATCCATCCCCTGACCAGTCCAGACTTTTCTGTGTGCCTGGGGGAGGGGCAGGGATACCGTGGGACGGAAGGAGCAGGCACGCCCTCTCCGGATGCCACGAGCTCTCTGCTGAAGAAGTGACAGCCTGGGAGGAAGGCCGGAGGGCAAGTGAACAGAAGCAGCCCCAGTGTGCGGGTCGCTGGGAGAGGGTGTGGGCAGAGAAGGCCCCAGAGCAGAAACATACGCCCAGGTGTGCCCTCTGTCCGGGCCAGGCTGGAGGGTCCCTCATCCCTCCCTGACCCAGCAAGGGTCCAGCTCCGGGATGAGATTCTGCAGAGCGGGATTCCCTAGGTCCTCCCTGGAGTGTGGCCATGGAGAAGCTGCGGGCCAGGGGAAGGGGGTGAGGCCAGCAGGTTGGAAGTGGGAATGGGAGGCCCAGGCCACCTCTCAGAGCCAGTGTTGTCATCTGTGCCATGGAAACCCCTGGAAGGAGTCACTGGGGCCTGTGCTGGGAAGGCAGGGGGCAGTAGGAGCACAGGCCTCAGGGCGGTCCCTGCTTGGTCCCTGGGCCAGAGATGAGATGAGCATGCTTGTTTCTGGACCTTGTTGCTGTAGGTTCCCCGGGCTTCCACTGTCATAGCAGGGAGGGAACCTCTGGCACCCTGTTCTCGTCCCACAGCCATTGTCTAGAGAAGCCAGCATGCCCTCAGGGCCTGGCGGGGTGGGTGTGGGGTGGGGGGGAGGGATGCCTCTTGTGCTCAGGGCCTTGGGGTGGAGCATCTCATGTCTTCAGGGCCTGGGCGGGAAGGGGCCGGTGTCTATGCCCTCAGGGCCCAGGTGGAAGGTGAGGGTCTGAGCCCAGCCCCTGGACTCTCAGACAGGGCCACTGAGGCCCGGAGAGATCGAACACTCGTCCCCAAAGCTGCAAAGTGCCCGTAGGCTGGCACTGCCAGGTGGCATTTCGAATGAAAGGAACATAATCTTTAAACAGGTTCAACCTAAAATAGACTCTTATCTCTAAATGACAGATGCTTCACTTCTCACAGTATTTCTGTCATTTGGCTGGAGCAGATCTTCTTGGTTAGTTCAAGACTATGGGGGGATGGTTTTGTGCTTGTACAGCGTAAAGGGATCACACCCCAAACACGACTGTGGGCAGCCCTGACCCCAAGCCAAGCCCGCAGGAATCACCCCTACCCCGGCAGCGGTTATGCCAACAGCCCAGAGCCCCGAGCCTCACCAGGGCCCACCTGGCTGGGAGACGGGCGTCGGGGTCTGACTCCACCTGGGGGAGAGGGAGGGGCAGAGGACCTCAGGCTTCCCCAAAGCCTTGCCATTCAAACCACTCTCCCCCAAAAAACTCCCTCTGCAGAAGATAAAACTATTCCCGTAGTGATGGGGATCACACACTACTAGCACAGATGTCTGTGAAAGACAAAGGAGCATCAGTTCACACCTTGGGGGAGGGGTGTCTCCAGACCCATCCCCCCGCCAACTGAGACCCAAGAGGGCATCCTGCAAATCCGTCCGCACAAGATGTAATTTGACCTAGAACATTGCGTGGATTTTCCCCGTTATTCGTGATAAGTGTGGTAGCTGTTGCACAACAGCTGTGCCCCACCCTCCCTGCCGCCCCAGGACAGAGCTGGAGCTATAAGCCCCTCCTCGTTCCAGCCCCTGGTGCCTGTGTGAGTGGAGCAGGGTGGGGATGGTGGGGACCCGGCAGGGTGGGGTATAAGGGTAGAGGCTCTTGACAGGGCTGATGCTCAGGTTGTGGGGTGTCAGTGAGACAGCCATGGAGAAGCAGGGACAGGGAGGCTGATGCCTGGAGCCAGCCTGGTCTCACCAGGCAGGGGAGGAGGGGGCAGGGCACCCCCTGGAGAACCTGCAGGAGGAGGGAAGCAGACAGGACACCCCCAATATCCTTGCCTGTTCCTGCCCCTGTATCCATCTACACGGTGTCTCCACAGTGGAAAGAGCCCTGTGTGTCCTGGTCCCATGTGGACAGAGGAGGGGCTGCCTACTGGACCGGGGTCGCCACGTCCAGAGGTCAGAGATCCCCTGCAGCCCTTCCCAGAAGGGTCAGGCCTGGGAGATGCTGAGCACCAGAATCAGACCCCCACCCTCACCTCCCTCATAGCTGGTGATGTCCCCAGGGAGATTGACTTCAGGCCAAGGGGCGAGACCAGCAGTCGGGGTGTGGTGGGGCCTTCCTGGGGAGCCAGGGGTGGTAGGATGACTTTGCAAGCAGGTTCAAAGCTGGAAGGGTTGGACTCCCCTGGTGGCGCAGTGGTTAAGAATCCACCTGCCAATGCAGGGGACATGGGTTTGAGCCCTGGTCTGGGAAGATCCCACATGGCACAGAGCAACTAAGCCCGTGCGCCACAACTACTGAAGCCCGTGTGCCTGGAGCCCGTGCTCCACAACAAGAGAAGCCACCACAATGAGAAGCCCGCGTAGAGCAAAGAAGGGTAGCCCTGGCTCACGGCAACTAGAGAAAGCCCGTGTGCACTGCAAAAAATAAATAAACCTGAAAAAAAAGACTGGAAGGGCTCCGGTGGGGGCAAGGGCTTGGAAAGCAGGCGGACGGGCTGGCGGGGACTCACTCCTGGGTTCAGGCCGCAGCCCCTGTGGGCAGCGTGGCTGGGAAGCCCCGTGCCCAAAGGAAACGCAGTCTGCCTTCTTTCTTTTCTCTAGTCGTTATTAACTTATCTGGAAGATGCCTTGGTGACAGAAATTTAGGGGTGCACGCAGCCCTCTCTAATGAGGGCGACAGGGAACAGAAGAGGGATGAGGCCGTCCCTCTTGGCCGGCCGCGGGAGGCTAACAGCCTTTGCATCAGTGGAGCCCTGTGCCTGCTCTACCGCATGCTCCCAGCCTTTCCCTCCATCTCTCCTCCCAGGCCCCGAGGTGCAGAGGCCTCACGGGTCAGATCCTCATTTTACAGACGGGGAGTCACACTGCTGTGGCCACATGCACACCCAGGGTGACTGAGGCACCTCCCAGAGGCAGTCCTGCTGGGGGCCTGTAGCCTCTTGCTGTGCTCGGGGCACTGCCCACTTTCTGAAAATTACAACTGCCTGTTGTTGCCATGGTGGCCGGTTGCATCACCCCATCCCCACAGTGTTGTGAGCCACCACCTTGCCCCAAGACAGTTCCTTTCTGCAGGAGAGAATCTCTACCTCCAGGCGTGTGTGTGTCCACTACCCTGGCCCTGCATGCCACCCTTCCTGGCACACCCTCCCCCTCCCCGGGCCAGTGGACCCCAGGCCCCTGGGATGCTGGGCCTCACTCCTTTCCTAGGGCACTGACTTTGTTGCGCAGGGCCATGTTTACCCCTTGCAGCTCCTGTGCCATCAGGTCCCCTGTACCAGTACACAAGGGCATGCTCATTCTTGTTTCAGCTGAAGAGGACTGTTAATGGGAATTCCCTGGCGGTCCAGTGGTTAGGACTCGGTGCTTTCACTGCCCGGGCCCAGGTTCAATCCCTGGTCCAGGAACTAAAATCCCTCAAGCCACGCCACAGGCCGCTCCCCCCCGCCCACCCAGAAAAAGAGGACTGTTACATGAGTGGACAGGTCATAATCCACGTGACCAACCCCTGGAGATGGACAGTTGGGTCATTTCCAATCTCTGGCTGCTGCAAACAGATCTGTGAAGAATAACCTTGAATGTGTGTCATTTTGTACATGTGAGGACATTTGTAGGATAAATTCCTAGAAGTAGCATTATAGGGAAATGGGTGTATGCATCTCTAAGTTTGATAAATATTGCCAAATGTCTGTCCATCGCTATCAGCCATTGCGTACCTGTTATGTGCTGGGCACTGAACTCAATATTTTTTCTGGATTATCTAATTTCATTTCAACAGAACCCTGTGATAGAGGCTACTCCTATCCTCGTTTTCCAGACGACGAAACAAAGGCTCAGAGAAATTGCTAACTCACCCTCCAGGCTAATGTGTGGTGGGGCCGGAAGGGTGCCCGACTGTGTGGGGATCAGGCCCTTTCCTTCAGAAGCCCAGGAGTCCAGGGAGGAGCCTTCCTCCCACCAGCCAGTCTCCTCCTGCAGCTGGCCAGCCACATCGGGGCCTTGGCACTTGCTGTACCTCTGCCTACGAGGCTGTCCACCCCAGACGCTGTCCTCTGGCCTGGCCAGCGTGGCCTGAGTGCCGTCTGCACGTAGGAGCCTGGTCTCATCCTTCCCAGCTGGTTGTGCAATTCAAGGTGGTCCTCTGCCTCCACTTCTTTTCTCTGGTCCTGGCATCTCCTGCTGAACTGAGAGTCCCGGAGGGCCAGGGCCGGGCCAGGCCAGTGCCGGGTAACAGTCATTAAGCCTGGCTGGGGAGGGTGGTGGGGACAGGCAGGAATGCCCTGCAAGTGCCGGAGGCCTTGCTCCATCTGCATCACAAAGTGGCTGGGACGGGGCTGGCTGGGGGAGCAGGCTGGGCCCCTCCTGCCACATCTGCATCACAAAAGTGGGGCCCAAGGCCGCACTGCGCCCCACGCCCAATGGCTTTGTTGAGAGCTTGCAGCCGTGCTCGGGCGAGCCTGGGGAATTGTTCCCCGGCCCAGGTCATCTTGAGCTCCACAGCCACCCCGGCTGACAAAAGCCACATTGCGGGGCCAGCAGCAGCTGCCTGCGTCTGCTCCCTGAGCTGCCGCCCAGGGGCCTCCGGGCTCCGCGGGGCGAGCACGGCCCTTGCAAGGGACACGGCCCGGGTCAGACCCAGAGGCCCGGGGCCGGGGGAGGGGCTGACCTTGCCTGGTGAAGTGAGGTCTCCAGGTCACCAACAGTGACACTAGACTCGAAGGAGGGAAAACCACTGCCTGGGGACACGCACCTGCTACGTGGTGGGTGCCACACCCAGGCTGGAGCATTGCATTTTTTTTTTTTTTTGCAGTACGCGGGCCTCTCACTGCTGTGGCCTCTCCCGTTGCGGAGCACAGGCTCTGGACGCACAGGCTCAGCGGCCACGGCTCACGGGCCCAGCCGCTCCGCAGCATGTGGGATCTTCCCCGACCGGGGCACGAACCCGTGTCCCCTGCATGGGCAGGCGGACTCTCAACCACTGCGCCACCAGGGAAGCCCCTGGAGCATTGCATTATTTGATGCCCCACCCACAAAGCAGCTTTTTTAGCTGGGGAAGCAGGCTCAGAGAGGTTCACTAGCCAGCCCAGTGTCACACAGCAGAGCCGCGGACCCAGCTCCTCAACATATGATCCTCTCAGCTGCCCCAAGGCTTCAGGCCCCTCCTCCTCTTTTTCTTTCCTGAGCATCTGAAGCTTCTCCCTTCCTCCCTTACCCATCCTTCCTTAGGGCATCCAGCTGCCTCGGCCAACCTGTGCACTCCCCTTGGAGCCCCTCGTGGGCCCCTGCCTGTGTCGGGGACTCCCCAACATATGACCCTCTGCCCTTGACAAGCTCCTAGGGCCCTGCCATCAGCAGGCGGCACCTGCCTCTCGGAGGGCTCTTCTCCAGCCGGTCAGACTTCCCGGCCCCTGAGCACGCCTCATTGGTCCTGGGCTGCCTTTGCCATCGCACCCCAACACCCTCTCTTCCTTGGTGGACCCGCAAACCCGGTAGCCCACCCACCCAGCCCCCCGCACATGCCTCACCTTCCCTGGAAACTCCTCCCAGAGGCTCCCCAGAGCTCGGCTGCCTTCTCCTGACTCAGGGCCTCCTGTCCTGGCTGTGAGCATCTGCGATCTGGTGCCCTGGGTACTAAGCCCAGAAGCCACACCTCAATACCTACAATCAGCCAGTATTTGTGGAACTAGATCCACTTTACAACTGTATTCCAGTGGGGAACACTGCAGTTACCCCGGTTTTCGGGAGAAACATTTAACCCTGTATGTGTTTCCAGCTAACCTGGAGGGGCAAGGGTCGGGCTGGCCACAGATGCAAATGCGCCCACATGCCTGGGGGAGCGCATGTGGCCTTGACAAGGATGCTAGCAAGTAGGGAAATCACAGGGACAGGGCATCCCCTCGGGGAAGTAAGAGCAGGCGAGGGGCCATTACCATCCAGAGTCCTCATGGGGCAGGCAGGCAGTACCTGGAACCGGGAAACAGCTGAGTGGAAAGGGGTTCCTTCAAAGCCATGACCTGCTCCCAAGGGTGACCCCAGGGGAGGGCCCCTCCTCCTCTCTCCCTGTGATTTCCTTCTGGGACTTCCCAAAGTCCAAAACTGACCAGAGGCCCAAGGAAGGTGGAGGGTGCCTATGATCCCCGGGGGGGCAGGTGGGGGGTCCTGCTGGAGGAGCCCAGGAGCACAGCCCCCTGTGAAGGCCTGAGCCCAGCACAGCTAATGACAAAAAGGTGCGGCCACGGGCAAGATAACTCTCATCAGCTGGGGAAGTTAGGGCTGAGCCCGGGCCTCAGGAGGAGAAATGGGGGCCAGAGAGGAGCACAGGCGAAAAAGGAGGCATGTTGGGGGGAGGCTGTAAGGAGAGGCTGCAGGTAGGCTGGGCCTGGAGGAGAGAGGGCTGGCTGGCTAAGTGGGAGTATTGGGAGGGGCCTGGTCACCCCAAGACTCAGTGTCACAGTGCAAGGGTGGCATTTAGGGCAGCCTGGCCACTGGACCAGGAACTAAGCCCTTGCCAGGGTGAACCACTTTACAGTGATCCTGTGTGACATCATTTATCTTAGCAGGAGAAGGTAGAGCCATGATGCATGGCTGGAGGAAGAAGGACCTCCAGGGGATCCCCCTTCCCGCCTGCGAGGAGGCTCCGTGGGGTCACTGCCACCTTGACCAAGCCCATGGCGCACTTGAAAATCCCTCCAACAAACAGGCCATCAACCCTCACCATGAAAACCCTGGAACATTTTAGAGATGGGCCAGAGGTATGGAATTAGAAACACCCCGTCTTCTGCCCCTTCCCACTAGGAAAACAAACACCACACACCAGAGCATGCTCACTTGCTAGGGATCCTATGAAACCTTACAGGGCACTGTGAATTTCAATGACTTCCTGGACAGTCCCGACTTGGCAAACACCCCGAGTCAGAAAGCAGGCTCTGTTAACAGGTGCTGGGTGGGTTGGGGGGGGTGAGGCGACACGGGACATGCCCCAGAGAATTGCTTCATCAATCTACTCAGAGACTGGCATGGTGAGCTAAGATAAAGCAGAAGTCTTCTGGGAAAGCTGCTGCTTCTTACAGAGGGTATAGGTCGTGTTCTTCTGTGTTTCCCCCCAGCCCCCCGATTCAGCTTCTAGCTCCAGTTGCAGACCTGGAGCTGTGGCCAGTGTTTCTAGAGCAAAACGCCAACATTTAAAGATGGTGAAGGGGTAGGGAGAAGATGCTGGGCCCCCATGGGCACCCTGAGCACTTCTCCAGCCCTGTCATCTTCTGATGGGAGATCCCTGTTTATTTAAGAGACTGTTGACTGGGTTCTGTTACTTGCAGCCCAAAGCATTTCCAACTGATCAGCTGGGCTTGGAATCCGGACAGGGCTGCAACCTAGGCCCTGGGTGTGACTTGGTATGGCCCCTACGCCTCTCAGAGAGGGCTTCCCCTGTGCAGTGGGAAAGTTATCCCCTCCTCACAGGCTGCCTCAGTCAGCTCTGGTTGCTGTAACAAAATCCTGTAGGCTGGGTGACTCAGACAACAGACATATACTTCTCAAAGTTCTGGAGGCTGGGAATCCAAGATCAAGATGCCGACAGATTCAATATCTGGTGAGAACTCTCTTCCTGGCTTGCAGACAACCAGCTTCTTGCTGTGTCCTTACTGGGTGGAGAGAAGAAGCTCTGGTGTCTCTTCCACTCCTGATAAGGGCCCTAATCCCATCATGGGGGCCCTACTCATGACCTCCTCTAAACCTAATTACCTCCCATCTCTTAATACATTGGGGGTTGGAGCTCCAACAAATGGATTGAGGGGAACACAAATATTCAGCCCATACCATGGGGCCATGGTGGGGACCAGAGAATAGTGCTTGGTGTCATCTGTGAGTGGACAAATGTAGACTAGTGATTTCTTCCAGACATAATCCCCTTCCTTCTGGAAGGCAGTTTGAGGGAGGGGATGGGTGTTCTTCTCTATCTTTATAAGAAGGCGTGAGATGGTGACCAGGTGGGGACAAGGCTACAGATGCCTGGGGGCCTGAGGGCAGCCCTGTGGCTTGAGATAGCCCAGGTCTACAGTCTAAAGCCTTGGTCTAAAGACCAGGCCGCTTAAAGGCAGGAAAACCCACGGTGCCTTTGTCAGGGCTCAGCTCCATCCCTTCAGGGCCAGACCAGGATAGCAGGGGGACAGTGAGATATCCTGGTCCCTGGTGACTCCCTCACCACCCCCCACCCAGTGTCAAGGTGGGCAGGCTCCATAGAGATACCTAAGGTAGGGCGTGTTTGAGTGAGAGTATGGCTTTCTCAGTTTGATTGATAAAGAAGAGATGTGTGGCTAGAAAAAGAGCTTAAAAGCCATTGCAAAAAATTTAAATATGGTTTGCATAGTATGTAATTGTCATAAAAGGACGATGAACCTCTTAGATGCAATGATGGCTTTGTGGCTTCTCAAGGAGCAAGTCCTCATTTTTGGAAATATTTAGGAATAAGGTGTCGTGATGTTAACAACATACTTTCAAACAATTCAGGAAAAAATAGATACAGAAAGATATATGGAAAGAGAAATAAAGGGAAGCATGGCAAAAACTCAACAACTGGTGAATCTGCATAAAGGGTGTTCGATGCATTCCTCTTTCAGGGTGAAAACTTTCAAAGTAAAGTGTTGGGGAGAAAAGCAAGAGCTGTTTGACCCTCCGTGGTGCCCCCGAGTTTGAGGGTGTCCGGGACAGTCCAGGCGTGGTTCCACCCACACCCTGCCCTCCTGCCCCTTCTGCTACCACTGGTGGCTGTCTCCCATGGGTGGGGCATCATCTGGAGCCCTTTCTAACACTGGGGTGTTTATCCTCTGATGGAGGAGGATGCTTCTGATTATAGGATGTGGACGCCAGGTGGTAGAGGTGGTCCAGCTGGGTCTCCAAACCAGACCCCCCCTCCCCCTCTGCTGGCTGCATCTAGGAAGCCCCCTGGCTCCAGCTACACGCTTCTCCCCATGCTCCCCCTGCAGCAGGGTGGATCCGAGATACTCAGTGGGGCAGCTGCCCTGCTGACCAGGGCCCTCAGGAGGCCTGCTGTGTGAACCACCCACCAGCAGGACTGTCCCTCCATCCATCAGGCCTCCTCCTGGGGCTCTGTTCCCTGGAGACTCTGTGCACAGCAGGTGGAGAGAAGCAGCCGCAGTGCCCACAGAAGGAAGGACCCAGAGGACGGCCAGGCAGCTCTGCTGTCCACATGTCCCACTGTCGTGCTTCCCCAGGCCTTATCCCTCCAGGCCTTCCCACAGGAAGCCCCGGCACACACGGCTAGCAGAAGGTGACAAGGGTCCACCTCTCCCTGTCCTGGGGTTTCTGGGATGCCATATCTCCATGGGCCCCCTAAGATCCCATTGGGATCCTCCGAGGGAGGCTGGGAAGACCAGAGATTACATTTTCTCCTGTCTCTCCTGCAAAGGCCCTGGGAGACACATCCAGGGTGCAGCAGGGCTCTGTGGGGGGCATTCTCAGCATTCCCTCTGGGAAGTGGCCTTGGGTACCATCTCAGGAACTCACCCTCGGACTGCTGGAGCCTCTCTCCCGCTGGGGCCAGATTCCACAGTGACCACAGTTTGAAGTGGAGACGTATCTCACCTTGACACATAAAATTATAGTTTATCTTTAAAAGAAAATAACACCTCTTTTTCTCAAAAAGAGCTTCGGTTTCCCGGGAGGAGGGAAGGGAGATAGGGCTGTGGCTTTTCAGACCTCCCCAATGTCCTTATGAACTGCTGTAGAATTAGACACCATCCCACTTCTGCATGGAAAGGCCTCTGGCACCCTCACTCCCTATGGCAGGTTTTATTTCCTAAAGAATGCCACAGAAATACATCCCATCCCATACACTCTTCTAGAAACTTGCTACTCGCCCACCAAGAAGTGTCCTCCCTGAAGCAGGGAACCTTGTGACTGCCCCAGCCCAGAGAGTACTGTGGAAGTAAGTACTGCCATGTGACTTCTGGGTGCCAGGTTTTTAAAATGCTGTGCCCAGGGCTTCCCTGGTGGCGCAGTGGTTGAGAGTCCGCCTGCCGATGCAGGGGACACGGGTTCGTGCCCCGGTCCGGGAGGATCCCACGTGTCGCGGAGCGGCTGGGCCCGTGAGCCATGGCCGCTGAGCCTGCGCGTCCGGAGCCTGTGCTCCACAACGGGAAAGGCCACGACAGTGAGAGGCCCACGTACTGCAAAAAAAAAAAAAAAAAAAATGCTGTGCCCTTCCATCTCCATCTCTTGGGACACTCGCTCTTGGAAGCCAGCCCACCGGACCCACTTTGGAGAGGGTCCATGGGCCCAGCCCCACGGCCCTGTCTGAGCGCCCCGTGGATAGCCAGGACCGACTTGCCAGCCCTGTGAGTGAACCATGTTGAGGCAGATTCTCCAGCCCCCATTAGGCCTTTAGATCAGTGGTCCCCAAATGTTTTGGCGCCAGGGACTGGTTTCGTGGAAGACAATTTTTTCATGGATGGCGGGTGGCAGGGATGGTTCTGGAGGTAATGCGAGTCATGGGGAGTCATAGGGAGAGGCAGATGAAACTTCGCTCACTCACCTGCCTCTCACTTCCTACTGTGAAGCCCGGTTCCTAACAGGCCGTGGACCTGTACTTGTCTGTGGCCCGGGGGTTGGGGACCCCTACCTTAGATGACTGTAGTCCCAGCTGACATCAGGACTATAATCTTGTGAGAAAGACCCTAAGCCAGAATCCCCCCAGCTTAGCCACTTCCAAATCCATAGAAACTGTGAGTGATAGTAAATGTTTATTGCTATCTTGAGCCACTGAGTCGTGGGGCACTTTGTTATGCAGCAGTAGCAGAGTAAGACAGGAAACAATTAACAATGATTGTCACAATGAGTAAATAGAGAAAACTGATCTCTAGATGGAAAAGATGACAGAAAAGAACAAAGAAGGGATTCATTTCCTGGAGAGAATGGAGATTAATAACAATTTTTACTTTTTAAGCTTTTGAATATTTTTCAAATTAAATAATGTTACAGTAAGGATGCTATTGAAGGGACTTCCCTGGTGGCACAGTCAAGCTCCCAATGCAGGGGGCCTGGGTTCAATCCCTGGTCAGGGAACTAGATCCCACATGCATGCCGCAACTAAGGAGCCTGCCGGCGGCAACTAAGACCCGGGGCAACCAAGTAAATAAATAAATAAAATAATTTTTTTTTTAAAAAAAGGATGCTTTTGAAGCCTGGAGTTTTAGAGTGTGTCACAGGGGCTAGGCCTGGGACAGCCATAGTCCCAATCACCTTCCTGAAGACGAGGCTGCTGCAAAGACCCCAAATGGGTCATGTGCCAGATAGAGGTGTGTCATGGAGATGGGTCCCCATAACAGTCTCCACCCAGCCTCTCAGAGGAGGGTCTGAGGGTCTCGCCACTTGGGGTCTCTCCCTGAGCCGTGAGGGGAGTCTCAAGTCAGTCTCTAAGTCAAACAGAATAGGTCAAGTCCCTTGAAAATCCCTCAGCTCACACGTAGAGTCCAGACTTCAGACCCAAGCCCACCATCTTGATCTCTCCCTCCCCAGGATCAAAAGACATCCCTTTTCTTTGATCCAGACTAGGTCAGTCATTTCTTGGTTTAACCCTAAATGTAATAGCCTAGAGCAACAACCATTGTTCTGTGGATCAGGAATTTTGACAGGGGCCCAGAAGGGATGGTTTGTTTCTGCTCCACTGATACTTGGGCCTCAGCTGGGAGGTCTGGAGGTGGCAAGACCTGAGAAACAGCTGCAAGATGCTTCTTCACCCACAGGCTGGCTTCCAGATCAGGGTGGTTGCAAGTCTTACATGGAAGCTCAGGGCTCCAAGAGGGAGCCTGTGATGGGTGCACTGCAAGACAGCCTGGGGAGGCTGCTGCCTTTTAGGACCAGAGGTCACACCACTCCCCTTGCGCGGGGCTCTATGGGTTGAAGCAGTCGCCAGCTGCCCAGAGTCAATGCGAGCATTATCAAAAGGTTTGCAGCCATTTTTAAAAACTGCAACAATATTTTAAACTGCCTTGTGCTATTGCAACAATTTCTGACTTGAAGAGTGAGCTCCCCTTTAGCTTGGCAGCCTCAGGGGACCCCCAGGTCCCTCCCATTTGCCACTGTGTCCCAGGCACGCTGAAACTGTAGGTAGAATTGTGTGCATCACTGGGAAGGTTCAGATGAGCCTGGCTCCCTCCCTCTCCCCACCCAGGAGTCTGGGCTGCAGTCTGTGAGTCAGGCTCTCCCAGCCTGGGAGTTACTGCTTCATAATGACACGTGGGTGGATAAAGGTCTTTAAGGGGAGACTTCAAGGACACGGCAGAATGTGTGGACCCATTCACTGAGGACCCATTTCCTGAGGGGCTGCATGCCCCGAGGCACTGAATGTCACAGAGCACTGTCCAGTGGCTAGCCCAGAGCCAGGGGCATCCTTGTCCCCTTGGAGAGGAGCCTTTGGAGGACTTGCCTCCTGGTGACCCACCAGAGCCCATGCAAACCGCTCAAAGGGCCTCCGTCAGCCGTTTGCAGTGGGAACTATTTCTGGACTTTCAGGAAACGACTTCTGGTTAGAGATGGCAGCCTCTTGGCTGCTCTCAAGTTACCTGAAATGTGATTAAAACTAATTCATTTTCAACTTCTCCTTTCCTTTTCCTTGGGGGAAAACATTACTTTTTTTTTTTTTTTCTCCCTGGAACATCAATAGCCCTGGTTGTGCAGTTCTCTGCTTTACATGCGAAAGAAGTTTCATACCAAAGACCAAATCCCAAGTCAGAAAGCTCCGGTTCAAAGAGCCTCGAGTAGAAAGAACCAACTCATACTACATTTGGAAAAAATTTTAAATCCACTAGTTGAACTGTAAAATCAGGTCTAATAGCTACTGACTCTCTCAATGTACCATCCTACATAGGAAGCCCAAGCCCAGAAAACCAAGTGAATGTACGAGGATGTGATCCGGAAGGTGACCGCAGACCCCCGGTGCCCAAACCGAAGTGCCCACCTGACTGGGCATGACCCAGCCCCACTTTCTAACTCCCTTCATCACTGACAAAAAGAATACAGCTTGCCTTGTGTCCTGTCAATCATCCTTCAGTTCTTCACTAAGTCCTACATGCAAACAGCCAAGAATTAGAGTCTTTATCCTACATCGTTCGTGGCAAATCCACCCATTCCCATTAACGGGAATACTTATTAGACAGGATCCCCATGAGAGCCCAGAATGGACTGACCTGGCTCTTATTTAATGGATCTGATAAATCCCCACATTCATTAGCTAGCTTCCCAGAGGTTGGGGATGCAGGCACCATGGTGAGGCCAAAGAACCCGTCCTCTGCATCTTGCTAGGTACGGCCTTGGGGAATTCTCTCTGCCTGCCTGAGGCTCGGTTTTCTCACCTGTCGAGTGGGAAGGAGTGGCCCCTTTCTTGTGCCTTTTCCACGTGTGTCAACGTGTCAGGGGAGCTATGAAGCATTACCTGAAGGTTGGGACTTATTGTCCTTGACCGGTGCTGGGAAAGAATTTCAGAGTCAACTCAAAAGGATAAAACGCAACATCTGGCCCAGAGCATCCACCAGGGAGGGGATTACGAGTTACGAATGGCAGACTACTAGGGGTTTACTGTCGGGGCAGAGGAGGCGGTTCACAAAAGAACAGACAATTACCATTGAGACCAGAGACCCTCCCAGATCATCGTGAAGTGCGGTGGGGGGGGGGGGTCCCACGTCACTTGAGCTCAGGAGTGGGAGCCATCTGCTCCAGCAAGCCTGGAAGGGACTATCCATCATTTTAACATGCTTTCCTCATACATTTGTTGCCGACCCTGTAAATCTCTTAAGTCTTTGGATGGCTGGGTCTCAGAAGCATTTCTGGTTTTAATCTTTCCCTATGTAAACGTGCACCAGATGTGAAGCTGGCTTTCATCATTTGGACCCTGATGAATTATTCTGCGCTCCAGGACCACTGGGAGACAGGACGTGGAAAAGGGTTTCTGCTCCACCCCCATGTCATACAACAGAGAATGGCTTGTTCTTCTATTAGCATGGCAAGCCATCAGTGACTCCCTGGGAAGGAGGAAGGATGATGCCCAGAGCTGGCAACCCTGGCTGCCACCAGGAAGCCAGCCCCAGAGAAGAACACTATAGCACAAAGCACAGACCTCACTCCACATGCCACCAAGCCCTCTCCTCATATGCCTTCTTCTGTTGTTTTCCTTCCATCCCCTCCACCCCCTCCCATCTTTGTATTAGTGAAGGTAGGCTAAGCTGCAGTAACAGGTAGGCCCTGGATTATTATGGCTCAAACACAGTGACCATCTGTGAGCACCCTGGGCCGGATTTCTGGGTTCCAGCCTCCTCTATTTCGTGACTCCATCATCCCCTAGGGCTTTGTTTACATGAGCATCCAGCAGGCAGAAAGGAAACCAGAAGAAGCAGGAGAGAGATTCACTCTCTTAAAAGCCCACAGCCCCTCTGCTCATAGTCCTGCCCTGGGGACCTAATTACCTGGTCACACCTAACTGCACAGGTGTGTGGGAAGTATGGTTGCTCACTGCTGTGGGAAGAGGCGATGGATTTTGTTGATGTCTTAGTCCGTTTGGGCTGGTGTAACAGAATACCATAGACTGGGCAGCTTATAAACAGCAAATATTTATTTCTCACAGTTCTGGAGGCTGGAAGTCCAAGATCAAGGTACCAAGCATGTTCAATGTCTGATGAGGACCTGGTTCATAGGTGGCTGTCTTCTCACTATGTCCCCACACGCAGAAGGGGTGAGGGAGCTCCATGGGGGTCCTTTATAGGGACACTAATCCCATTCATGAGGGTCCCACCCTTATGACCTAATCACCTCACAAAGGCCCACCTCCTAATAGCATCATTGGGTGTTAGGTTTCAACATATGAATCTGGGGGGGACACAAACATTCCATTGAAAGTAATTGGGAGGCTGGTAGTCTCTGACATGATCTTTCAATTTTAGTTTTTCCTTACATCAAAGTTCTACATGCAGATAGCTTAAAGCTGCAAGGTTAGGAAACATAGCCATCTCTAATCCCTTCCCTTCCCTCCTTCCCCCTCCCCAGGGACAATCCTACTTGCCTCTTTTACCTGATCGTTTCCACAACTCAAACACTATATGCATTTGTTTCCTTTTGCTGCATAATAAATTGCTGCAAGCTTAGCTGGAAACACACATTTATGACCTGCAGTTCTGTAGGTCAGAAGTCTGGGCATGGTGCAGCTGGGTTTTCTGTCTCAGGCCAAAACCAAGGTATTGCCTGAGCCCATGTTCTCCTCTGGGGCCTGAGGCCCTGTTCCAAGCTCAGGTGGCTGTGGCAGGATTCTGTTCTTTGTGGTTGTAGGACTGAGGCCCTCTGTTCCTGACAGTCTGCTGTCAGCTGGAGGCCACTCCCAGCCCCCCATGTTCCTTGCCATGAGGCCCTTCTACCTTCAAAGCCAGCAACAGAGAATCTCCCGTGCCTCAAACCCCATTCCTGCTTCCAATCTCCCTGACCTCCCTGTCTCCGACCCTAGACCCAGATGAAAGGGCTCATGTGATTGGGTCAGGCCCACTCAGATAATCTTCCCCATCTTAAGGTCAACTGATGTGGCACTGAATTCACATCTGCAAAAGCCCTTCACAGAAACACCTGGGCTGGTGTTGGGCTGACTGGGAGGAGGTGTGGACATCAGGGGTGGGGAGGTGGGGGGCCACAGTGGAATTCTGCCATCACACACAATCACACTGCCGCCTCCCAAGGTTTTGGTCTGGGGTGATGTTAGTTGATCTCCGAGATGTAGGTGTGGACTTGGCTCCCTTTCCTCCCGCCGCCTCTACCCACGTGGGCATCTCTGGGGGCCTGGTTCCTCCATTAGATCAATGTTCCTTGTTTACAATGATCATTATGGAAATACTGTCTGCAGCTGAACCAAGTGGTCAGTGACAATGGAGCTCTCTGGAGCTCTTGATTATCTTCCGTTTGCTTAGTTTTCTATGACCTTACCATTAATCCATCCCCAAACTCCTTGCCAGTTTTCTCAATAGCCTCTCAGGTCACATCAGGTTTTGTGTAAACCATTAACGCTTTCGGCACAGCTCAGCTCCTTGCCTTCTGGGGACATCGTGGGGCTGCCCCTGGCTCCCTGTGGGCAGGATGGTCCATGTGACTAGCTAAGAGCACAAGTGATGTGCGTCATTTCTGGGCCAAGCATTTAATAGCCAGACCTTCCTTCTTCCCTCTGCTGTGGTGACTGTCGGTGTTCCAGAGAGGGATTGCTCTGTCCATCTGGATGCTGGGGTGGGAATGATCACGCCACAGAGCAGAGTGCTCAGCCAACGCTCCAGGTACTAAGAACTAAACTTATGGTATTTGAAGCCACTGAGTTTTGGAACTATTTGTTACTGAAGCATAACTTAGCTGCTCCTGACTGGTACAGAAAACGGTAACCAGGAGTGGGGCATGGCTGCAATGGAAAAAAAGGCATGTGACATTGGCATAAAGGCTCGTCCAATGGGCAGTGAGGACACTGATTGTGGAGGTTGGAAGGATGGTCATCACATAGCCAGCAGTAGAACGTGGGATACATTGTCACCTGGGATAACTTAGAAGTTTCAGAGACTAAAGAGACTTGAGGTGTTCCTCTACATCAAAGACCAAGAGGCTGAAAGAAGCTGCAATTCAGTTGAGACAAATATGTCTTGTGAGGCCCTTGAGAGTGGCCATTGACAATGAAGCAAGCTGGAATCGAACAGATTAGGTAAGACATTAACTAGAGTGTTGAGGAACTAGTAGGGCAAAATAAACCATGTACAAGCACTAATACAGTTTGTGGCTGGAACTTAAGATGACCCTTCATCTCTAACCTTCTACAGGCTGAAAGTGGGCTGGGGAAACTGCTCAGCCTCCAAGGAGGGCATATTCCCATTGCCCCTCCCCCGCAACATATAGCCAAGGAGGATGATGGTGGAGGAGGAATCCCTCAAGGTGGAGCAGGGCCCGTAGAACAACTGGGTGGCTGGGACTCCCAGGGAGCGAGACTGGGACTATTCACCCAGTCACTCCAGGATGAGGGGCAAAATCCGCCCAGCAGGGTCTCAGAATTGCTAATGGACACTGTCTGCTGGGATCTCCCCCTCCTCCCCTTTCTGAATTGGGCTGTTTGTTGTGTCATTCTGTCCCTCTCCATCACTGAATGTTGAGATTGTGTATTGGAGCTGCGAGTGGGGTGGAGCCGCCTACAGAGGTCCTCGATCTCGAGCAGGATGCTACCTCCCTTGGCCTCAAATCCCTGTTTTCCTTCTCATCTCCGATTTCCCTGTCTCTGGCCCCTAGGTCAGGATTTAAAAGTTTTCCCACCTGGGGAGAGGGACAGTATATCTTGTGTGAAAGAAAGCATGAGGGACACCTCTGGGTCCCTCTACCATGGCGACCGGCATGTTCTAGACAGAGGCTGCTCCATCGACCTGGGTGTCCCCAGGCAACTCACGATGGATGTGTAGCACGGCCAGAAAAAAACCTTTTTTTTTTGCGGTACGCGGGCCTCTCACTGCTGTGGCCTCTCCCGTTGCAGAGCACAGGCTCCGGACACGCAGGCTCAGCAGCCATGGATCTCGGGCCCAGCCGCTCCGCAGCATGTGGGATCTTCCCGGATCGGGGCACGAACCCGTGTCCCCTGCATCGGCAGGCGGGCTCTCAACCACTGCGCCACCAGGGAAGCCCAGAAAAAAACTTTGAGATTTGCAGGTGGTTTGTACTTCGGGCCCAGCTTCTCCTGATGGATACAGGGATCCTGTCTATTTCACCTCCTGACGAAATGTCCATGGAGCATTTAACCTGCTCCAGCCTGGCCTGGTGGCCCTCTGCACCCCTCCCCTCCCTTCTGCATTGAATGCCTCCTTCCTGGATCACATGCCTCCCTCTTTCTCCATTGGCTTCTTTATTTTGGTGAAGAATTATCTCTGGTAGCATCCTACCATGAGAAAGAACCCATGGGTAAAAGTTTTCAGATCTAATTCATCTCACAGTACTTGGTTAATATTTTCACTGGGTAAAGACTGGAGAATAATTTTCCTTTAGATTCTCAAGGCTTTGCCTCTCGCCTTCTGGCTCCTGACCATCTCTGTGTGACCTACTTCTAATGTCAGGACACTTTGGTCCCCATTATTCTGAACTTCAACAGTGATGTGCCTTGGGGTAGAACTATTTTTTCCCATTGAGCTCCCTGTGGGCCCTTTCAGTGCATGCCCCTGAGTTTTAGAGATTTTTTTAAGGATGAATTAAATGATGATTCCCCCCACTTCCACCCCCTGCCACCTGTGTTTCTCTGATCACTCTTTGGGGTTCCTATTATTTGATCGATGGACTTTCTGGATGGTCCTTTATTTTTTTCTCTCCTGCTTCCCATTTTTGGGGTTCCTTTTGTTCTTCTTTCAGAGAGATTTCCTCAACTTTATCTTCCAATCCCTCTCTGGAGGTTTTGTTTTTTTTTCATTTCTGCTACTTTAAATTTCCAAGAACACTTTTTGTTTGTTCTCCGAATGTTTCTTTATATGTGATCTCGCTTCATGGGTTGCCATATTTTCTCTGATGACATTATTGATGACTACGTTGCCATGTACTTCTCTCTGCATAGTCTCTGTTTCCTCCAAGTTGATTTAAAAAAATCTATTGGGCTTTAGGTTTCATGACACAGGCTTTCCTGAGATGCTGGGTCAGCTTCGGCTGCCTGTGAAACCCCGATTAGAAGCTCTGCACACGTTGGGGCTCATTACTTGCGCCCTTCCCTCTAGGGTGGTCTGGCTGCTCCCTTGGGCAACCACAGGTGTCAGAAAGTTTAGGTGTTCCCCTCAGCCTGGTCTAATGCCCCAGGAAAGACCCTTTCAGCCTCCTGGCTGCGGCCATTCTGAAAACCCAGAAGAGGGGATGGGGCATGTTCTCAGCATCTAACACCTATAGGTTCATTTAACCTCTCTGTTCCTATTATGGAACCTCTGCCCTTAATTGTGAATGGTATCTCTCAGCCCAAGATGTATCCTTTTACCTTCTTTAGATGACAGACATCTAGTCTTTTATCAGGATGGGGAAGGCAGCACAGATCTGGTGAGAGGATCTGGGCGCTTCTTAAGCAGACTTTATGCCAGCTATTATCTTAGCCTCCATTCACGCCCGCATCCAGAGGTGCCTAGTGCCATCCATTGGTGAACCTTCGGGGGACTCCAGAGTTTGTTCTTGGTTTTCCTTCCTGGCTACCATTTCAAGATTTCGTTTTCTCAGGACTGCTGAGTATTTTAGCTTCAACAACCCTGTTGCAGTTACTTCTTCCCTTGCTTGCCCCATTCTTGCCAATTTCTGCCTTAGAGCAAGCAAACTTACTCCTGTGTCAGGAGGCTCCAAAAGTCAGAGTCAACACATACTGTCAATCCACCACCTCCAGCGGAAACCTCAGCCCCCTTTCCAGTCCAGCCTCTTCACTCCAGACACATCCCCATTCACTTTCTCTGGGCTGATCCTCCCTACCCTGCTTTTGTTTATCCTGTTCCTTCCATCTGACACTAGATCCTCACCCACCTCATACGTACAGAAGCCACCTCTGTCAAAATCCTCTTAAGCAAGGAAAACACGGGCCCGTGGCTATGGTGAGATTTTCCTCTGGGGAAGACAACTATATGTATCTGGAAGATACTCCCATGTGGGATTGGGGTAGTCTGCTGGGCCCTGGGGCCTCCTTCCATAAACAATCATTTATTTATTTTATTTTATTTTGTAAAACATTTATTCATTTTGTCGCACCGGGTCTTAGTTGCAGCAGGCGGGCTCCTTAGTTGCGGCATGCATGTGGGCTCTAGCTCCCTGACCAGATATCGAACCCGGGCCCCCTGCATTGGCAGCGTGGAGTCTTAACCACTGGACCACCAGGGAAGTCCCCATGAACAATCATTAAAGGCCTGAGAAATAAACCAAGGGGCTGAGTTTTGCCTCCAGAATGCCACAGGGGCACAGCCAAAATCCTCAGGGAGGCTGCATCCAGGCGGAGGCCTGTGGGCTGTTTCGGGCTGTGGATGGGGGTGGGGTATGTGTCAGTGCAGATGACCCTTGACCCAGGCCTGCCTCCCCTCACCCAGGGCAGGTGTCTTGTCAATGGTCAAAGCCTAATGTCTAGAAGGGTGCCTACTCCTGGGTGTGTGTCCTAGGCTGGGGTGTCCTGAGGGATCATGGAGAAAGTGGAGAGATGTGGTACCTCGAAGACTTGGGCAGAATACTGCTGGCTGGAGAGGGATGGGGAGGGGATGGGTGGCTGGTAAGTCAACGTAGGGCCAGCTCCATCCTTAATGAAGTGACTGATTGTGACATGTGGTGAGACTGCAGGAACATTCTGAATCATTATTTGGTCAGAACACAAATCTCTGAAATGTCATCAACACAATCTGCCTGGGAGAAGAATGACTACTTCCTGCCAATAGGAGACCATCTTAGAGGAACCTGACCCAGCTGTCTGGTACAGAGCCCCCCCCCCAAATAGCATGCCGTGTGGTCTTCCCGGGGGCACGGACTCCACCAGTGAGAAGGAACTTTAGGGTTTTAGTCACAGATACCCAGGGCGCCCAAACGTCCACACCAGTTTACAGGTCACCATGACATGCAACGCAGAATGCCTGTCTCCGTTCCTCCTTAGTGACCTGGAAAGAGATTTTTCTACCCAGGCCCCAAATTAATTCTGTGAGAATGGCTGCTATTAATTTTGTGCGCAGAATGACTTTGTCCCACCCACCCCTCTTCTCCGGTCCGCAGGGATCCAGTGCCTGGGCTGCCCGCCCTCTCCAGGCTCCCCGCGGGCAGCTGACATGTTTGAACGTCCATTAAGAGCTGCAGACGCCGGCCAGTCTCCCCGGGTCAGGGGCTTGCTGCGATCGGTTCCGGTCTCTACCCTCTATGGTGATGGCCTAGGCCTGTAGCAGAACGGCGGGGGGGCGGGGCCTAGAGAAGAGTGAGGGTGAGGGCGCCGGTGAGGGCCAAGGGCAAGTGGGCGGGGCGGGGCAGGGAGCATTTCCTTCGCCAGGCCCGACAGTGGGTGGGTGAGGCGCGGTGGGCGGGGCCCTCGCAGCCGGTGGCTTTTGAAGCCTCCCCGGTCGAGGTGGGAGAGGGGCAGCCGGGAGAAGTTGGCAGCGGGCCTGGGGAGGGGAGGCGGAGGAAGGGGCCCTGCGTTCCCTAAGCGGCGGCGCCGACGCCCCGGCACGTAGTTCACTCCTGCGAACGCAAGACGCGGTGGACACATCACCCGCGCTGCCAGGCTAACCACCAGCTTGGGGCCAGCCGGGCTCCGGATGACCCGGGCTCAAGGGCAGCGCGGCGCGGCTCGATCCCCGGCCGCCGAACGGTCGGGAAGCTCCGGGTCCCTCCGGCGGGAGTGGCCGCTCCCCACCCGAGACCCCGCTCCCGGCCGGGCAGGGCCGAGCGCCGTTCTCAGCAGGGGAGGAGCGTGCAGAGGGCGAGCGATCTTTCTCGCGGCGAGGCCGCCCAAGAACCCGGCTTCGGCGGGGTGCGGCGAGGTTGTTCCGCGCCGGCTGGAGCGGACACGCCTCCTCGCCGGGCACCTCACTCCGGAGAGGAAAGGGAGAAGCGGAGGCGAGCCCCGCAAGGCGAGCTCTCCGCCGCGCCCAGCACAGGCGGGGCTAGAGGGACAAAGGGGCGCCCTTCAGAGCGCTCGTCTCCGCGCCGGGGTTCAAGGCTGTCACGGTACAAAAGCTCCGACAGGAAAATACCCCGCGGGGTCCCCGCCGCAGAAAGGAGGGGGCGCGGCCCCGCCCCAGCCCACCGCCCTCGGACGTCGTGCGTCAGCGTGCCCGGCTCCGGGCTCCAATTTCCGCCCCTCCTCCCGCCGGCCAAGGGGGCACGCCCATCGGCACGCGCACGCCCCGAGGCCGGGTGGGCGCCTCTCTCTGTACGGATTGGCCCTGCCGCGAACCTGAGGGCCAATGGCGTCCGCCCTTGTCCTCGGCCACGCCTCCTCCCCAGGCGTGGGCGCGTGACCGCTCCATCCCGCCGATGCGCGCTCCGGGATCCCCGCCCCCTCCGCGTGCGCAGCTCTCCGCTGCCGCCGCCGCCGCCTGTAACCTGCGCCGCCAGGATGTGGCTGGGGGCTGACGTCGGGTCCAGATGTGGCCCCGGCCCCGCCCACCCCCGGGGCCGGGCCGCCCACACCGAGCCGCGGCGCGCGCGGCGGCTGTCCCGCCTGCCACAATGCGCGGCGAGGCTGCGGCCGCGACTTGGCGCGGTCGTCCCTAACGTCGCCACTCGGCATCCTTAGGGCAGGCCTCCCCTGACGCCCCGCGGGGACCCAACTCGCCCGCGCCCCCCATGCGCTCACTCTTCGGTGCCCAGCCAGGCGGGCGCCTCGCAGACGCGGAGCCGCGCGGGTGACGGCAGAGGCGGCTGCGCGCCCAGCCCAGCCCGCGGAGAGGGCGCGCCGCGCCCCCGCCCCCCGCCAGCTCTCCGGAGGCCGTGGGTGCGGATGCGCCGCTGACGACTCGCAGCGACCAGCAGTGCCGCCCGCCCGCCGGCCGGAGCCCGCAGCATGGCAGCCGCCGCCTATGTGGACCACTTCGCCGCCGAGTGCCTCGTGTCCATGTCGAGCCGCGCGGTTGTGCACGGGCCGCGGGAGGGGCCGCAGCCCGGACCCGAGGGCGCGGCCGCTGTCGCCGCCACGCTGCCCCGCGTCGAAGAGCGCCGCGACGGCAAGGACAGCGCCTCGCTCTTCGTAGTGGCGCGGATCCTGGCGGACCTTAACCAACAAGCGCCAGCGCCCGCCCCCGCGGAGCGCAGAGAGGGCGCCGCGGCCCGGAAGGCGAGGACCCCCTGCCGCCTGCCGCCCGCGCCACCACCCGCCTCCGAGCCCACCTCCCCCGGCGCCGGTGGCGCGGCGGCCGCGCCCCTCAGCCCGGCGTGGAGCGAGCCCGAGCCCGAGCCCGAGGCGGGGCTGGAGCCGGAGCGAGAGCCGGGGCCCGCGGGGAGCGGCGAGCCCGGCCTCAGACAAAGGGGCCGGCGGGGTCGAAGTCGCGCCGACCTCGAGTCCCCGCAGAGAAAGCACAAGTGCCACTACGCGGGCTGCGAGAAAGTTTACGGGAAATCCTCGCACCTCAAGGCGCACCTGAGAACTCACACAGGTCAGTGGGGCGGCCCGGGGCCAGTGCGAGTTGCCCGGCCACGCCCCCGGAGCCGCCGGCGGGTAGCGAGGGGAGGTCGGGCCGGGAACGGTAGGGGCCTCGCCCCTGTCCGAGCCGCTTGGGGCTGCGGGCGACACCCCGCGCACCGCGCGAGGCGGGTCCCGGCGCTGGGAGCCGGCGCCCGCCCGGCGACCGCGCCCCCGCCGGGCACGCCCCCTCCCCGGGCGCGCTCGGGCGGGGCCGCGGGGGCGATCGTCGTCATCAGGGCCGGGGCCGGGGGCGGGGACCCCGCCCAGGCCGGGGGGCGCAAGGGCAGGTGCCGGCTAGCTGGGTGGGGGCCGCGGTTGCGGCCGGGGGAGGTGGGCGGCCCGGGAGCCGCGGGGGAGGGGTGTCCTCGCCCGGCCCCTCCCCCGCCGGCCGGGCGCGCGCTCGGGTGGGGAGGGGCCGGCCCGGGCGCGCGGCGGGCGGAGTTCACGCGGGGACAGGGCTGCCTCCAGCCACTCGGCACATTCTTCGCTCTTCTCTTCCTGTAATTTTTCCAGCGCTCTAAGGTTTAATTTGTCGAAACCAGAGCCAGCGGCGGCCGACGCGGGGGGCGGTCCCGGGTCCTCTCTCGCGGCTCTTTGTGGGAGCCCCGCCCATCCGGCCGGCGGGGGCGCGCCGGACCCGAGGGGCTCCTGGGGCCCGCTGCGCTTTCTCTCGAAAGGAGCGCCCTGCCTCCTGCCCGTGGGTCTGCGCCGCCCTCCTCCCCGCCGTGCTCTCACCTGCCGGGGCCGGATGCGGGCAGGCAGCACCTGCACGGGGGCGGGCGGCCGGAGCCGGCAGCCTGGGATCCGCGGACCGCCGCCCGCCCCCGACCCCAGGGCAGCATTTCCCTTCGCGCGAGTCCGGGACTTTGTCATTGATTCCTCTGTGGTGGTTTTTTGTTTTTTAAACACAAAAGTGGAAACAACCTTTTAATGTGTAAACAACCTTTCTTTCCCAGTTTGGTTTAAAGAATCGTGTATTTCATCTGAGCTTACGCGAACTCTTCTGGACACTTAGGTCTTCCACCTTTGGGACAGTTTTTAAGCCTTTATACTATTAACTTCGTGATCAAAGGTTTCATCTTCTCATTTGTAAAATAACTCACAAACTGATTACATGACTGATTTAAAAACCGCAGTAGTCTTCAAGAACCTAGAGCTGAAAGGCTGTTTCTCCCGGTACATTTGGAACTGAGTCGGCCCAAGGTCTGCGGGTGTCAGGTACCGTGGATCTCACGACCTCTTCCCCCCCGAGGCTGTCCCCGCATTTCTGGTCCCACGCTGTGGCCGCTCAAACCACGTGGCAGGTGGTGGGGTCGCGGGTGAAGGCGGGCCGTTTCTAGGCTGTCTGAGTCAGAGTTCGGGCTGTGTGGACTCATGAGGGGGGTGGGGACGTTACTGCAAGAGTGGGTGTGGTCGTGGGGGAGGGGCGAAGCGAGGTTTGGAGCCTGGTGGACCCCGAGTACCTGGGCGGGGCCAGGGTTTGGGGTGCGGCTGGGGTTGAGTACCTCGTTGAGGCGAGGCCAGTACTGGGTAGGGAACTTGATTGGAAAACCTTTCTGCAGCCTCTTTTACTGTGGCCTTCCACCCGGCAGCACCCGGTAGCCAGCTTCGCGAATTGCGGAGGGACTGGCCCGGGGCGGGGCTCGCCCGGGCCTCCGCCGGGGGATGCCTTCCGGGTTGCCTCAGCCCCCCTGGTCCAGGGTCCATGTGCCCTGCGCAGCACAGGGCAGGATGGCTAGATGCTTGAGTCAGGGGCGCTGGGAACCCGCGCCTTCACAGTGGGGTGGAAGCCAGCCTCTCTGGGGTGCCTGTAAGCCCAAAACAGCCAGAAGAGGATGGATCCGTACTTTGCCTGCAAAGTACTGTGTCTGTTCTTAGAGCAGGAAGCCGGCCCCAACCTCCAGGTGTGCAGAAACTCTGGAGCCCCACCTCCAGAGCAGTTGTAGACCTCCAAGTCAGGAGTGCACAGGGTTCCCTTGGGGCCTTCGGAAATGCAGATTTCCAGGTACCAGATGTTGACTGCAGTTTAAGGGGTCCCCCAGGTGAATCTGCTTATGAACCAAGAATCTACCTCTGGTCCAGGGCACCTCCAGGAAGCCTATTTCCAGGCTAAGCCCAGGTGTGCAGAGCATAAGTCACTGGTGTTCATAGAGGGGACAGAGGTAGCCCACAGAAGGGAGAGGAAAGGCAAGTTGGCTGCAGGGGGTGACCGAGAGGTGACCCTGGGAAGACCCGAGCAACAGCCCCTGGTTTGTGGGCTCCCAGAGTGTTCTGTGGTGGGAGGGGTGGTCTCTGCAGGCAGTGGCTCAGGTCATGCCAGGCCTTTCATTAGGGACCCCCCCTACTCCCATAGCGATTGTATGGTGGGGAGTGAATACCAAAATGACCTGTAGCCAAGGAGGCAGTTGGCACCTTGCTCTGCCTAGCTTTGTGACCAGGGACTGGTTCCCAGGTCTCCCTGCAGCTTGGTGATGTCTCCCTTGACCACCTGGAAGGTGTGCGGGAAACGAGGATGTGTGTACGTGAAATTACTTTGAGAGTTCCTAGGGTCATGGTTTTTTTTTTTTTTTTTGATGTGGACCATTTTTAAAGTCTTTATTGAATTTGCTACGGTATTGCTTCTGTTCTATGTTTTGTTTTTTTGGCTGCGGAGCATGTGGGATCTTAGCTCCGCAACCAGGAATTGAACCCTCACCCCCTGCATTGGAAGGTGAAGTCTTAATCTCTGGGCTGCTAGGGAAGTCCCCTAGGGGCATCTTTGACTCTGGGGGCACCTGGGCTTCCTGGCTCTGCTCTGATCTCCCACCCCCACCCCTAACCGACTGCACGCAAAGAGCTGCTGCTTGTCCTGGTTAGCTCTGTGGCTGTGTGGTCCCCCAATGGTCATCCTAGGAACTCATGACCCTCTGTCACATTTAGGTAACTGTTGATGTGATAGCAAGCTCATGATAAAACAAAACAGAGACACAAACGTCTTTGCAACTTGAGCCCCTTGTTATTTGCTTGTTCGTAGCTTCCCAGCCCAGACCTGGGAGGTTTGCTAAGACTCGCTTTGGGGACTGCCTAGACCAGGAACAGATTTTCTTGGAGGCTGAAGGGCTCTGATTTGAAAATTCAAGGACTTAGAGAAGGGAAGCTCTGGACCCCTCTGAGGGCAGACTCCCCGCCCACCCCCCGCAGCTGTCCAGGTCGCACATGTTGGAGGAGGTTCCTGCCTGTTGTCCAGGATGGGGCGGGGGGCAGGGGGTCCTTGGTGAGCACCAAGCAGAGTGGCCGCAGTCTTTCTAGGCAGACATATCACAAATACATTCCTACCTATTTGTTCCCACAAAGGATTGTTTTCACAATGCCTCTGTGCCCTGTTTTCCCTCCAGCGCTAGTGGCGAAAACCTCTCCTTGCACCCTGGGCTGGGCCCGTCTCAGCAGCTCTGGGGGCCTGACCAGGAAGGTGGGCACTGTGCTGGACACAGCCCCTCCCTCCTGCAGCCCCAGAGAGATGTTCCTAGCCACCTGGCCCTGTGTGGGGTGGGGTGGAAAGTAGAGTGAGACTTCACTGTCTCAGCCATTTCCTGTGATAATTTGGGGCAGGATTTCTTTGAAATTTACCCTGACCCACTGAACGAGGGATTCGATCCCCAGTGAGATTACTGGGGCAAGGATTTAGGTCCCCTCCCCCAACCCAAACTCTGGCTTTAGAACATGGTTTCTAAGCACACTGCCCGCCCGGACCCCTGGCAGGTGCTCCCCTGGGCAGCTGCGTTGGAAAGGCAGCCTGTCAGAGTGGAGGGTGGCTGGCCAGGATCTCCTTCGCCCAGAGCAAACCAAGCTGGCAGAAGGCCAGCACTTTGTCTAGGACACGGCCAGGCCAGCAGCTCCCGCCCCTGCTCGCCCACAGTCGCAGGCTGCCAGTGGGCCTAGTTGTGAAACTCTTCAAACAGTGCAGAAGTGTGTAGACAGAATGTGCAACCCTCCCCTCCCCCAGCTAACCACTGTTGCCCTTTACTGGTGCATCCCTTTCCAGACCCTTCTAATGGACTTTTGTGTATACACGCAAGCACGTGCATCCATGGAGTAGGTGATTTAAAAACACACATGTAGGATCCACCAAACACATTCCACCGAGGCTTTTGTCCTGTGTATTTGCTCAGTGAGGCAGCTTCGTTCTTTTTCCTGGCTGCATAGTACTCCAGGGTGCGGCTGTGTGGCTGTATTGTCACTTACCCAGTCTCTTACCTGCTGGAAGCACAGCTGCGCTGCTTTTCTTGTTTGTGTGCTGTTAGAAGCCATGCAGCAGTAGACTCTGGTGCGTGTCCTGGTGTCCAGCTGGCGTTCGTGTGGGATTGAGACCTGGTGGTGGTAGTGACGGGGGCATAGGCAGCATTTAAATGTGTGGTAGAGCTACTCTGTTGACTTAAAGGACACATTATGTTTTGAAAGGAAACAGGCTGACAGATCTTGGTCTCCCCGGTGCTAAGTTTCCTGCTGTGTCTCTGGCTGACTTTTTTTTTTTTTTTTAAACTTCTCCCAGTTCTCCTTTTGTACACGTGAAAGCATCATATTGAGAACATTTGAAACAAACTCAACAAAACCATTGTTACTCTTGCATCCCTCACGACCGGCTGTCCTGCCATCCTGACTCAGCTTACCCGGTGGCCCGCAGCCCCTGCCGCAGTCAGGTGTGCCCCCAGCGGCCTCCTGGCATGGCCTGCACTGGGCGGGTGTGGGGGGCACCGATGTGATGCCATTTGCTCCCCGCTCCCCTGGCTGAAAGCGGATTTGAGGCCCTCCCTCCTGTGTGAGCATCTGATTAGGACCACGCTTCACTTAGCCAGAGGCCCTGTGTGTGTGGCTTCAAGCCTCTGGAACCAACAGGGTTGGGGGCTCTGCCCCTTCAGAGAAGGTGCTGCTGAGTCCACTCGTGGCGGCCCCCACGCTCTCAGGGCCTGCCTGCTCTGACAGGCTGAATCCTGAATCCCGGTGGTTGTTTGATTCCTAGACGTGGCATATCAAAAGGGCAAGGGTAAGATACGTTGCTGGTGCCTAAAAGCAAGGGAGGAAGCAAACCAAAGGGTTATTCACACGCACGCATGTGTGTTTAAATATATAACTTGAGAAACCCCACAAAACCCCACAGCACTGGAGCAGACCCAGGGCATCTGCAGAGGCTGCAAGGTCCTCCCTGCCGTGCCCGGGGCCTGCGCTCCGTGACACCTGACCTTCCCAACAGAGATCTGGAGCTCTCAGGGCACTGTTAAGGTGTGTCTGGTTTGTGCCCTAAGAAGGCAGTAAAAATAGTTTTTAAAATAAAAACTTGTAGAATGACGCACTCAGTGCTCACGCTGTGTCGTGCACATCCACGCGGCTTGCCAGGGGCTGGGCCTTCCCTTTGCAGTACTTTCCAGTACTTTCCAGTACACTGTTTCATCTTCACAAGGACCCTATGGAACAGGCACTGCAATTATTACTAGTTTTTAGATAAGGACACTCAGGCTCAGATGGGTTAAGAAATATGCTGGAGGTTGCACAGCAGATGAGGGTGGAGCCTCCCCGGCTTCAGGGTGTGGGTGTGCCCGCGTGCCTGTCTCCACCGGGTTCCAGGGAACGGCGGATGAGCAGGGCCTCAGGGTGTTAGAAGCCCAAGTGCCCTTCGCACACCGTTTCCCCCACAAATTCTCATTACTTCTGAAACGTTAAGGGGTTGTAGGATGAACATTCAAATACTCTTCTTCTCGAGTCATTAGTTAATATTCTGTCACCCTTTTAAAAAATCCTTTCTTCCCTCTTTCCCACCTTCCCTCTCTAAATATTATGTTTTCTCCCTCCCCTGCCTCTCATCTCTCTAAATATTACACGTTATCTAACATACAGTCCATATTGAGCTTCTCTAGTGACCCTCCCAGGTGGCCCATACAGGAGCCGGGATGCGGTTAATCACACATTGCATTTGGTTGTCCTAATTCTTTAGTATCCCTCAATCTGACACTAAGAGACACTAGTGTGCCCCCCCATCTTTTGGTCTTTGGTGCATTGGCATTTCAGGGATCCAAGCCAGTTGACGTATGGAACGATCCCACAATCTGCATTGGTCTCATTGTTTCCTCATGATTAGATCCACTTTAAACAATCTTTGGTCAAAACTACAACGCAGGTGATGCTGGGCCCTCTGTGCACCACAGTGCTGGATCGCGGGTGAAGGGGTGTCTGCCAGGCTTCTCTGCTGTACAGGGCTGTTCTTTTTTGACAGTAAGTGACACTCTGAGACCGTGGCTTTCCAGAGGGCCAGGGTAGGGTGCTGCTGGTCCTTCGCGGAGCCAGGTACCGTGCTGGGGTGCCGTCTGCTCACCTTTATTCAGCCCCTTCTGCCCAGTCCACCTGCCAGGCTTCTGTTCATCCTCCAATGTCCTTGGCTGGACAGGTGCTGGGTTTTTCAGGTTTGTTGTTGGAAGTCTTTTTAAAGTAAAAGTGCAGCTCAGGAGAGTCTTAGGAGCTCCTTCCCCCAAACAAACCGGATCCCCTGATTTTACGTTGGATCAGATGTTTCCAGATGGTATTTGGAGCAGCTCAGGAGGTGTTCGTGGGCATGTTCTTCTCAGTCAGCCCACCCACACCTCGGCTCTGTGCCTGCTGGTGACCTGTCTCCCAGGCCTGGGCGGGCAGGGCCTGCAGCCGGTGACACACTTAATTTCCTGGTGGGTCTCAACATGCTTTCCAGAAAAAACCCAAATACGGATCTAAGTCCACACACCTGAGCCTATTTTCCTTTCCTTTCACAGCCCCAAATGGGATTATTTTCTTGAGAAGTCAGTGTCCCGTCAAGATGGGAACAACCTTCTGAGTGTTCGCCTAGCCTGGCGGGTCAGAAGCAGCTGCTGCGGTGTGGCTGGGATGGGGCAGTGGGGACAGAGGCCCCCAGAGCCGAGCACTGGGCTCAGAAGGCCTTGGCCACTGCCCCGGGCCAATACAATGGAGGCTGGAACTCTAACTTTCTACCCTGCAGGCAGTGACTTGACACGAGGCACTTAACGTAGGACGGAAGGACTCCTCACCCAACCCGAGTTCTGCCGCACGCACGCACGCACGCACGCACGCGCGCGGTACCCTGTGTGTTGTGGCTGACCTGAGCATCCGAGGCTGGAGCGTGTTTCTGTGGAACCTGTGACTCCCAGTTCCACGCTCAGTTTTACACGTCGGGGCCCACCCTCCCCCCCCAGCGTAGAGGCCCTGCAGTGAGGGGGCTGCGTCCCCTCGCTCCTCTGGTGGCTGGGCTCTGCCGTGTCCTCCACCTGCTCCCGGTCCCCTGCTGAGCCGGGTGGACTGGGGCATCCTCCCCGTTTGCCATGGGCCTCGTGTGTGTGGTGCGGGCGGCCTGGCCCAGAGCGGCATCTGCGCTGACATTGTTCTGAACGCACAGCACGGGGCACGCTCCAGGTTTTAACTGTGATGTGTGTGCAGGGGGTGGAGGTGGGGATCTGTTTATTGTTCTCCTTTTTTGAAGTTCATCACGCAAAAAACACTTGCTAACCAGGAACTTGGCCGCACTCTGTGGCCATTGGCCAGTCTGTCCCAAGGTGACCTGTTCGGAAAAGTGCTGAGACTTGATGCCTCAGTTTAAATGTCCCTGCGCTGCTGCCACAGGGGCGTGGCCTGCCTGCACAGATGGGCGACCCGTGGTCCCGGAGCACAGGGCCCAGGCCTGGCTCCTGGAGCCAGAGCCCAGGGCGCGTGGTGGGAGAGCTTTGCTAGTTGGCAGTCACTCACCAGAGAGCGCGTGGCTCTGCCTGTGTCAGGCTCCTGCCTCGGAAGGGGCTTCTGGCGCCGGCCTTTGTCCTGCAGACGTGGCCAGTGGGAAGGAAGCTCAGGTGTGAAAGAGGGTGAAGCGGTCTCAGGAGCTCAGGGGGCTTCCTGCCCCCACCCGGGGAGGGGCCCCAGCAGGGTGCTGGCTGGGCAGCCAGGCAGGGACCTGGGGCCCGGATCGGGCTCCTCATGCCCTTGGGTTAAGTTGACCCAAGGTCATTCTCCTCCAGTGGGAGCAGTACAGGAATTTCCTTCTCCTGTAAATTCCTTCTCTGAGCTTTTCACTTGTTTTTAACTCACTTTTGTTGTATAAATGCTCACTAAAAAAAAAAAAAAAAAAAAGGATAGAGAACTTGTTTGGGGGCCAGAGGAAGAAGCTAAAGTTAATGGCAGATCAAAACTAGAGGTTTTTGCAAGAAAGTGTTGGGAAAGAGAGGAACCAGAAAAGGCGCACACGAGCCTCAGCCCACTAGGAGGGGCGGAGCGGGGCCCCAGGGGCCCAGGCGTGTCTTTGGTGGGGAGTGGTATTTTGCCTGGGCCTTTGGCTGGCTGAGTTGCTCAAAACCAAGTCTGAGATCAGGGAGAGGGTCTGGGAGGTGGGGGGTTGGCACCGTGGGTGCTCCCTTATCCGCAACAAACCTCACAGGTTTTCACTGGAGGAGGGACAGTGAGTGGGAATGAGTCACGTAGTTGCCACTGATACTATCACTGCGTGATGGGCAGTCCCACGTGCTTCCCTAACTTCTAACCATTGTCCTCCATCCCCAACCGGCCACTCTGGTTTGCCCACTGGCTGTGGGTGGTCCTTTCCCACTGGGCATGCTGAGTGAGCATGGCAGGGCGGTGGGGCTCAGGCGGTGTAGACGCCATCCACAGGTCCCCTCCACCCATCACTGAGGTCTTACCCGAGTCCCACTCTGGAAGGATTTCCCCATGTTTGTTCATCAGTTGCCATTTTTGTCACTGAGCACAGGCGTTGTGGCGTTAGGAGGCCCCCAGGGACTCCAGCTCCTGCAGCCCTGGGTGCCAAGGGTGGTTCCCCAGGTTTCCTTGTCTTTTCCAGAGTGCCCTCTCTGGGCGGCTTGCATGGCAAATCCTGTTTTCAAAAGTTGCCTTGGGAATTCCCTGGCAGTCCAGTGGTTAGGGCTCTGCACTTCCATTGCAGGGGGCATGGGTTCGATCCCTGGTTGGGGAAGTAAGATCCCACATGCTGTGCGGCACAGCCAGAAAATTTTCAAAAATAAAGTTGCCTTGTTGCTTGGCCTAAGGCACTGGGGGTATTCCCCCGGGAGAGTCTGAGGGCCTTTGCAGGATGCCATCTTTTATGATGATGAAATGTCTTTTAGTATTTTCTCCGAGCCCTCTTCGAGGTGGGGCCCCGAGCATTTACAGCATAGGCCTCGTGATGTCGTATTGGCGATCAGGGTGGTTGCCCTAAGTTACTGGCAGGCCTCTGGGGTTTGCAGGAAATTCAGCCTTGGCTTCTTACAGGTGCTGATTTGAAGCTGTCCTTCCCTGATACTGGGCTGGGTGTTCCGTGCTAGCATCCTGCTTTGGACAGGTTGCGTCAGTCTTAAGTTCACTCACTTTAGCCTTTGGAAAACGTCACCCTTTCTCTCCCTTTCCCTGCTCGTCTCCCTGACTTACGAACCAAGTGTTTTAACTCCTTCCCATATTCAGCTCCTCCCGTCACGTGTTCAGCACTGCACGGGGCCTCGGGAGGCAGACACGTGTGTGCACGTGTGTGCGGGCATGCGTACCAAAGCTCAGGACAGTTGTTTCTGTGGAAGGAAGCCCATCGGGAGGCCTCTGGCCAGGTGGCTCCTGCTGCGGCAGGCAGGGGGCTTGTCATGCCGAGGCTTGCCCTGCAGGAGCCAGGAGGAAGGCGCAGTGTGTGTCCAGCTGAGGCTATAGGGGCAGCGCTGGCCTTAGGGTGGAGCGGGCATCCTGGAGTCGAGCTGGAGGTTGTGAATTCCCAGGCCTCAGTGGGGTACTTGTTCTGGGGCCATTGTGCCCTCGATCGGGGCCAGCAGCCTGGCATGGGGGTCTGAGCCGAGCTCTGTGGCTGCCCAGTGGAGGGTGCAGCCTGGTCCTCACATTTCCTCCTCCCCTTCTCCCTCCACCCCGCTCCCTCCTCCTCTCCTCACACCTGGGGTCTAAGCACATTTTTAACCTGCCCTCAGGGGTTTCCAGTCCTCGGCACAGGGGAGGGTCCGTGTGCTGGGGAGCAGGGCCCAGGAGGCTGGGGAGGCCTGGAGACACCTCTCCTTTGTTCTGTGGCCTGGCTCAGCCCCGGAGACCGGAGACCGATGGGCAGAGGTCTGGGGTGGGGCTGTGGCTTCCTCCTCCGTCGTCTGGGCCCCTGGGGACACCCTGGCGGCCCTTCCTGTGGGGTGTTAGAGGCAGTGGCCTAGCTGTTCCTGGTAGGTCAGCATCCTCCTACACAGCAGAGGGAGAGGTAAACACTGGGTCCCCTTGGCAACCGGCTGAGCCGCGGCTCAAAGTACTTGTGGCAAGAGAAGCTCTCGTTGTCTCATGTTCCTAGGATGGGCTTCTATTTTGATTTTTTTTTTCTTTAATTAGCTGGAGTGACTAAGATACCAAGATGCCTGACCTGGTTCCTAGAATTTCTTAATAAACGTTTATATTCCCTTTACAGGAGGCATGTTTCTTGCAGTGATTCATGGGCATTTTCTTTTCAGCTGTGGAGAGGCCCTGGCGTGGCAGGGCGGGGGTGGCACAAAGGGCCCCCACTGCTGACAGCTGGCACGGTTGCAGGCCGGGGCGCTGGCAGGATCCCGGCGCGGGAGTACTTGCGTAAACACTGCCCCGGGATTGTGTGGGCTTGGAGGTTGATGACGCTCCGTCGAGTTTTGGGGAGATGCCTCTCTCATCTCAGGGTGTTCAGAGCCCCATAACAAGCGCCCAGAAGTCTGTCTGAGCCCAAGCAACGCCCTCCCCACCACATGCCAGGTCCTCCTGGGAGGCCACGGTATGAACTAGTTTATACCTTGGTACAAGGTGACACTTTGGTGTTTGATGTTAAGCTGTAACTGCTCTCGTCGGTGGCTGGGCTGGTGTCCCATCTCAGTGGGAGTGCCTGAGAGGGTCCGGGCCAGGACGGGAGCACCTCTCTGTGGGTGAGACTTGGCGGCAGGCCTTGCCCTTTACCTGGGGCTGCCTTGGGCTGCCCTGCTCCATCCACCTGTGAATTAGCTCCTGCAGAGGCGTCTGCCCCCACCGAGGAGGTGCCAGGTGAGTCTGCAAGAAAGCTGACCTCACCGATTTTACCATGAGTGGAGCCAACCCAGGAGGCCGTCTGCAGAGGCACGGCAGGTTTGTGTCCAGGGGCCCGTCTTCACGGGGGGTGTGCAGGCCCCTTGGCTCCCTACCCTCGGCACAGACAGGGCTGCCCCCTGGGCCCCCACTCCGGCCTCCCTGTCGACCCCATGCGGGTAGCTGCGGAGGGGTCTGTTGGGGTCACCGGGGCAGGGTGTCAGAGGTTCTGTCTGGTGCCTGGTGCCTTGTGCCCTTTGTAAGTCCTGACCGTCTGGACTTTGGACTTAGAGTCCCGTGCTGTTGCTGTGCCTCATCCCGGGCTCATGGAAGCTTGACTCCACGTGTGCTGTGTCTTAGTAACCTTGGTCAGGAGCCTCTCAGTGTTTTGTTTTTATCAGAGAAAGGCCTTTTTGTCTGATTGTGCACAGTCATTTAAACAGAGGCAAAGTGCAGCATTGCTGAGGACGCCTGGCCTTGGAGGGAGAACAGAGGGAGCCTGGCTCCAGGTTCTCAGCTGTGAAGCAGGCTGGGCACGCTGACCTCTGTCCTCTGAGACTGTGTGTAAGGCACCCATTGGGAGGTGTGTGTTTGTGTGTGGTGTATGTGTAGTGTGTGTTGTGTGCATGTGTGTATATGAGTGTGTGTGTCTGTTTAACCTGTGGGAGCAGAATTTCAGAATGGACAGTTTTGCTGACTTCTCTTTTGGAAAGAAACAGATGATTCAGAACTACTTTTTTGAAGCAGGTGCCAGCTCATGTCTCAGGGCCTCCTGGAGCTGCCCTGTGGCTCTGCATGTGGGTGAGCTGTGTCCCAGCCTCAGCTCCCGCCTGGCAAGTGCCAGTCTATCCTGGGCCACAGAAAGGCAGTGCAGACCGTGTGGCTCCCAAGGCCTGTTGCTATGGAAGCCTGCTGCCCAGAGGCTGTGCTTAGGCTAGGGAGTGGTGCCCATGCAGGTGAGCCTCATTTGTTACCAGGTACCAGCCGCTTGGCCCTGGCCACACTCTTTAAAGACAGAAGCCGCTGAACTGGAACCTTTTTTTTTTAATTAATTAATTAATTTTTGGCTGTGTTGGGTCTTCGTTGCTGCGCGCGGGCTTTGCCTAGTTGCGGCGAACAGGGGCTACTCTTCATTGCAGTGCGCGGGCTTCTCATTGGAGTGGCTTCTCTTGTTGTGGAGCATGGGCTCTAGGTGTGCGGGCCACAGTAGTTGTGGCTTGTGGGCTCTAGAGCGCAGACTCAGTAGTTGTGGCGCACAGCTTGTGGGGCTTAGTTGCTCCGAGGCCTGTGGGATCTTCCCAGACCAGGGCTCGAACCCATGTCCCCTGTGTTGGCAGGAGGATTCTTAACCACTGTGCCGCCAGGGAAGTCCCTGAACTGGAACCTTGAGGTGACAGCCCAGGCCCCTATCCCCAGAGCAGCTCTGGGTGTGCCCGCGGCCTGGGGTAGAAGTAGGGGTGGCACCCTCCACCTCCTCTCTGCTGGGCGTCACTGGTCTCTGCCGTCTCATGGTGATGAGTGGCTATGCCATTCCTGCCAGATGACCCCACCCGGATGGATGGGGCACTCTGGGTGGGGCTTCCAGAAGCCGGCCGTCGTTGGGAGGGGTGCCCACCTCGGGGAGGCTTTCGTGACTGGCAGCCTCTTCGGTCGGAAGGCTAGAGATCTTGTTTGCAGTGGAAGCGGCCCCTTCAGGTAGAGGGCACCGTCCCCGGGGCCAGGGGATCCCGCTCAGGACTGACAGGCGCTGTTTGACGGCCTCCTGGGCTGCTGGTCTCAGTAGCTTCCCACCTCTTGTTTGCAGGGGTAGTTGCTCTCAGGAGCTTCGGGCCGTCTGTGGATTTATTCCCCCTTTCTTCTCTCTTTTTTGGGCCACAGCTTTATGTTTTCAGATACGAGAATTGTTTCCTAGAGGGAAGCATGAAAGCACTCCTGAGGCTGGCTTTTCAGCTGTGGAACCACAGTTCGTGCCCCTTTCCTGCTAGGTTTTCACCCTCGCATAAGTGCGTTTGGCATTAAGATGCTTCCTGTGTGGTCTGAGGGGACGACATTGAAGGAGTATGAGAGCTGAGGGCCTGTATCCTGAGGTGACACCTGGGCACCAGCGTGGCCGTCCTTCCTCTGTCCTGGCATCTCGTTTCAGAGGACATTTGTGAGTGCCCCAGCGGGGCAGGGGCTGTTCCAGGGGTTTGCTCGGACGGAGGAGGGTGCTGAGGACCTGTGTTCCTCCCCTGCTCGTGTGGGCTGGAGTGACCCGGCCCTCAGTGTGGAGAGACCCCTGAGCCCCGGCGCACCCAGCACTCCCGTAGCTTTGTACCTGCAAGGCCTCACCCTGCCCTGCCACGCCCAGCGACACCTGAGCCCCTCCCCACTCCTGCCCTCAGGATGCTCACCTGCTTGAGAAGGCAAGGAGGCGCGAATGGGGTCCAGCCTTGTGTGGGGACCACAGCGGGAAGGCGCTTCTGCCCTCACATGTGCCCACCTGTGCCGGCAGCACTCTGGGCCGCAGTGATGCCGACCAGGATTCATGTGTTAGGGTACGATTTCCAAGCACAGGAAATGACCAGGGAGGGTTTTTTGCTCACATGGCCCAGAGCTGTTAAGAGGCGGCCAGCCAGGTCATGGGATGCTCTCTGGTTTGCAGGCTCCAACGGTGGCCGCTGCTGACCCCTTGGAGGATGGAGTCTTGCAAAGCCTGGGGCAGATGGCCCGAGGGCGCCTTGGCTCCCAGGCTGGGACTGGCATCTCTTGGTCCAGGTTCCGTCTGCTTTTCCATCTTCCTTGGGGGCAGAGTTGTCCCTCAGGGGCCCCTCCTTGCCCACTGTGCCTGGTGCCTGCGAGGTCAGGTCGGAGCCTGTTACTCCTGCCCCAGAGGCAGGCCTCGCGCCCCTCCCTCCTGTGCAAACGGGGAACCCGGTTTGTCCTGACATCTGGTCCACACCCCCCCCACTCCTGCCCCGGGGCTGGGGGTCAGCAGAGTGGTTTCCTGAGCGTCTTCTTCACTGCCCTCGCCCCCATTTTCAGGCCGGGGCCGTAGCACAGACGTGTCCCGTAAGTCCAGCTGGGCCGCTGGGAGCAGGCCGGAAACTGGCCGCAGCCGGGTGCTTGGTATTTGGGGTGGCCTGCCCCTGCCCCACCGATGTGGGCCTGGCTCATGGGGGGTCACCCCCTGCTCCGGAGCCTGGCCTGAGGGGCATCTTTCCACCCGTGAGAAGGGAGAGCTCCGGGAGGCCTGGGCTGTCCTTCAACACTCCTCCTTGAGGCCAAACGCTGGGGTCACAGGATCTGTCCTAAGAATGTGGAGAATGAGTCCTGGTTCTGAGGCTTACAGATTTTTTTCCCTAAAAGCAGTAGAACCTTTCTGTCAGCACATCTCAGTGGATTCCAGGGCAGTAAGGAGCCGGCAGGATGGCCGGCAGGGGTGGGGCGGGAGGGGCTGTGGTCAGGGCCCCTCTGCGCTCCTGGAGGATAGTGCCGGCTGCCCCAAGGCTGGGGCAGGGTCCTGCCTCTACACGGCGGGCCGAGGTCCAGCGCCCGAGGCCGCAGGCTGGGTGCCCCGACGCTTGGGGCCAGGCCGGGGAGTTGGGGCCTGTGGTCTGGGGCAGGTGCTTCCTCTTGGGCCTTTCACAGGCTTGTGGTCGAGGAGGCAGTGATGCGACCCGGGCCACACCAGGGGGCAGGGTCGGCCAGCCAGGAGGCACGTGAGGCCACACGCTCCCGGGCGTTGAGGTCCCGGCCCCCGCTGCAGCCCGGCCCAGGAGCACTGGGCTGTCGAGGAGAGAGAAGGGCTGCGGGTCAAGGTGACAGGGCCAGGGCTGGGGGCTGGCCTGGCCAGTGGCCCACACGGACCTGCGTGTGCAGCTGTGTTTGTGGGGTGCCTGGACAGTGCTGGGGCAGGGGACGGTGGGGGGTTCTTCACGGTCCCCTGAGTGCCGCCGAGACCCTGCCTGTGGCTGGCATTTCTGTCCCTAGAGGACTTGGTGTTGCACGGCCAGCGCCATGCGGCCCTGTCCCTGTGAGCTGCCCTGGGCCTGGGAGGCCTGCGCCTCTCCCACCGTGGGGCCCTGTGCACAGCGTTTGGTGAGGGCACCCTGGGGTGAAAGGAGGCACTGAGTGAGGGTGAGGAGTGGGTGGGGTCTCAAAAGGCGGAGAGCTGAGCTGCTCCTGCTGCCCCCGCCCCTTCACCGGCGACAGTGGGGGGCCTGATGTCCCCGCTGGGCAGCACCCACCTGGTCTGGGGTTGTCGCTGCCGTGAGGCCGAGCTGAGTCCCCGCAGCAGGTGCGGGTGGGCGCCTCCCAACACAGGACACCGCTGACCCAGGGCACCCGCTCAGCTGGCTGGTGGCAGGTCTCCGTGTTTTATCCGTACCTTCCCATGTATGACCGGGAGCCCTCCTGGGTGGGCCTCAGCCCCCACTGGCTCGTCGCCTCTCCTACCCTGTGGGTGAAGTCAGTGGTCACCGACTCTGATCCCAGTTCTAGGGGAAGGGCGTTGGAGGACAGGCTTTCCTTGTGCCGTCCCGAGCACCCGAGTGTGCCCACGAGCCCCAGTCCTGGCAAAGGCCCCCGCCGCCCGGGTGAGCCTCCAGCCTGTGTGTCCCCACAGGAACCCGACCTTCCACACAGGACACCAGGTCGATGAGCTGGGCTCCACTGCTTCTGGGAAGATCACCAATCTGTGGTTGCAGAAAGTATCCTCTTCCTTTTCCTGACCCCACCCCACCCCGCCGCCACACACACACACACACACACACACACACACACACACACACACACACACACACACACACACTCTCTCTCTCTCTCTCTCTCTCTCTCTCTCTCTCTCTCTCTCTCTCTCTCTCCCTCCCTCCCTCTCCCTCCCTCTCTCTCTCTCTCTCTCTCTCCCTCCCTCCCTCTCCCTCCCTCCCTCTCTCTCTCTCTCTCTCTCTCCCTCCCTCTCTCCCCCTCTCTCTCTCCCTCCCTCTCTCAGCTCAGAGCGCCTCCTTTCCTCCTGGGCTGGTCCCCAACCCCTTGGTGAGAAGTAAGACGGACGTGCTCAGGACTCCTCCCCATGCCACCGTCCACATTCGGTCACCCCTGGGCCACCTTCCCCAGCTGCAGCCTGGCTCCACTCATCTCCCCGGGCCCGGTCCTGCTGGAGCCCCACTGCCACCTCTTCCTTCTCCCTCTTCCTACCTGGACCTCGGCCTCGGGGGCTTCCAGGCCAGGGGTGAACCCTGCCACCCTCACCCCAGCCTCTGCTCTAGGGAGGGGCTCCCATGAGGTGATGCCCACATTGTCACAGCGGCTCACTTCCATGCCTCCTCTTTCAAAGGCATCACCTTCAATTGAAGAAGAAATGAAAGCATCACCTGTTCTCCGAACCTTTCAGTTCCCAGACAAGGATGTCCCGGGCCCCCGGTCGTCGGCCCATGTGGTCAGTCCATAGGTGGGCTGGTGGCCCTGCGGCGCCGGCTTCCCCGCCCACCGCGCCACAGCCCCTGCCATCGGGGAGGTACCTACAGGAGCAGTGGGTTGGGTGGCCGGCAGGGCAGGGGCCCTGCCCGTTGGCCTTCAGCCAGGGCTGTGGTGGGGCCACACTCAGGAGGTGGGAGTGCCTGGGGGCTAAGAAACCGCTCAGAGAGGCACAGAGCTGGGGCTGTGTCTCCCCGGCATCACAGGCATCCCCCCAGAGCTTCTCTGGCAGCACCAAGGCTCCCGAGGAGAAGGCTCCTGCAGCCGAGCCTGGGGACCACTTGGGAGACCTGGGTCACCAGAGTGCTGGCTCCTGTGCCGAGGCCACGCTGGACTGGCGGAGGTTTGAGAAGCGCCATTCTTGGTGCTTGTGGGTGGGGAGAGGGGAAGGGGGGGGGGTCTTTCCAAAGCTACGAGCCAGTTTCCTGTAAGGGAGGGGGGCTTGGGGGTGGGAGCAGAGAGGCACCGCCCAGCCACTGGGGGGTGGGGGGCAAAGGGCAAGTCAGAGGGGCTCCTCTGGAGGCAGGTCTGAGCTGGAGGGATGTTGCCTTGGTGATGAGAGCCAGGCCCAGACTGTGGGCATCCAGGGGTCGTGAGGGATGGTGGGAAGGGGAGTCCTGTGCGGGCTCCTTACCAGCAGGATCTGGCTGGGGGCACCAAGGGAGGGGAGAGAAGTGGGGGCGGAGCGGCATGACTCAGGAGGCCAGGGGAAGAAGAAAGGAGAAGTGGGTGTCATGGTGCTCTTCGTGTCCCCCGGCTTCTGGGCCTCAGGACTGCATGTGTGCCCCTCCCCTCCATGGGCATCTTTGGGGGAATGCACAGCCCCCGCCCAGGAGGAGGGAAGGTGTGTTCCTAGCAGCCCTTCTCATGCTCGAGTGCTTGCAGCCCGGCTTTCCTGACGGCTCCCCGCGGTCAGCCTCGGCTCTGGTGGCTTCCTCCTCCTCTTGCTGGGCACCCCTTGTCTACTTCTGAAGGCAAGACCCAAACCCTGGGTTTCTCTGCTGGTGAGGAAAGTGAAGAAAAGCGCACAGGACTTGGCAGGATGTCAGGCTGCCCACGCGAGGGAAGAGAAGAGGATTCGGCGAAGCACACCGGAGTGGCTGGTGGCCTCTGCTACCCTCTCCGACTTGGCTTTGCGCTAAAGTGACAGCAGAACCCAAGGGTCTGGCTGTGTCAGCCCAGCCCTAGTGCTCTCTGGGAGGAGGAGGGCCACGCATGGCACACGTGCACACACGTTACTGAAAATGATACGTTAACTGTAAATGATTTGGGAAATTTCAGAAAAGCTCAAAAAAGAGAGATTATGTGGCACCCAGTTGTACCTCCCAGAGCAGTTGCTTGGCCCTGTCCTCACCCCTGGGGGACAGTTCACCAGTGTTCAGCCCCGGAAGCCCTCCTGGCACCCGGGCCTGGCCGCGAGGTCACAGCCGCACAGCCACCTGTCCAGACATGACTGCTCGCCAGCCTCCACGCCTTGGGCTACCGTGGGCTGTTTGTGGAGGCCTGTGTTCTGTCTGGAACTGAAGTGCAGCTGTGGGGGGGAGTGGGGGCCTACCGCCCACCCACAGGGGCTTTGTAGCATCACACTGTGCGACTGTCATTCCACTGGGGGTGTCCCGGGACCCATGGAAGTGCTGCTGCCCCGAGCTCTCCAGGGACCCACCCACGGTCTTGACCCGGGCACTCTGTTCCCAGAGCAGCTCCTGCCCGGCCCCCGTGGGAAGTGTGTGCCCGTGGGGCCGCGGTGGGAGGAGTAGCCCTCCGGTCGGTTGAGCGGCCGTCGTCCAGGGGGCCGGGGATTTCGGGTGTGCTTGCCTTGTGCTTGCCCAGCCCTGGACCCCGTCTCTGGGCCTGGCCGGTGTCAGCCTGTCAGCCCTGGTTAGCCACCTCCCCTCTGATGCTTGCCCTGGCCTCTTGCCGCGTGAGCCTGCGGGGGTGCCCACCAGGTGGCTGAGGAGGAGATGGGGGCCCAGCGGGAGGATGGGAGTCAGAAGCGCGGGTGGCAGGAGGGGGCTTCAGTCCCTCCAGGCTGCTTCCCGACCCTGTCTTGGGCCTGTGGGGCTCCCTGCGGGTCACAGCTTCCGGCGCCTCTCAGCCCGTGTGAGGTTGGGTGTGAATTAACTAAAGCAGACAAGGTCGAGCGTCCCTAGAATCCCATAAAGCCGGCGGCAGAATCAGCAGTCGGCCGTGTGGCCTTGGATGAACCAGGAGCACTAGGGGAGTTGCCGAAGCCACCAAGTCCTGGGAGAAGCCGTCACGGGAGTTGTGGCCGTTCCTCTGGATGGTGTGGCTCTTCCCTACTGTGTGAAGCCCTTCAGAGGGTCCCAGGGTCCCCGAGCTTTCAGAGCGGTCTGGCCTGTGGCCTCTGTTTTGAAGCCGGTATGCAAGTTGCAGGCCAGAGGGGAAGGGTCTGCCTGAGTCACAGCAGGGAGTGGGCATGGGGACCCAGTGATCCTAGTGTGGGGGAGGGTCGTCCCATAGGTGGCCCAGGCTCTTCCACGCGTGGACGTCTGTGGGCTTCATCTCATTACAGGTCTCGGGGGATGTATGTGAGGTTTCAGGCAGAGTGCCCCCCTTAGGTCCTGTCTTCACCCACTCGTGTTTAGAGAAAGCAGTTGGACGTGTAAAGAAGCCTCCTGGCTGACTTCAAGGGGCCCACAGGGTGGCTTTGGTGTGGGGACAGCCTTCTAGGAGGGCCTCAGGGGTGGTCCGGGCCAGTGCAACAGGCGAGGCCCACCAGGTTCTGAGATGCCCCGCAAGCCGGGCCAGAAGCCAGGGTGCTGGTGGGGCTGCAGCAGTTTTGAACCTGTGAGGAGCCCAGCTTTGAGGACCTTTCTGCAAGAACATGAATAGTGATGGCAAGACTAAGGACACCAGGAGGGTGGACAGCCACGCGGAGAGCTCCATAGTGTCCCTGGCAATGACATGCCTTTTCAGATGACCCAAATCCACCATCCCTGGACCGGGTGGCAGCTTCTGAGTTGGGTCCCATCAACAGTTGGAAAATGTGTGCTCCACCCATGTTATGACTCGCTCTTGGTGCTCTGGGACCAGGTTAGATGTGAGAGTGTTCCTATTTCTCGTAAGAAGTTGACTTTACTGGAAGACTGCAATTTCAGTGCATTGCATTTGTTTTTATTTCTGATTTAAAAAGTCAAGCATGTTCGTGAAAGGATTTGGGAGACAGGAAAGTATTGAGAGAAAACTTAACAAGGAGGAAAAGCAATAACTTTAATCCCACGAGCTACTACGTTAACAGGTCAGCCTGTGTCTATTTTAACATTAAACGTGGTATCGTCCCACACGGTCATTTTACGTTTGGCCCTTTCCCACTCACTGTAACGTTCTGTCATGGTCACATCTCCAAAGTGCCTACTGGCTCTTGGACCTGGCCTTTCACGGTTGCTCATTGCGTCCTCATCTGTTCGTCCCTGGTGTCCTAACCGGGCCCTGGGTTGAGGAGCTGTGACACCTCCTGTGACTTGCTCTTCTGTCACCCAGGTTGGGCTTGTCCTTGTGATTGTCCTGGGAGCCAGCAAGGGAATGTGCATTTCGGGGCAAATTGCCTTCTAGAAAGGAAGAATGTGTGTGAGAGCACCCAGCCGGCACCCTGGCAGGAAGGGTGTTGTTAGGTGTCCAGGGTGATAAATGGAATATTTATAAATGGAATGGAATATTTATAAATGGAATATTTCCTGCCATATCAATAAACAAAGGATGTCACAGTCACCAATGATTGCAACTCTCCAAGGAGAGCCGGTGAGCCCTGAGAAAACTCAGGGCTGAAAAGAATACCTGCCTTCTAGCAGTCATCAGACTGCAGCCACTCCCTGCGGTGAGCCCTGAGGAAACTCAGGATGTGAAAATACAGGCCCCAGATAGCTGAGGTGCACATCAAAGGAAGGATTTCAGTGAGCCCAGCGTCTTCCCACACCCAGAAAAGCGCTAAATTCCTTAACTTGAGATATCTGGTTTTCTTTATTTAACAAAACTTTTTGACGTTCCCAATTACCTGCTCTTTGTTGCAAAATTCCTGTGTATCCTGGCCCCTCCTCTCCCCTCCCCTCCCCTCCTCGGAGCAGTTTTTCAGAGCTATCTGAAACGCTGTCTCCTGGGCTGCAGTCTTCATTTTGCCCCAAATACAGCTTAACTTGGAGCTCTCGCGTTGTGCATATATATTTTTCTTAAGTCGACAAAGGGCTTTGCAGGACTTGGCTGGCTGGGAAGGCCCCAGACCCGCTCTTTACCCCAGGACGCTCAGACTGCCCTGTCGTACACCGCACCTCCCGGCCCTCAGGGCTGGAGGGCGTGTGGTTTGGCCTCAGACGCCACTGTCTCTTAGCCCTGGGAAGGCGGCCGCAGAAGCTTTGCTCATCTCTGGGGCTCAGGCCACGCCCAGAGCTTTCCATCTCTCCTCAGCGCTGGCGTCCGCCGGGGACTCTCTGCCTGGACTCCGATTCCACCCCTCAAGACCCCCTGGCTCTCTGCTCTGAACATATGGCTCTGGTGGCCAGGGCGGTGGCCGGCCAGGCCCTGGTCAGCGCTTCTGGAGATGTAAATGCAGCCTTGGCCGGCCCCCCCCTCCCGGGGGAGTGTGGGTCTGGGCCCTCCTGGCTAGGTGTGGGCTGGCATGCACCCTGCGGCAGCTTCGGTGACTAAGATGAGTGCACGTGTGACAATGGAGTCACACACGGTGGCTCCAGCTCCTGGCCCTGGGCTGGCCCCGTGGAAGGGTCTCCGAGGGCAGTCGCTGTGTCTTGGGGACGAAGCCCCATCCTCGGGGCCAGGGCCTCCTCGTGGCCTCTGCGTTCCAGGCCCCTGGGGGCTTTAGCAAAGGCTGTGCATCGAAGGGCCAAGCCGAGTGCCCTTAGAAGGAAGGGGGACGTTGCTTCCAGGTCCCAGGACCGCTGGGTGCGACCTCTCGGGGAGTGCAGCTCCCTGACCGCCTAGTGCCGATGAGCCGGCTGCCCTCCCTTTGTCCATCTGCGGCCACCGTGCGGCCGGCCCCCCTGGGGGCGGTCGGGAGTCAAAGTGCCCGCCTCCTAGCCACGCCCTGTGTGCTCAGGGCCTCTGCCTCCCCCGCCTCACTCCGCCGTGTGACCTGGCGAGACCCTCGTTGGGCCTGAGTTCCGGGTCTGTCCCCAGACAGTTTTACTGGGTCAGGTGAAAAGGCGAGTCCCCGTGGAACTAGGCAGGAGCTCGGAGGCCTGGCTTCACGGCACAACCACGGGGGGTTTACACCCGCTGAGGCCCGCCGCCCACACCCGCCGCCCCCCCCCCCCCCCCCGCGCCTCCACGGGAGAAGAAGTCAGCCAGGCTAGTGCCAGGGAAGTCACCAAGGCCGTGGGGGAGAAGGCCCGCTCGAAGGGCGGCAGCAGGAAGTCCCCGTGGGAGGGAGGAGGGGAGCCCCGGGAGGGGCCCTGCTGGGCAGAGTCCCTGCCATCTGGCTGGCCCACCCTGAGCTGCCCCGTGTCTGGCCTGGTCCTGGCAGGGGTTGGGCAGCTTCCAGATTTGTTTTCATTTTCAATTCCCTTTATTGCTCAAACCACCTCAGGGCCACAGAAAACAAATCGTTATCCTCAGCCGACCTCAGATTCCTGGCCTCAATTGTTCGCCGTTTGCTAATTTTAGCTTCTGATCATTTCCACCCTCGTCCTCCCCCCAAAGGGAGACACACACCAAGAATAGCGCCAGGAAGGGGGGCGGCGGTGTCTGTGGCCAGAGTTCCCACAGCCATCTGGCCGGGAGTGGGGGCGGCCCGGGGCCTGCCGCGGGGACCCCCAGGCCCTCTCAGCGGGGACCCTACACCCTTGGGGCACGGACGTGAGGAAGAGAAGGAGGACTCTTCTGTTTCTCCTTTTAAACAGAAACCAGGCTGTTTCTGGGAACGCTCCCACTCCCCCATGGCCCTTCCTGGCTCTCGGACCCCTGGAGGCTGCAACTCCCTAGCCTCCAGGGCCAAGGAGACGTGGAGAGTCTGGGGTCCAACGTGGCGCTTGGCTTGGCCAGGCCCGCTCCCCAACCGGGGCCCAGGGCCCCAGCCCGGCCTGCAGGCCACCACCCTGGCCTCAAGAGGGCAGGCCCGGAGCCACTGACCAAAGCCCAGCCTGGGGAGCAGCTAGTGGGCCTCGGGGACCGGGGGAAGGGTAAGGTCCAGCGAGCAGGGTGGCCTCCTGGCCAGGCCTGCTGGACAAGAGAGCAGAGCCTGCGAGCAGCACCCCTCAGCCCCGCCGCCCTCCGTTCTCTGCAGGGGACGCTGGACACCCCCTAACGTGTCAGAGCGCCCCCATTCGGAAACCAAAGTCTAACGTGTCTCAGGCTAGAGTAGCGCCGAGTAACATGGAATAAAGACAGTCGAAGCCCAAAGCACGCTCCTCCCCCCACCGGTGACCACGGAGCTGGGGAGTGGAGAGGGTCCCCCGCCTGTCCCTATGCCCACCCACCGTCAGAGCCGCATCACGGGGAGCAGGCAGCTCCCAGGAGACGGCCACCTGACTCCTGATCTCGGTACCTGATGTGCTCCTCTCTCCTTGGAACTGTGGGCGTGGTCTCAGTCGGGGCTGCCTGGCCCAGGTTCCGGTCCTGAATGTGGCCTCGTCATTGCCCGCCCTGGATGACGGCCCACCTCTGTGTCTTTGGGCTCTCTGGGCTCCTTTACCTGGATCCTTCCATTTTCTTACTTTTGCTCTCTTGTCATCCATTTATTTGTCTTTAACTCTTTTTCTGTGAGACCTTCTCAGTGTTCTCTTTGCAACCCTGAGATTGAGATTTGAGTCTCTGCCGTATCCCCCTGCTGTGTCCTTGCTTTCAGACCCAGTTTCTGGGTCTCCTCTCTTTAAGGAGCATCCTGTTCTTGCTTCACAGACACCATATCTTACCTCTGAGCATGAGTGACAGCTCTGGAAGTTTCATCTCCGCCCCTCTGCATCCCCTGGGCTGCCTCTTTCTGCTGGCCTGTTTGGCGCTCTGGCCCGCCCGCCCACGTCAGAGGCTCTTCTCAGATGTCTGATGGTCGGTGGTGACTCAGAGTGCTGCCCAGAAGCCGGGAGCTGCCTGGGGGTGTACCTGCCGCAGCGCTGGGAGGGAAAGCCCCTTCCCATCGCAGGTACCACTGCTGCCTCTCGGGCTGTGTTGTCCAGCCCACCAGCCAGGGCCCTCCTTTTGTCTAGAGATGTTATCCAGGAAGGACAGCCAGAGCCCCACCCAGCCAGCAGTCTTCTTAGGGCAAACAAGAAGGCAACTTTGTGGGGAGAGGAGAGGGCTGCCCCAGAGGGTGGTGATCGCATGACTCTGCTGGTCCTGCAACGCTGGAACTCACTCCGGGCTGGGAGGACTCACCTAGGCAGGGGGGACTGGCTCTGGGTGGGGAGGACGTGCCCTGAGGAAGCATGAAAAGCAGAGTTGATATAGCCCCCCTCATCATGAAAATACACCTCGTGGTTCATCCAGAACTCATTGGCCAGAATCAGTTTTCAAGGCCCATCATAGCTGCAAGGGAGTCGGGCAGGAAGCATTTTAACCTGGTGCAATGCTGCTGCAAAAGCTAAAGTCATGTTGTCTGGAAAGAGAAGACTCTAAAATACAAAAAAAACAATAAACAAAAAGAAAGAAAAAGAAGACCCGGACAGTGGGTGCTGGGCCAGTGGGCACTTAGCTGTTTCTGCCACAGTCGCCAAGCAGCTCCTACACATTTGTCCTTGGAATGGGCAAGTGTTGAGCAGGGAAGTGTCTGGCTGGCAAAGGTGGCCACTGTGTGAGCCAGTGCTAACACATCTGAGGAACCTCGGAAATCACTTACTTTCACCAGCATTTGCTTTTTTACCCAAGTGGCACTGTACTAGCCCTTTGCAGTATCTAAGAAGTACTGACTTATTGCTCAGAAATAAGCCACATGGTCACTGCTGTCATGATCACAAAATGTGAGTGCAATGGGTTTTCCATAGTTCACTATTTGAACTATAGCTGTCAGCTCTCTTTAGGCTTCTCTTGGCTGGGACAGGTTCCCAGACTTTCCTGTTTCCCCTGACCTTGACAGTTGTGAGAGATGGTAGCCAGGGATTGTGTAGAATGTCCCTCAATTTGTATTTGTCTTGTGTTTGTCTTGGGGTGAGACTGGGTTTATGGCTTTGGGGGGAAACTACCACAGAGGTGAAGTGCTCTTCTCATCACTTCATATCAGTAGGAGAGTGGTACCCACGTGACTTACTGCTGATACTTACTTTGTTGCTCAAACGTTCCAGCCTTGGGCAGGGACTGGGTCAGGTTAGCTCCTGTGTCCCTTGGAGCTGCCCCCCACATGTTGGCTTCTGTGCACTTCCTCACTTTCTGGCCTCACAAGCTGCTTCAGGCTTGTCTTGTGTTTCCCGCTCTAGTCCTAGAATGAGCCATTCCTCCACAGATCCCTGTTTCCTTCTACTGGAAAGTGGTATTTAGAAACCAAGATCTGGGTGCTGTGGTGCTCCTTGCTCCCAGGGTATTGCTGCTTCTAGCCCTTCCCGGTGGACAGAGCCAGGAAACATGGATGAGTCGTAGCCTTTATACCGTTACTCATTTATCCCTCTGTGTGCACTCGGGTCTAAGCATGGGTTCACACTGTCTCATGAGTTCATGACATCTCAGACACCAGGGCAGCCCCCCAGGAAGGGCTCACTGGCCTCCCCCGGGTTCAGCTATAACCACCCTCTCCAACAGCGAGACACAGGCTCCCACCACCCCACCGTGCGTTCACCTGTTTGTTCAGCCCCAGCATACGTGTGAAGCATTTCGGGGATGGTCTACCCTGGATTCTCTCGTGAGAAGCTAGAGCTTTGTTCAAGTGCAGTTCCTCCTGACGGCTCCTTGTCCCTGCCCAGTCCCCCACCCCCAGAGGCCATGCCATGTGTTTGTAATAGGGCCAGAGTCTGCCGTCCCAGTCTGCCTTCCATCCCGGGATCCCCAGCCTCCTTTACAGACTAAACATTTGCAAATATTCAAGCGCATTCATGGTGAAGTACAGCTTATGGGTTTTGACAAATGCAGGGTCTTGTATCCACCATCCCAGCACCAGGCACAACAGTTCCATCGCCCTAAAAATGCCCCTGTGTGGTCAACCACTTCCCAATCCTTCAACCCCTAGAACCCCTGGTGTGTGTTCTGTCCTTGGTTTTTACCTTTGGTGTAAGGTCATCTGAATAGTCACACAAGGTACAGATTTTGGGGTCTAGCTTTTTCGACTTAGCAAGACTCATTTAAGGTGCATCCGTCTGTGTGTGCAGGAATCAGTGGTTCCTTTCTTTTTATGGTTGAATTGTGCTCCACTGTGAGGATGCAGCTCGTGTTCATCCACTCACCTGCAGAAAATGCCGACTTCCAGTGTTGGCCGATTGTGAATAAAGGGTCTTTTCCCTTGGCGAATGCCTAGGGTGGGATTGCTGCCTCGTCTAGTGAGTCTGTGTTTAACCTCATGAGAAACTGTCAAACCGTCTTATAAAATGACTGTCCCACATTGCATTGTCGCCAGCAGCAAACGAGAGTTTCAGCTACTCCACCAGCGTTCAGCACGGTCAGTTTTTTGGATTCTAGCCACTCTCACTGTGTGTAGTGCCATTTCATGGTTTTACCTGCATTTCCTTGATGGTAAATGATATTGAGCATTTTTAACACGGTGTTTGCCATCTGTACATCTTCTTCAGTTGAGTTTGGGTCTTTTGTTCAGTGCTACAATCAAATGTTCACTTACTGTTGAGATTTAAGAGTTCTTTATATATTTTCGACACGAGTTCCCTTTGCTTTTGATCAGCCTCACGTGAAGAACATTTTTTATCAAGTAAATAAACCTGGATCTTTAGTTTTGGATTCCAAACTCATGTCCTTGCCTTTCTGGGGTGTTTGAGAAAATCTCTGATGAGATAGCCTGAAAGGCCTGAAATGCCCCTCCCAGGCCGTCAGCGGCTGCCAGGGCTAGTGTGCAGCAGATCACAGATTCCCGGGCAGGGGATGTTCCCCCCAAGACTGCAGTCAAGGGGGCCGGGGCTTTGACCGAGTCGCTCCCCTCAGCTTGGGGAAGATGCTCGCAACTTCTCTCTGGAGGCAGTTAGTGAAGTGACCATCAAACAGAGAGGAAAGAAGTGGAAACATCTGTGTCTGTTTTTTGGGTTCAGCTCACGAGTCGCTCAGGGTGTTCAATAACCTGGAGAAAGTCCCTGTGGGTAGTAGTCCGGGATCTGGAAGCTTTTGGGGTGGGAGCCGATATGCCTCTCCCTGCATGTCCCTTTAGGAGAAGCATGGGGTTGTGAGCCAGTCGTGTGTGTGTGTGTGTGTGTGTGTGTGTGTGTGTGTGTGTGTGTGTGAGACACAGAGCCAGACTCCAGAGCCCTTTTCTGGAGTGGCTGCTGGCCACCTGCTGGCAGAAACCATTGATATTTTCTTATTGCCATTTGAAAGGGGACCTTGGGAACGGAAATTTTCCAATGTGTTTTGTAACCCTTAGCAAGCACAGGGAAAACACCTTTCTGAAATTCCTGGCATGTGGTCCTTTTGACCTTTGCAGGCATGTGCGCCCGTGCGTGTAAATGAGCGCTGCTCCCTCAGCAGAGGCCAGGGGTGCTGGCTTCCATGGAAGCAGGCCCATTCAGCTGAGCTGGAGTTTAGTGAGACTGTTATTCTGTAACAGAAGTCTGTAATATCTGTATACGTATATAGATATGTATGGACGCGTATGTATACGTCACTGGTGTATTGCATTCTTTCTGACTGCAAAAAAAAGTGCAGTTGAAAACTATAGGAATTCAGAAAGGACGTGTGTGAGTCCCGTCTTCCCTAGATCACCCAAGATAACCGTGCGCCCTTCCTGCAATTATAGCTCTGCAGCACGTGTGTCTCCCATGTGCACAGGACAGTGGGGCTCAGCCGCTCTGTGGTCTGTGTTCCTGGTTGTCCCGTGGGAATGGAACTGCGTGTGTAAGTGGACCCCAGCCTGTGGTTTGCGAGAACATCAGAGAGACAGCCGGCCGGCTCCATGCTCACCCGCCCCACCCAGCACGTGAAACCTGGTTCCGGTGACCTTGGCGGCGACTCCAAGGAGCACCATCTCAGGGTCCCGGGGGGAGGAGGAAGCTTTCACTGGCCCTCCCTAGGCATTAGTCCCCTGCGAACCTGTAGAGGAAGGGGTCGCTCCAGCCCTGAGGTTTCTGGGGGCACTGCAGGGGTGGGGATTTCAGAATGGCTTCTGCTTTCCTTCCTGGCCCGTGTCCCCAGGGTCAGCTCCCTTGGACATCTGCTCCAGGCTGGGCCGGAGGAGGGCATAAGCACAGGTGGAGGACCAGGTAGGATGTGAGGAGAAGGGCAGGCCCTAGCCAGGCCTGTGACAGGGGAGGGGCCGGCCTTTGTCCCCTGATCTGGAAGGCCCCCGAGAGTGCTGTTCTTCCCCGTCAAAGTGGGCAGTGCGGATCTCTTCAGGTGAGGAGAGCGCGGGATGGTGGGTGGCCCCCCCTGCGCCGTGTGTACAGCCCGGGATGCACGGAACAGCACCCAGGTTTGCTGCAGGGCAAGGCCTCCGGCCTACTGCTCCAGCATCTGCTCTCCACAAACAAAACTGGGTATAAACTGCTCCAAGTGGCCGAGGCTAGCCGGGCACTGGTGGATCTGGTGACCTGGGCTGCTGAGGGTGGGGCCCGGCAGCTTTCCTGGGCTCCTTCCTGGGTGTCTGGGGTAGGTCTTCTGCATCTTCAACTGTTGTAGCAAAAGTAGGTCAGTGACTGAGGTTTTTTTTTTTTTGCATCAGCTCCCTCAAAAACCAAAGGCATTTTAGGACTATAGTATAATGGCTTATTTATTTTTATTCTGATTTATTTGCTTTATGAAGTCAACCCTGAAAAGTCCATTGTTTGGCTCTGTTTTGTTTGCGCCTCGTGACTCTTTCCCTGAGGGAAACAGGGCTTGCTTCTTGCACCTGGAACAGGCCAGGTGTAGGTGCTGGGCCTGGAGGCGGGGTGCCGGGCTCTGGTTTTGAGGGTGCTGCCTCTGGGCGCCCAGTCCTTGCAGACAGGCCAGCCTCTCAGGAGAGAGCCACCTGGCACTTGGCACACGTTGGGTGCAGGCAGGGACACCCCTGCCCAGGCTTGGGGGCTGCTGGCTCCTCCCTGGGGAGCCGGGGGGGCATTCTGGGATGAGTGGGGAGGGTGGTCTCGGCGGCAGGTGCCGGCCTCTGGGCCCCATCTGGGTGATGGGCCAGTGGCCTCCAGGGTTTCCTCTCCTGCTCTCACCTGGGACGTTGTGGCCGAGGTCAGCATGGGCGGCTGGCCACAGCTGAGCCCGGTCCACGGTGGGAAAGGAGGAAAGCGGGACGCGGGCCAGCCACGCCTTGTGTGAGCTGGGGGAGGTCACTCTGACTTTCGACCTCAGTTCCCGTCTCTGAGATGGTCCGTCCTGACCCCTGCCTGCGTCTTGGGGTGGGTGGGGTCCCAAGTAGCGCACCTCGAGTACACGCCTGTGCGCCGTGGGGTCCCTGCCATCCAGGCCTACCCGGCAGGCACAGCGGGGAGGAGCTGAGGGCTGGGGGAGGGGGCCCAGGAAGAGGAAGTGGGGCCAGAGTGGTTGCGCAGGCTGTGTGGAGAAGCGGGTGAGAGCAGGGCGCTGCTGTGTCCGTGGTGAGTGGCACAGGAAGGGGGTCGCGTGGCCCACCGGACCAGGCCCTCTCCCAGGGGCCCCGGCTGACCTTGAAGAGTCGGCTTCTTTGGGGCGGGGGTGGCCAGGTTGGCCAGGGGCTTGGCCTGCGGTCTGGCTCCGGTGTGAGTCTCTTCGGACCTCTCCGTGTGGCCGCCGGTGACTATGCCACCCCCGATGTCCCAGTCCCACAAGGCCCCAGAGGCTCTTCCACGCTGTGCCCGCTCCCCCTGCCCCACGCACACCTGCCCTCATCCTGGCTTTTTGTGGTCCGAGAGGAAACCCTTTCCCAGCAGCCTGAACAGGATCCCCAGTTCCTACCTCTTCACCGAGCTCTGGCAGAGGACACCGATCCTCCTGCCTGGAATTTGGGGTCTGCGTCCTGACAGTGGGGTGAATTCGCCTGGGCTGCAAGGGGAGGAAGGGTGGCAGCCGGCGCCTGCCCCGTCCACCTGGGCTGGTTCCAAAGGGTCAGTCAGTTGTGGGAGGGTGAACAGAGCGACTTTTATGACAGGAGCCTGGGGGACCTCCAGTGCATGATTACAGCCCTGGGTCTGCTGCTGTTAGAATGCGTCACCGTGGTCTTTTAAGTCAGGCCAGGTCTGTCAAACTCTTTATAAGGGAATGCCTTCCACCCCCATTTGCAGTGGGACCAGGGGCTCTGGAGCTCTGGGGTCCTGCCCTGGGAACTCCTTCTGGAAAAGCAGATTGGACTTAATTGCTGTTCCTGAGTTTCTCATGCTCTCAGGCCCACCCCCCTGCCAGGATCTAAGGGGAGCCCTTGGACTGGTATCTGTGGCAGTGGGATTTGGGATGTGCTGTGGAAACAGCCTGGCCAGGAATGCGAGCGCTGTTCATTTAACACCCGCTTTACAATTTGTGTTATTTGTGGCTACTGTTTCCTAGTTTGCTACAGATTTGTTTTTAATTTTTTGAATAGGTAAATGCACTGTGTGTTTCAAAATCCGGGGGTTTAAGTCATCTCCCAAGGAAAGTTCTCCAAGTCCCCCTTGCCCTCTGTGCGCTCAGCTCTCTGCCCCCACCATCCTCGGCTCCGGGTTCTCAGATGCCCACCCAGAGCACCTCTGCAGACACAGGCAGACGTGCATGGGTGTGCACGCAGTACTCAGCCTCCTGACCGCGCGTTCTGCTCAGAACCTTGCTTTTCTCACTCAGCGCTGTCCCTCAGAGACCTTTCCGTCTCAGTTCAGAACGTGTTCCACTCCTTCTTCACAGGATTCTGTCTTACGGGTGTCTGTTCAATTTAGGTAACAGGCCCTGGAAGGGCATGAATTGTTTTGAGGCTTTTGCTGCACTGCCCCGCGTAGTCAGGCACACATCCCATCTTGCAGGCGTGCAGGTGTGTCTGTAGGATAGCTCCCCCGAGTTGTGAGTTCAGAGGATACGCACATCTGTCACTTGGATAGTTATTGCCAAGTCGGCCTCCATAGACTTTGTGGCAGTTTGTACTTCCATCAGCAAAGTGTGGGAGTACCTGTTCCCACCGTCTCAGCGCCCTGACAGGTGAAAAGTCAGGTGTCTCTGGGGGTTCATTTATATTTGTCTCCTGATGGGCGATGTTGAGCATCTTGTCAGATGTTCAGGAGTCATTGTACCTCCTGTTTATGAACTGTCAGCCACAGCCCTTGCCTATTTTTCTATTGAGTATTATGTTTTTCTTTTAATTTCTGTGAACTCTTCCTGTATTGGAGATTAGCCCTTTGTAACAAGAGCTGCAGATATATTTTTCTCAGTTTGTTATTTATTTTTTTGCCTTTCCTTGTGACTTTCTCTGTGGAGACATATTTTATACTTTGTTGTCAAATTTATCAATCTTTTCACTTATGGGTTTTAGACTTTGATTCATAGAAAGAACTTCTATCTTAGCATTTTAAAGGAATGTTCTCAGGTTTTCCCCTAGAACATCTGTGGTTTCACTTTTCCCATTTAAATCTTTGACCCCTTCAGAACTTAGCCTGGTTTAAGGTGTGAAGCATGGACTGGTTGTTACCTAGTTGTCCTAAGACATTTTTGGACACTGCCCTTCTGCCTTGCCTTAGGTGTCACTGCTTTCTGCTACACAGTTCCTATGATCTTAGAATCTGGTCCAGGCATTTCCGCTGTGCTCCACTGCCGGTCAGCAGCTTGTGCAACGGCATGTTGTATCTGGTGGTCCAGTCCCCCCACCTCATTCTTCTTCTTCAGCATGTTTCTGGATGTTTCTCTGTGTTTATTTTTCTGAATGAATTTTAGGATCAAGTTATCCTATTCCAAAACAAAGCAAGGCAAAGCAACAACCCAAAACGTCTACTTTTAAAAATACACCTGCATCCATTGTACAAACGTGGAGACACACGCATCTGCAGAAGGCGGATTTTCTCGTTTAACCCGTGCCCCCAGGCTGTGTGTAGCAGTCTCCAGCCAGGTGCCGCCTCCTTTCATGTCCTGCCAGCCCTGGCATGTGCGAGAGTACACAGGAGCGTGTGATGAGCCACACGCGTGCACCACAGCAGCGGTGGAGGAGAGCACCCAGGGCAGGGGCAAGGCCAGGGCCAGGCTGTTTCAGCAGAGATGAGCACTGGCTGGTGTCTGGCTGGGGACGCTCCCAGGAGCCCCACCAGTGATAACAGCATATCTCCTCTGAGCACCTGTGTGTTCTCCCACTTAACCCTCACCGTTACTGTGAGATGCGGCCATGACAAATGAGTAGGAGTGCAGGAGTTGGGGAGGGGCAGGCGCTGACCCCTGCAGAGGCTGCTTCCATGCCGAAATCGCCTCTTCTGCCTGCTGAGTCCTAGGGTGAGGGGGACCCCACGGAGTGGCAACTCTCTTTCCTGGGCCTCACCTCCCTCACCTGTACAATGGTGGGTAAGAGCTTGCAGCCTGGACTTCCCAGGAGATGGGGCATCTGTGTGTCAGCTCCATGTGGGTCTGTAAACCACCGGCAGAGTAGTCGAATGTCCTCCTAAAGAAAATAGGGAAGTCAGCCTCCCCCTCGGAGGACAGGCCTTTCTGCTGACCCCAACCAGCTTGGCTTTCCTTAGAGGCTGGTGGTTGGTCGGCCCCAGTGGTCGGCCATCTGCCGAGATGCCTCAGAGTGGGAGGGAGAGCGGGCCTCCCAGGAGTGAAGAACGTGGCCGTTTTGAGGTTGGGAGCTGGAAGCAGCCCTATGCTGGCGACCACAGATTGGAGCTATCTATTGATGAATGACAGGCCTCTTGCTAGCAGCGAGTAGCTGGGGCCTGGGAGCCCGGGAGCAGCTGTTTCTCTGTGGAGGCCTCTCCCCGTGCCACCCTCTGACTCTCTGGACCAGCCCTGCCTCTCACCATCATCCCCCTCAGACACACACCTGCATAGATGCCTTGTGCTCACTGAGTTCTGCTCTTGCAGGCCTGGGTACCCCTGCACCATCTGCTTTTCTGTCCCAGGGCCCCTGGTCAGAGATGCCTCTCCCCCCTTCTCCCTTCCACGGAGGGAAGCCCAGCCAGGCTTCCCCGAGCCCGGGCCAGTAGAGCCCCGGCACTCACCGCCCAGAAGGGTCCCTGTTCTGCAGATGTTGCTCTGGTCCTGGCTCAGGGCACACACACACACACACCCCAACTCCCCGCCCCTGACTGCCCACCAGAGGCTCACAGACAGAAAAGAGCCACGATGGTCTTTTTTGTAGGTGCTGTTGGAGCCAGCACCTCCCTTCACCCCGTGGAGGCTGGCAGTTTGGCCGAGGCTGGATGGGGCGAGGGAGGTCACGGGGAACACGCCCTTGACGGAGGGCGAGCAGGAGGCGGTCTGAGCCGGAGCGTGCGCACTAGTGAGCCCAGCTGCACCTGCGGGGGGCGGGCCTGGGGCGGGGCCAAGGGGGGTGGCTCCGCGAGGAGCCTCTTGTGGCTTCTCGGAGAGAACATACTGTTCCCGCCCAGGCTTGCGGCTTGGGCAAGAGTGTGGGACGCCCTGTTCCCTGATAAGATGAGGCAACTGCTCTCGGCCGCCTCGCAGGGTGCCAGGGAACATTTATGTAACCCCCGCCCTGCCTGCCCCCGGCCCGCCCGCACGACCTGCTACCTGCCTGCGCCCGCCCCCAACTATACACCTCCCGCCACTGCATACCCCCAGGCCCGGCGCCCCAGCTCCTCCCCACACTGCGCCCCCAACGACCAGCACCAGCAGGTCCTCGACCTGCCCCCACCGTTACCCACACCCCTCAGTCCTGGCTCCTTGGGGCCTAGCACCTACTGGCGGGGACCCACCCTCCAGCCCCCGGGTCCCCAGCGCCCCCTACAGTGACCCTGGCACTCCCTCCTCCCTGTGCTTCCAGCCCCCTTCCTCCTTCCCTCACTAGGCCCTCTCGCCATCCTGTCCCAGTGCCCCCTACGCCCACACACCTGCCGCCCTCCTGGCTTCTGAAGGGGGGGGGGCGGGCAGAGCGACCTGTGCGCACCCCAGGCTTAGGCTCCAGGGAGGCTGCAGGAGGCCTGGGCCCCCTTCAGGGGTCTGGGGTCTGGGTCCCTTGTGCGCTGGGCCTAGCTCCCTCCGGTGGCAGCCCCGCGGTACCGCTGCTGTTTCCCGGTCGCATCCCAGGAGGAGGCAGGTGCGGAACTTGAGCCTGGCCAGGAAGAGGCTCGACTTTGTTTGGTGCACGGGTGCACGCCCCGCCGGTCCCGGACCTGCTGGCCCCTGCCCCGCTCTGGGTGCAACCGCCCCTCCCCTAGCTCAGCTCAGCCACGTGCCACCTGGGGTGAGTCCCTGAGCGGCAGTGGCAGTTTTCAAAGTGAGGCCCAGAGACACCTGCAGGGACTCCAGACCCTCCAGTTGAGGTCAGAACTATTTTCTCAACAATAGCATTATTTGTCCTTTATTTTCTCAAAAGAATACAGTGGAATGTTCCAGGGGCTGCATGATGTGTGATGACATCATCCTTCTGACAGCTACTGGAATATGTGCTTGAGTTTAAATGTTTTTGTTTTAATTTCTACGATAAATGTCAGTGGGCATAACCCAGGTGAACAAAAGCTCCCCGGGTTCCTTACTAAAAGGGTGAGCAGTGCTGTTGTGGAGGTCTCTGGTCTCTGTCCCCCTGTACAGGCTGCCTTTGCCCCATCCGTTCGCAGTTCTCCCGCTGCCCCTGGTCAGCCTCCCCGGTGCCGCTTGAATGTCACCACTCAGAGGCCAACCAAGCGAAAGCCGGTGGTGCTCCTCGCCAGCCTGCATCATAACTTCTGAATGGTTTATCCGTCTGTCTGTGGACCAGCTTATTGGCCACCTGGAACGGGCTGACAGAAGAATAGAGGACGGACCAGGGAGAGCCCTGTCTGTCGACATCACACCCACGTTCCCAGGGCTGGGCACTGCTTTTGTGCTCCATAAAAGTGTCGTGCTGCTGATGCCCCAGTAGGCCAAGGGCTGCGTGCCGGCCGAGTAGTGATGCTGGGCTTTCCCCACCTGCCACCGGGCTGCCGGGCACCAACATCCCATCCTGTTGGATGCTGCCTTTCGCTGCCGCCCTGGGGTCATGCATCCCATCTCTAATTATATACATCTAACGCGCCTCCCAGGGTTGCAGCAGAAGGACCCTGAAAAGGACAAGCCTCCCAGTGAGGACACAGGGTTCATTAGGAAGCAAGGCTGAGTGTGGCTTTGGGTTGGTTCTGTGCCCAGCACCCCCACCCTCTGCCCCTCCCGGCAGGCCCAAATCCGAGGAGACCTAGTTGACAAGAATAATAGATAAGAGCAAAAATAACATCTCGGGAGTAAGCACTGGGCCTGTACCAGGCGCAGTGCCAAGGGCTGGTTGTGTGCAACCCTGTAGAATCCCCACGTGAACCCCACTGTGAGGATGGGGCACTGTGTTCATTTCCTGTGGCTTTTGTAACCAATTAACCACAAACTGGGTGGCTTAGAACAACAGAAGTATGCTCTCTCACTGTTTTGGAGCGCTGAAGTGTGAAGTCAAAGTGTTGGCAGCGTTAGTCCCCCCTCCCAGTGTCTGGTGGCTGCCCCAGACTCCGAGTCCCCTGGCTTACGGGTACATCACTCCCTGGAGTCCTTCCCCCTTTTCTTCTAATGTTTGTGATCTCATCTCATGATCCCTACCTTAATTGTATCTGCAAAGACCTTTTTCCCAAATAAGGTCACATTGACAGGTTCCAGGGGTCAGGACTTGGACGTATCTTTGGTGGGGCCACTATTTACCCCCCCCTGCAGGCAGTGAGGCCTTTGTCTGAGGCCACGCATCAGTACACCACGGAGAGAGGAGCTGAGCCTCATCTGTTGGACCTGGTGCACCAAAGTCTTGAGTGCAGCGCCGGTCACGTGAAAGGACGCCACTGTATTTCGTGCTGGACCTTTCCAAACACTTAAATGATAACTGCGCTGTGAATCTCCTAGGGTGGGATTAGTGTGCGGTATTTCTCAAACTTTGTATTGATTCTTCCCCCCGCCCCCAGAACCGATTAACAGTTTTAAAATTCTGACTTGGTGTTGGGCTAGATATTTAAAGAATTACTTTTCTGCATTCCTTTTTATTGTTATCAAAGACATAAATGCATATGATTTTTTTAAAAGACACATAACACAAAAGAGTTTGCAGCAGGAAAAAAATCCTCTTCCCAGTCCAGCCTTATTCTCTAGAGATCAATACTGCTCTGATTTTAGTTGTCTCGGTGGTTACTGCCATAAATAAAACTGTATGATTTTATTACTGTTTCTCATTTTATCAACTTTAGATGCCATCCGTTACCTCCCTACCCTGAAATTTAAGGAATTACCTCATTCCTACCCCTCCCCCACCTCCTCCCGAATTGATGGTTATATGATTGTTTTTAATTCTTTTGTTGATTATCCTTATAGCTTTTAACCTCATTTAGAGATTTCCTTTGACTGCACATGGGTGTATTCCTACCTCTCCCTTAAACCCACATTCTCTCCTGGGGCCACGAATCAGTGGTATGGGCTTTGTCTATAAGATCGATTCTAAACACTGACAAGTAGTGCTGGGGTTCACATGATCACGACTGTGTGAATGTTGCTTCTGTATGCCAGGGCCTCTGTTTGGAACTGCATTCCCTTCTGCCACCTCATGGGGTTGTTGTGAAGGATAAATAACACACAAAAAAGCCCCTAAAACAGTGTTTGGCTTGGAGCTCTTCCTTCGTTGCTCGTAATCATGTGGCATTTTAGTTTGCTTCTAATTTAGACAATTTTCTTACATGTCTTCTATTTTTCCTGGAGTTACTAATTGCCTCTCTTTTTTCCCTTTAACCAGAGAATAGTATGTGCCTTGGCCGTGTCCTGAAATGTGTTCAGCCTCTTGATCATGCTCTATGGTACATGGAACTCCCTTTCTTCTTGTAACCCTCCCTCTGTGATTCCTGGCCCACAGCTCCAGTGGCCCACCAAGTCTCCCTCACTCTTGTCCTGGGATGACCCTTCATTGTTCGCTTACTTCCCTGGCTTCTCAGTTTTTCTTATTTTTGCTAGAGTGTGCAAGGTAAACTTGGGAGGCTGTGTTTCTCTGTCATCTAGCAGCTAGTGTAACTTACGAGAAGTCTGGTGTGTGTCCCAGCCTTGCTCCCTCCCGGACGACCTGCTTCTCCCCTTTCTCTCCAGTAAGTTTTGGGATCTCTTGTTACCTAGTGTTCTGACACTGCAGATATTCTCACAGCAGGAGCCTTTCCTCACTCCTCGGCCCCCCTCTGTGCTAATAACCCTTTCCATGTTAGTTTCCTGTCTCCTTTTTTTACTCTGACAGATACTGTTCTATTGTTTCTTTGGTAATTTCCTCTTCTCCATTTTTTTATTCTTTTCCTCAGTGTCTCCTACCCACAGGATTGATTCCGTGCCGCTGAACTTCTAGCTCTTACTGTTAGTAACAGATGGGAAGTGATGGTTTGCTCTCTTGCTTGATTGTGAAACCACCCCGCCCCACCCTGCCCCCCCCATAACAGAAAATCAATAAGGAGAGCAAACAGAGCCACACACAGCTCTCAGCCTCAGCATTGCTAGGAGACAGAGAACACTGCAGCATTCACGTTTTCTAGAGCTGTTTTTTTTGTTCTCTTTTTCTGGGATATTTCCTTGAGTACGTTTCCAGCTTTTCTATGGAATTTTTGTTTGGGCAGCAACACTCTCAACTTCTAAACACTATTTTTTGTTCTCTGAACTTCCTTTTTGTCCTGTTTGCTTTATGCATAAAATTTTATCTGAAATTTCTTTGAGAATGCTAATTAGAATTTTTAGCTTAATATTCTCTTCTGTTTCCCGGCTTTACTCTTTTTTCCTCTGGAGTCAGTGGTTTTGTTGCTCTTGGCCTTTCCCTTTCATGCCACTGGTTTTCCTTGGATGTCTGGCCATCTTTGGGTGTCTGTTTATATTTAAGGTTGATGGGCTCATTTGGAGTGGGCGGTGTCGATTTCCTCTGCTGAGGCACTGGTGGACCAGCTTCAAGGGCTGGCTCTCAGCTTCAGGGCCAGAGTCCGGGAGGGAGGGGGAGAAACGGGGCAGGAAAGTGTACGGTGTGGCCAGCCCCAGTGCCAGAGGGCTGCATTCTGGGGTGCTAGAACCCCCTGCTGGTTCTCCCTGTGCAATTGATGTCTTTTGTGTGTGTGCGCGTGGTTCAGAGTTTGCCTGGGTAAAGGCTAGCCTGCCCCTTGCCCTGAGCAGGGGATGGGAGGGAGGGACGAGGTGCTGACCGTAGCCAGCCTTCCTTACCTCCCCCTGCTAGGTGTCACCCCGCAGCCTCCTCCTGTGCTGCCTGTTGGCCATGTTGGAAGATCTCTGAGAGGAGGAGCTGCAGACTCTAGTTGGAGCCTAGAGTTGCGGTAAACAGACATCTCGGTCACAGACTGTCAGGCCCTGGAAATAGTCCATCCTGACCCATTCATGTTACAGATGAGGAGACTGTGGACCATCTGAATGGTGGCTGGGCGCTGGCGTCAGCAAATTGTCTGCAGGCCCTGCAGGGCTTGGGGCCTCTGGAGTAGGGCTCCTGGTGGGGCCAGGGTGGTGTGGCCAAAGTTGCAGGCCTGCGAGCTCTCCCTGACCCCTCCACCCTCTCCTCCTAGTTTCCCTTCTTAGAGCCCAGGGACCGGCCTGTGCTCCCCGCCACCGCCTAGGGACAGCTGACCCTGCAGAGGGTGTTGCGTGGCACGCCGTGCCGGGTACTTGAGGGGGCCGCAGCACCTGGCATGCAGCCATTTCCTCTCGGGAGATGTCTGCTTACATCCACCCTGCGGACAGGAGGGCGCTGGCACCCACACCTGTACCCTGAAGGATTTGTCGCCGAGGCTGTCAGAGACGGGGCACCGAGGGAGGTGCGCAGGGAGGGAGGGGCAGGCTTGGGTGTGGGCTGTGACTGACCCTCCCTCTGCCGTGTCGCCCACAGGGGAGCGCCCCTTCGCCTGCAGCTGGCAGGACTGCAACAAGAAGTTCGCGCGCTCTGACGAGCTGGCGCGGCACTACCGCACGCACACGGGCGAGAAGAAGTTCAGCTGCCCCATCTGCGACAAGCGCTTCATGCGCAGCGACCACCTGACCAAGCACGCGCGCCGCCACGCCAACTTCCACCCAGGGATGCTGCAGCGGCGCGGCGGGGGCTCGCGGACCGGCTCACTCAGCGACTACAGCCGCTCGGACGCCAGCAGCCCCACCATCAGCCCGGCCAGCTCGCCCTGAGCGCCGGCGGCGGGGCGGGGCCCGCGGCAAGCCACGCCCTTCCTTGCCACGCCCACCCTAGGCCCCGCCCAGCCCCGCGGCCCCTCCTCCTTACCATAGCCATGAGCAGATGCTCTCACTTCCTCCCGTGATTCCCCGTCGTTTCCTTTTGTAATCAGAAGAGAGAGAACTTTATGAAGTCAATGACAACAAAAAAAAACGATTTTCTTCACCTCAGGTGTCAAATTTGTAAAAAAACAACGAAAAAATTCCAAAAAACACCATCCACGATTGCACAAGAGACATACCCACGAAGGTGATTCAGCGGTGTTGAACCCCCCTTTCTCAGGGATGGACATGTTCCACGAGGTCAGTGAGGACACCCCCTTCCTGCCGCCTTACTCTGTACATAGATTTGCACTCTGGAATTTCCTTTTAGGTTTGGGCACACACTGGGGGCAAGGCAGTGCAGGTGAAGCTCAGCGCAGGCGGCGGATAGGCCGGTCGGTTAGTTTGGAGCCGTGGTCACCGACCTTGTGTTTTCAGGGCAGACCCCCTAAGCAGGGCCCGCGGCTCCCTCTTCCTGCCCCCTGCCCAGCTTCAGCCTCGCCCCAGCTGGCAGTGGGCTCAGAATGCAGACGGCTCAGAGGGACGCCTTAAGCCGTGATGGGTAAGGGGAGGACTCCCCAGGGAGACTGTAGGGGTCCTCGCCTCCGGGACCCTGCCCAGGTCCCCCTCGGAGCGCCGGAAGCAGAGATGCAAACCCGTGTTGGGCAGCCGGCCGCACCATCTGATGTCCACATGGCCAGGGCCCCCGCCCGCTGCTGTGTCCCCACAGAAGGCACCAGGACCTTCCACTATTACACCACGTTCTCTGACTGGCCTCCTACAAGGGTGTCCGAAGGTGTCATTGGTGCGTCCAGTTCCCACATTCTCCCCGACCGGCCCTGCTCTTGGGATGCCTTTGTTTGACACGATGGGTAAAGCGGGGCCACCCGGCCAGACGCTCTGTGTGTGTGGCTTGCTGTGGCCGCGCTCGGCTCTTCACAGAGACTGTTCCGTAGCAAGAGACCGGAACATTGTGACTTGGAACGTTGGGGGGTGGCGAGGCGGATGTCATGGGAAATGCAGTCGGAGAACGTGCATTCTCTTTCCTCCCTGGGGAACACCGGACGGAAGTTGTGGGAAACGCTTTTTTCAGACCCACCGTGTCCCCAGCTCAGAATTAGCGAACCCTCAGCTTCTCCATGAGCCCTGTGTCCCCTGGACTCCTCCCTTCCCCTCCTACCTGGGAGGCCCCGGCCTGTGGGGCAGTAGGGTGCAGGGCCCCACCGCCAGCCTTTCCGTGCTGACGGGGGCGGGCAGAGAGCCGGGGACGTCTCTCCCGGAGCTCTGACCTGGGCAGGTGGGTCAGGCCGGGCTCCAGCGCACTCCTCAGTGGAGAGCTGAAGCCACCACCTGCCCAGTCACCTCCCTTCCCTTCCTCCAGGGAGTCGGGGCCTGTAAATACAAGTCCCCAGGACAGTGTGTGTGAGTGTGAGTGTGTGTGTGTGTGTGTGTGTGTGTGTGTGTGTTGGGGCAGGGAGTGTGGGTTTGGGAAGGACTTGGGGTATCTTGCAGAGACCTCTGTTCATTTCGATGAGGAGGGATGATCCTTGGGACCTCAGAGGGCCGTAGAGGGGCTTCCCTGAGCCCAGAGTGCCTTGGTTGTGGTCATTCTGCTTCCACCCCGAGCCGGTCATGGCGAGGGATGCAGCACAGAGGAACCCCGGAGACCCAGGCCCAGCTGGTGCTCGTAGCCCCTGGGCGGCTCCAGAGCAGATGGGCACCCTCCGTCCCTAGCAGCCAGGGGCAGGCAGGCTGCTGTCTGCAGCGCTCTGGTTGCCATCTCTAACTCTGCTGTGTGTCAGCTGGGATCAGCCAGTGGTGTGGTGGTGGCTTCTGAGTAGCGTGGTAGCTCCTGAGCTGTGCGGGAGCGTTGCTCTTGCTATGGGTGGGAACCAGGCGGGAATGGCGTGGGGTGAGGGGGTGGCCCCACCCTGGCTCTCGTTGGGTTGTGTGACAGCCCTGCTCACATTTGGTCCAGGAGAGAGAACGGGACGTGCTGGCCACCTGGACGGAGCCGCGCCCTGAGCACCTGGGGTGAGAGCTCTTCACGCCCGGTTCCAAAGTGAGGCCCGGAAGGGCCCTCGGAGGTCCCTCCCAAAGTTGTTTCTGGGTGGGGCAGAGAACGCCACACTCCGAATACACTTCATGTCTCAGGAACTCACATTCCAGGTTCAGGAATTTTATTCCAAAGTCCTTTGGTGTGCTCGCCCCGCGCACGGGTCCCTGAAGGCAGGGAGAAGCCACGTGCCCCGAGGGGCCGCGCTTCCTGTGACCTGCCCGCAGCATCGCGGAGCAACAAGGGTTTCTGACCCCCCTGCTCTCTGCATATAGGAAGGGGGCAAAAGGACTCTAAACCCAGTCATCGTGGAATAAAAGAAGAGTGGTTTGTTTTAGAGGCGGGGTGGGGGGGGTGGGGGAGGGAGAGCGGGCGTTTGCTGTTTCCAAAGAGAGCACTTAATTTAATGTTTCCTCTAAGTGACCCAGGGCTGTTCCGTCTGATAGATGGAAGGGTGACATTGCCTTAAAACAGAAATATGCAGGCGTTGGCTCTTTTCGGCAGATGAGTGTGTCTTCGTTCCCAAAGTAGTTCTCGTCTGATGGCAGGTTGCGGTCCTTCTGAAGTGGGCCTGGTCGGGAGACAGGCCACCGTACTTCTGCCTCGGGTCACCTGGAGGGAACTCCCGCCCGGCAGCCCCAAGCACTCGGCCTGGGGTTCCAGCCAGCAGGCAACCTGACTCATCTGGGGCTAAAATTCATCTCACTTGAAGGGTGGGAAAAATCCATGTATCTCAGGCTAAGTTCGAATGGGCTCTTGCTAGCATCTCATCATCGCGACACGTGGAGTGCGTGTGGAAAAGAAGCGTGCGGTGGCAGGCCCCGGAAGGCCGCACTCGCTCAGACCCCCACGGAAAGCAGTTACACGGTTGGCGACCCTGCTGAACAGCCTGTATTTTTTTCTAAGATGTAGAATTGTCTTCCCGGCCTGGGTTTGTTTCAGGGTCTTTCATTTTTCTGGTTTATGGCCATGCTTGCTGGCTTCAGTGTGAGTGAGGAACCCCCAGGACTCCTAGAAACAGTAGCGAAAACTCAAACCTTTCTTTTGTGGCCGACTCCAGTGCTTGCAAGGCCAAGGGGGCAGAGATCTCAAAACAAAGGTTGCCTGACTGAAGGGAGAGTTTCCCTCCAAAAAGGCCTACAAGTGACCCTGGACTCAACCAGGGGGCTGGTGTTCAGCCCATGTCCCGAACAAGGAAGCCCTCTTTGCGTCAGCCATGTTAGGGTTGTCAGCTCCCCATACACCTACCCTATTCTACAGCCATCGGGAAAAACGCAGCCCCTTCCACGAAGGGCCCTGGGGTCCTCTCCTGTTGGGTGCTATGTAGGAATGGGCAGTGATGCCCTCGATGGGAATGTGGTCCTGGAGGTGCCCTACCTACATCCTGCTGCACCCCACCCACGGCACTCGGGGTGCACGACGATCCCCCTTAATTCTGAGGCCACGCATCCGGGCAGGTGCAGGATTCGCCAGGGTGCAGCCTCCAGGTGCAAACTTCAGCAGCACTGGGGTCCCCAGACCTCCCCATGCCCTGGGTCACAGCTCAGACCAGGGAAGGTGATTCGGAGGTGGGGACAGACAGCTGGGCCACAGGTGGCCCCCAGCCCTCCTCTGGGGACACACAGACAGGGCTGGTGGCTTTCTGGGGTCCAAGTGAAGTGCGGCAGAAGCGGGGTCTCCAAGTCTCCTCCCCTCCCCCCAGCCCAGTGTCTCCAGAAGACTGGCCGCTTTTCTTGCCAGAAGCAGGTGCTAAGGTGGCTGCCAGCGTCCAAGCGCGCCCCAGGGACTCGCCCCTAGAGCTCAGCAAACGAGAGGGCCACCGAACAGGGAAGCGTGATCTGAGCAATAGCGTCCCCTCATTTCTCAACTCCTGGTTTCGGCTGTGTTTACAAGGCTACCTGATGTTTTTGACTTCTGACAGCTATCAATTTTTTTTTTTTTCAAACCCTTTTTCCAAAGTCATTTAAAGACTGAGTGCTGGAAGGTTTGAAGGGCCTGTTATATCCATCACGTTGTAGCCGGTAAGAAATGCTTTGCAGGTCACCCACATCTTTCTGTCCAAAGATTCCACGTGCGATTCTGGTGACCATATTTTCCAAAGCTAAAATCAAGGGTGCGGGCTGACCCTTTTTGAATTCAGGATCACCCTGGGAAAAGCCAGGTCCTGTAACTGATTTTCCCGATTCTGAGGCTGAGTTTTCAAAGGTTTGTCCCAGACACATCCCAGAGAATTTTATACCAGAATTCGGATGCACAGTCCAACTTACTACTGATTAATGCCTGAACACCGTTTAGGGAGAGGCCCTTCCCCCACCTGCTACTCTGTCTCTCATCAGTTAGAAGAGTTGGACTCGGTGGGAGGCGTGAGCCTGGGGCCACACTTGGTTTCTACTGACCCCCATCGAGGTATTGGACTTGCAGTGTTCCCCCGACCCCACCCAGCCTCTCCCCTTCTCATGCAGCTTTAAAACCTTACTCCTTTTATTTAAAGATGAACAGGATGGGAGAAAGTGGCTTCCCCTGCCCCGCGCATCATGCATTCCCTGCGGGGGACACAGGATGTATGGGGGTCGGCGGGGCCGCGTAAGCAGCTTTCTCTCAGGGCTCGGGACGTCTTCCTAGTGACATGGCGACAGGCTGCTGCACGTGCTCGTTTGGAAACCAAGCTGAATGCCTGCCCGGCAACCACAGGTCTGGGTGAAGGCCGTCTCTCCCACTCAGCCCAGGGCCGCCTGTCCGAGGCCAGATGCCTCCCTCCCCAGCCTGCCTTCCATGGAGCAGGGGGCCACTTCCCAGTGTGGCTCAGACACCCGGGGGGAGGCGTCCAGTCCTGGGTCGGGGTGCCTGTCTGGGTGTGGGTGGGAGGCTTCGCTCCCTCGCCTCACCTTGGAGAGTCCCTTGTGCCAAGTGCCGAGGACCCTGCGGGCTGGAGGCGTCGCTCTCCCGAGCAGCTGTGGGTTGTCGGGCGCGGGCCGCTGTGGCTCCCACGGGGCCGGGAATTGCTGTGTGGGTGGGCCGGGTGCACGCCGGGTCTCTGCACAAGGGGCCCCTCCTCCTCCCAAAGCCATCGATGGAGCTTCTCTGGAATTGTTTGCCAAAATCCCAAGGTAGAATCCAAGGGTCCAAGACCGTTTCCATCGAGCACACGTTTTCCTTTTCCATAGGAACATTTTTTGTTGTTTTTTTTTAACCAGCACCACACCATGCTTCCGAAGGCCATGTTTCGTCTTTCCTGGATCACTACAGTGAAGTATTACAGTTGTACAGTTCCCAATCTGGCCTTGGCTTGCTCGGATAAAACTTTGTATGTATTTTGTAAGGCATAGATTCTATATTGTAATGATGTCCTATGCAAAAAAAAAAAAAATTAACTAAATTGTAAATTTTATTGTTTTAACGTGTATGCATGTTTAGTGACGTTTACATTTTGAAATAAAATTTATGATTCATTATTTGCCAGAGCCGGTCCTTTGATGGGCGTTGGAGAGGCTCTGGGAGGGGAGGGAACTGAAATGACCCAGCTCAAGCAGTTGGATGTGGTTGGCTGAGGGGCGCACACCAGCCTGGAACTGGCAGGCCTTAACACTGGGAGAGGGCGAAGGCTTTGCAGGGGGTCAGTGCTCTTCTGGCTCTACCCCGGGGCCCTCGGATCATCACATTCCCCCTCCCACCCCACAGAAAGCTTATCAGCCTCAATCCCCAGGAGCGCTGAAAAGAAAAGCAGGTTCCCGTGCAGGGCACAGCGCTTGTCCAGAAAATGCCCTAGATGCAGCCCACCTAGGTCCCCCAGGTCAGCCTTGGAGACTGACCCCAAGCTGCTCTGCCACGGGGGCCAGGCTGGCACTGTGGAGACAGGGCCAGGGGTCCCCGGGATCTGCGGGGAGGGACAGCATCTGTTGTGGTCCATCTCCCATGGTCATGAACTGCCCCAGCCGCTTTCCGAAGCAGGGCCTGTCCGAGACGGGCAGGGCAGGGAGAGGGCCTGGACCACGGCTGTGCTTCCGCCGCACGGTCGCAGCTCTACCAGGCACAGACCCAGGACTGTGATTCTCATCACCTCTTCATACATAGGCTACGTGAAAACCATGAAGAAACGTAAAATAGCAACAACGGAAGGCCTTGCAGTGGACGAGAGATGCTTTTTCCTAAAGCTCCATCCACACCGGCAGGCGTTTCCTGATGAGAGCTTGTTTTCTGCGTTACGGACGAGGAGGAGGGGTGGGAAGGGGATGGCCCCAGGCACACACTGAACTGTCAGGGAAACAAGCATACGTTTTCAAACAAAAGTCTTTCTGGTGCCGAGACGTGTGGAGCCAGCCCGGTCTTGGTGGGAGCGTGTTCCCAGGACGGCCGTGATTGCGCCTTCTTAGAGACGGTTCCTGGTTGCTCAGAACTCCCCGGACAGCAGCACGCGAGATGGAGCCGCTTCCATAAATAATTGTGTGCTGAGAGCCCAAAAGCTTCAAAAACATTGATGGGGAAAAAACAGCCATCCGTCCTGATGTCACGGCAAAGGTTTGAAAGAGGTCGAGGGCTCTGCTGGGGTTCCTTTCCAAAAGATGGGGGTGGTGCCTGGCGTTCAGGAAGCCTCCATTTCAGGAACCTGGGATCCGTAGAGACCCAGAGAGGCCCCCAGTGGTGTAGAAGGAAGAAAATAAACAATAGGTTTTCCCGGTGCTTGAAAAGCAGATTTACTCGTGCGTGTCCACAAACAGAGCATGTAAGCAGTGTGGGGGAGGGTCTGTGGGGACAGGACCTCAGCCCTGGGCAGTGACCAGGTGTCAGATTAAAAGGTCAAACTGAAGGCAGTTAGGTGCAGAGCTGAGGGCGCGGGGAGAGTTTGCACAGAGGCGTGGGGTGCACTGGGCAATGTATTGGTTAACAGAATTCAAAACAGCCAGCAGGCCAGCAGGACGACAGCAAGTCCCTGACCAGAGCTGACAGTGGGCATGTGCTGCTCCCGGCTGGGACAGACCCCTATTACCGAATAAGGGGGAGACCCCTGCCGGGCCAGCCTGGCCTGCTTCAGGTCTCCCGTGATGGGGATGACCAGTGAGCTGCCTTTGCACAGGTAGTGGGGTGGCATCTGGTGCAGGGCGTGTCCTCCCAGAGGGCAGAGGCTGGCTGAGCATTTCCCATCGCATGGCACTGGCCCGCAGGCCGTGAGCGCCCCGCTGCGGGGGGCGGGGAGGGGGTGGCAAGGATCTGCCTTCCGCAGGGGAGCCTGATCAGGAGGCAAAGGGGGGGGCTGCAGTATTTTTCAAGGGGAAATCGGCAACTATCTCCCCATGGCCTTGGCAGTCCTGTTGGGGTGTGGGCTGGCCTTCGGTGAGCTGGGCTCGCGGCAGAGGGCCTTGAGTAACAGGTTAGACTGTGTAACTTATTCTGGGGACGTGGGTGGCTCAGTGCCCCCAGTCAAGCCCCCTCTATCTATGATAAACTTTCAGCCATTAGCACCACTCCGAAGGCTTTCCAAGTGGAAAGCATCTTGACCCAGTGACAGCACCCGGCTGCAGCCTCGTGGAACAGACAACCTGCAGCAGCGGCCCCAGGACCGGCAGGTGTTGATGGAGACGGTGCCGGAAGCACAGGGCCTTTGTTAGTTTCACATCGTGGTCACCCACATTCACGGGAGAGAGAGGCCCAGAGAAGTGGTGCTCTGGGCTTAGCCTATAGCCCCTGCCCCCATCACAGTATCTTCCATCCCCAGCATCAAACAGTGGGGCAACGAGTTATTTGTGAATTCCACTGGAGTCCTGGGTGAGTACCAACAATGAATACCAATATGATTTGCATAATCAACAGGCTTCCCCTTGGACCTCCCAGGAAGTGTTGTCAACACATGCACAAGTCACACAAGGGCTACTGCTTAGTGATCCATTACTCCTTCGGGAAAATAGGTACTGAGCTCGGGCCCTGATGAGCGGAAGCTACTCCCCTCGCTTGTCCTGCTCTTTCTAACCATAAGCACGTTCCAGAGTGTTAACTGTGTGGACCCAGCCTGGAGGGTGGCTCATCCAGGGCTCCGCAGCTCTCTCCCAGCCACAGTCTGGGGAATTTCTTATGTGAACCGTCCACTCTGAGAACAAAGCTGCTAGTGTGTGGCCTTTGACTGCAGTGGAAGTGCACCCCTCAAATTCTCGGCGGTGGGGTACACGGGCTGGGGAGGCACACACAGCAAGCGTCGGCCATGATGAGCCCTCACTGGGGTGGGGGTCGAGACTCACACTTCCATTACATATATTATGAATGCAGCAAATATTAAATAATAATAAATAACAATAATAAATAAAAATGAATAATAATAAATAATAAAAAAGTTAAAGTTATCTGTTAAAATTACCAAAATGTTTAAAATAGTATCAATAGGAATAGGGGGTTAGTTAAATGAGCTATGTGATGTCCAATATGCCCAATATTCACTATATTATTAAGTGAAAAGGCAGGTTATAAAACAACATGCAAAATAAAACGACTTTTTTTTTCTTTTTTTTTTGGCTGCGTCACTCGGCTTGTGCAATCTTAGTTCCCCGACCATGGATTGAACCGGGGCCCTTGGCAGTGAAAGCACAGAGTCCTAACCACTGGACTGCCAGGGAATTCCACACATTTTAATTTAAAAAAATGTTCTCTAGGGCTTCCCTGTGGCGCAGTGGTTAAGAATCCACCTGCCAGCAGGGGACACGGGTTCGAGCCCTGGTCTGGGAAGATCCCACATGCCGTGGAGCAACTAAGCCCGTACGCCACAACTACTGAGCCTGCGCTCTAGAGCCCAGGAGCCACAACTCCTGAAGCCCAGGTGCCTAGAGCCCGTGCTCCACAACAAGAGAAGCCACCGCAATAAGAAGCACACGCACCGCAACGAGCCCCCGCTCACCGCAACTAGAGAAAGCCCGCGCGCAGCAACAAAGACCCAATGCAGCCAAAAATAAATACATTAATTAAATAAATTTTTTAAAAAACTTTTAAAAAAATGTTCTCTACAGCTATATAATTGTAATTACATATTTATATGCACAGAAAAAATACTGGTAAAAGACATAAAAGTCAAGCAGTTTTTAGGTAGTGAAAAATAGATTATTTTTGCCTACTTATTTTGGTTAATTCTCTGAATTTTCAAAACTCAGGTATAATGTTTGGAATTAAAATCACAATAGCACTTGTGTGAGGCTAAAAGCTTGCCCAAGCTAAGCTGGGGAGCATCCCATCCCCACCCCCAGGAGGTGTCCACCAGCATTCATGGCAGTGCCTTCGGGGAGAGCAAAACCCGGACACGCCCAAAGGCCCCCATGTGCGCCCACGTGAGAAAGGACATGCCCAATGGCTGCCTGCACATCCGTGCAATGGCGCCATGCAGAACTGAGGGCATTACCCTTACGATATCCAAAAACGGTGCTGCACAGAGAAAGCAAGCTGCAAACAGGAAGGCTTCCATAGCATCGTGCTTGTAGAGCCGGGAAACACGTGGAGCAATGACCCTGTTCCTCGAGTATCGGTACCCACTGGCCAGGAGTACAGAGGATGCAGGGAGGACAGGGTGGGGTGGCTCAGAAACGCCCAAGAGGCTTTCACCAGTACCTTTAACATAGCATTTACTTAGGATTAGAACTAGGTAGTGGGACCTCCGGGGTTGTCTCTTTCTCCATATTTGCTTCAGGTGTGAAACGCTGGACAATTTTACATCGTCCAAGGATGGGGCTGGCGTGAATCATCTGGGCTCCTCCAGGCAGGCCTGCAGGCTGTCCCTGCACTGGGTAGATCTCTGCTCCCGAATTAGGGCCGCTGCCAAGGAGCCTGGCACCCAGAGCACAGTCACCGGCTGGGACATAAGCCATATGCAATGACCAGAAATAAAAATAGAACTGCTCTGGCCCGAGGGGAGGAGGGGGCCGAGCTCTTTGCTGGGAAGCCTCTGAAACAAGAGAAAGATTCATTGATCTGAGACTACAGAGGGATGTGGCCCTGAGTGCAGGGAGGGGTCCCAGTTACCTGCTCTGGTACCTGGAAGCATCCACTTGGGGGGTAGGGGTGGGGAACTGTTATAATTATTGTTATTCTTCAGCCACCCACCCACGCTGCCCCCGCTGGCACCGTGCCCTTAGGTAAATATTTGAAACTGGTTTTTTTCCCCTTCTTGTATACAATAGGGTAAAGGATGCATGCTCTGTATACATGGGTTGTAAAACTAATTGAGAAAGTGCCAATGAAAATACTTTACAAAGTAAAACAGCGAACTGTGTTTACTATAGGGATTGTCCAGTCATGAACTTTGTGGACTTTGGAAGTAATTTGATCACGGGTTTCATGTTTAACATTTACGAGTTTTAATCAAAGTAATACGTATGAACGAGGTTAAACAACCAAATAATTCCCCCCAAAACGCAGTGATAAAATGTCTCTTTCCTCCCCCTCCCACCCCTGACCTTCCCCCCGCAAAGTTCCACCACTCCAGGGCTAGTCCTTTTTTTTATCATTTCTGTTTTTAAATATCTTGCTGGTTATTCCCCGAAGCCTCAGTGGAATGCTTATCCGTCCTTGGGTCTTGTGATTAATGGACTTCCTGATATGAAGGCTAAGTCTTCTCTGTGAACCTACAGTCACCCTCACTTCGGACCACTCCAGGAAGATATTTTTAGCATCCAGGGCCAGTTGGGTGAACACACTCCCTCAGTAGCTTAAAATCCTATCTCATTTTAGTTTGCCTTACATTTGAAACTTCATTTGTAGTATACATGTTTTTCCCTGTAGCTTTTAAATTCCTTTCTTCCTTCTTGTTAGTAAACTAATCAGGTGCCTCTCCCAGAGCCTCAATTTCTTTGTTCCCAAAGCTTCTCCCCAGCCCGCTCCCTGCTCCCGCCTGCAGAGCTGTCAACCCTGAGACTCCCCTTACCGCCCCCAGGAGGGTCATTCTAGAGTCCAAATAACATGTTTTTCTCTTAGTTTTCTTTCTCATTTTGCTGAAAAACATCAAGTAACTGTCCAAGAAAGAATGCATGGGAGGTGTGTGTTTTATTGAATCCTTGAAGGTGTGAAAATATCTTCATTCTGTCCCATACGTGACTGATAATTTGGCCAAGTACAGGCAGACCTCGCTGTATTGCACCTCGAAGATATTTTGTCTTTTACAAGTTGAAGGTCTGTGGCAACACTGTGTTGCCAGAGGACAGCATTTTTTAGCAATAAAGTATTTTTAACTAAGACAATGCTATCACACACTTAATAGACTACAGTATAAACGTAAGTTTTATATACATTGGGAAGCCCCAAAATTTGTGTGACTCACTTTATTGCAGTATTTGCTTTACTGCGGTGGTCTGGTCTGAACCCTCAGTCTCTCCGAGGTCTGCCCGTATGGAAAACTAGGTTCAAAATTACTGTCTTCGTAACACCCATTGCTACCCACAGGAAGTCTGGTGCCAGTGTGATTCTCACTCCTTTGCAGCGAACATTTTGCTTTGACCCTCTTTGGAATCTTTCAACCTTTTCTTACACTGTTGTCCTGGACTTTCATGCAGATATTTCTAAGGGCAGGTCATTTTTCCTTCATCCTGCATTCCGTAGACCATTCCGTCTGAAGACTCTTTAGGACTGGAAATGTCTTCTTCTTTTATTTTATTGCTAACTTTCCTCCCTCCATGTTCTCTCCTTTTTTGTTTCATACTAGTTGAAGGTAGACTTACTGAAGCAACCTTCTGTACCCCTGACGTCTCCTTACACTTTTTCTGTCCTTCTGCATTGTCCTTGGGTTTATCTTCCCTTTCCTCCTGATCTGCTCCCTGAGCTGGAACAGCCTTCTTTACTCAAATCTCATGCTCCTCTGAGACCCCGGCCACACTGGGTGGTCTTCCAGCCTCTCCTGGCATCCCTGTCCCCAGGCAGTGCCCACGGTCCCTCAGCCAGAAGCACCTGCCCTGACCCTTACCGGGCTGCTGAAACAGGCACGATGAGCCTTCTCTACCAGGTGGGGGCTTTGGGGGTTGCGGCGGCTGTGAAGGGGGTGGAGGGGCTCTGGGGCTGGGACATGGGACTATGGGGTGGGGCTGTGGAGGAACTCTATGGGGGGCTGTGCGGAGGGGGGCCGTGGGTCACTGCCCTGTCCAGGCCGGCAGGGGCTCCTAGTGGGAGGGACGGAGTGAGAAAAGGGCTGGGAGGGAGGGGTGGGGGGCCTCTCTCGCTTCCCAAGCCTTCGGGAAGTTCCTGGAATTCACGATCTGCTCCCAGAGGGGTTTTCTGGAGAAACCAGGAAGGCTCGGGATTCCCGCGTGTGCGGGCGGGTGTGGAACAGTCGGCACCGGTGACAGCAGGGCGCTCCCTGCGAGCCGGACTGCCGGTCTTCGCGGCAAGCTCCCGAGGATCTGACCTCGCAGCTCCGCGGGGCTCCCGGGGAGACACCCCCCGCGCTGCGTCTCCACCGCCCACCGCATCCCCGCCCGCGCCCGGTGTCCCCTCCCACCCCGGAGCGCCCAGCCCCCGGCCTCCCTCGCCCCGCCCACTTCCTGGACCGGGCGGGCGGCCTGGTCCCCCCGCCCCCAGCCCTCCCGACTACCCGCGGCTGCTCCTGCAACTTGTATTTCTAACCCCCTCACTGTCTCTCAGCCTTCTGGCTCTGAGGAGATGTTGAAGCCACTCCAGAACACACACCACACACACACACTAATTATATGATAGAAAAACGATGCCATAGTCTTGGGTAATAATGACGGTAACCCTCTCTTGCGTTGTTCTTTGCACTTTGTAATTTCAAGGTGCTTTTACTCACAGGAGCTCATCTAATGCTGAAGAGGATCCCCGAGAGAGGGAAGGAGACCATCCTTCTCGCTTCCGGGGGCGGGAGAGGGGGTGGTTCTGAGGCTCAGCAGGCCACGTGACTGGCTGCCCATCGGTCCTGACCGAGGCCCCAGCCCTCTGCCCACGACCCCACCAGCTCTTTGTAACCAGAATCGCCCAGGCTTCCCTGGTCCTGGCTTCCCTGGACCACAATCCTCTGGGCTCCACCAGCTCAAGTGGTGCCCAGCTCCCCGCCGAGGCCTGCAGGGTGTCCCAGACGCACTATCTCTTCCACCCCCTCATGCCTGTCCTTTGGGGCCGTTGATGCTCTGCTTCATCCCGTGAGGGGCCTTCCTCCATTCTGGAGCCCCTTGGGGCCATAGTGTCCAGAGGACCCCCAGGGATATCTTGGGGAGGACCCATACGTGGGCCACAAAGCAGAGTGGCTTGGGCAGGCGATGTTTTGGAAATTCAAAGAAGAGTCTGGTCATTTCAACAGTACGGGCTCTGCACGGGCCCCAGACATGGGTCAGGTTGGGCCTGGGCCAAGAGTCATTGACAGGCCACATACAGACCGGGGAGTCTCGCACATCCAGAGGCAGAGGGACAGGTCCTTTTCCGATGAGAACCTGCAGATGGCCCCCTTCCCACTCACGGCAGCGCTGGACCCCGCCTGACCTGGCACCTGCCTCGCTCCCAGGGCTTTGCCTGGGCACCCCCTGCAGTTTCTGGCGACACAGCAAGTGGGCCTGCCCGGGCCTTCACACTTTCTGACCTCACGCTGTGCAAGCCTCCACTCAATGCTCAAGAGACTGGCCTTCCCTGAACCTGTCTAAAGAGAGGGCCCAGGGGACTTCCCTGGTGGCACAGGGGTTAAGAATCCGCCTGCCAATGCAGAGGACACAGGTTCGAGCCCTGGTCCAGGAAGATCCCACGTGCCGTGGAGCAGCTAAGCCCATGCCCCACAACTACTGAGACGCTCTAGAGCCCAGGAGGCACAACTACTGAAGCCCGCATGCCACAACTACTGAAGGCCGTGCACCTAGAGCCTGTGCTCTGCAACAAGAGAAGCCACCGCAATGAGAAGCCCGCACACAGCAATGAAGAGCAGCCTCTGCTCGCCGCAACTAGAGAAAGCCCACGCGCAGCAACAAAGACCCAACGCAGCCAAAAATTAATTAATTAATTAATTATAAAAAATATAAATATATATGGCCTTCTGTGTTTAGCTTCTTACGCTTAACAAAATGTATTCAAGGTTCATCCGTGTTCTAACATGTATCAGTTCTTCATTCCTTTTTATGGCTGAATAATAATAATTGTATGTATATACCACTTTTTTTTAATCCATTCATCAATTGACAGACATTTGGGTTGTTTCTACCTTTGGGCTATGGTGAATGATGCGTCTATGAGCAACTGTGTACAAGTTTTTGTGTGAACACGTGTCCATTTCTTTTGGGACTACACCTAGGAGTGGAATCGCTGGGTCATAGCTAAATCCATGTTTAGCCATTTGAGGAACTGCCATACTGTTGCCATCTGCACCATTTTCCACTTCCACCAGCAGTGTATGAGAATTCCAATTATGCCACATCCTTGCCAACGCTTGTTATTGTTTGTCTTTGAATGCGCTGGGCCGGCTCGGTGGGTGAGGTTGTTGCCTGGAGGCTGGCTCTGGGCGGGTGCCCATGGCTGGTGGGTGAGACTTACTTTCCACACACGTGGGTACTCTGGACACCTGGGGGTGCTGGGACACGCCTGTTGTCCTGTCTATGCTGCCAGACATCTGGCTGGGGTGGGCTGGGGCTAGTGGGCAGCACAGCCTGCTTCAGGCCCGTACACTCTGGTTAGGAGAAGATGTCTGGGGCACAGTGCCCCATGTGGCCAAGCAGCCACAGTCCTGTGTCACTGGGTTGGGAGAGAGAGAGCCAGATGCATTTTCAACACCTGCTGGCTCTGCTGACGGAGAGGAAGAGCTGAAAAGGAATCCAGAACTGAGTGAAGGGGTACCTGGACCAGTTAAGTGTGGAGCCCCCAAGGTGGAGACTGCAAACTTCTGTGAATAGAGGCAGGAATTAGGTGATGGGTCATCCGTGTCTAGGGACTTAACTGGGAGGACTCACCCTCTCCAGGATGGGAGAAGAGAATGGCAGAGCAAACTCGCACAGCCTGCGGGCAGGTGGGCACCGGGCAGGGCCTCTCCGGACATTAAACATTCTGGCAGCCAAGAACGCAACCCAACATTCCTTGCAAAGGTAACTCTGATATTGTTTTGGATGACAAAACTGTAGAATTGTCCATCCAAATGTCGACAAGAAGCTAACCCACAGTTTTAACATTGTTAAGCAGATGCATTTGGTCTTTTTGCAGCTTTCATATTTAAGATGATCTGGTCTGGCCAGCCTTGGAATTAGAATTTAAGGACATAATTGAGTAATTTAGTCTTGACATTTTTAACTTGAAATCTAAGTTCTTATGCAATATTGAAACACTCAGAAAATGTGAGTCACTGCACTTAACGTATTAGATTTATAAAATAGTACTTGAGAGGGGTTTTTGTTATTGAGGATATTGAAATACTAAAAAATCAAATTAAAAATTAAATGTACAGATGTAATGCAATGTGTTTAAAGGGGTTTAATTAACAAAATATGTGGATGGGCAAACACAAATCAAAGGCCCTCCCCCGCAAAATGATGGCTCAAATTTGCCAAGCTTATGTGTAAAATGAGAACATAACTTGAATTTAAAAGCTCAAGGAAGAACTAGGCCTTTATACCTGTGACTCTGTTCAACCGAATATTTAAAAAATTTAAAATAAACTCTCCATTTTGTTCATAACACGTACCCTTTGAGGATAGAAAAAAATCTCCCATAGAATTGGAATGGAGTGAAGAGAATTCCACTCACTGCTCTGGCACATGGGGGCTGAAGAGGGTCCTGAAACTGAGCAGGACCCTGTGGGGCTCCTGGGCACAGAAACCTTTCTGTGTCCCCTGTTTCTTGTTTGTAGGGAATAGACTCCAGCCTCCATGACCTTCCCTGAGTCCCAAAGGGCAGATTCGAACAGTTTCTAATCAGGGAAAGGATGGGATACAGAGACAAGGGAGGAGACCACCTGAGGCCAGATTAAAGGAGGCCCTGCACCCACCCTGATCCTTATCAGCAACCCCACCCTTGAACCCCTGCTATAAAACTCCTCACCAAATCCCTCTGGGTGGGGACACACAGTTTTTGAGGCACCAGCCCACTGTGTCCCCCTTTGCCTAGCCCAGCAATAAAGGTATTCTTTTCTACTTCACCCCAAACTCTGTCTCCGAGATTCAATTCGGCACTGGTGCACAGAGGCCAAGTTTTCAGCATCAGGCCCAGGCTGATCTGGGCTGCCCCACGACCCGCCATCTGTCCACTGTGGCTTTGTCCCAAGTCTATCCCCACCGCAGCCAGAGGCGCTATTCAAAAATGTCACTCCTGCTTAATCCCACCAATGCTTTTCCATCACGCTCAGGATAAACCCCAGCTCTGCACGCTGGCCCTGCCGCCCTCTCTGGCCGTCTGCTCTTCCTGCTTGCCCCCCGCCCCCCCCACCATGGCCATCCAGCCTCTCTGGCCTCCGGTCTGTTCCTCAAGCCACGGAGGGCTCCCGCCCAGGGTCCGTGCCTCTGGAGGTCTCCCCGACCTTGGGCCCACCAGCTCCTTCTCATCTTTCCCCTCCTCCGCAAAGCCCCCTGACCCCCAAGGCTGAAGGACCCTGCATCCTCTTTTCCTTCTCTCCTCACTGCCATTTCTTTTTTTTGGTTTGATGTTCCTTGTCTCCTCCATAAGACTGTTGAGTGTCCAGGAGATGCCTCCTTGGTGCCTGGGACAGTGTCTGATACAAGAGTAAGTGAAGAATACATGTTCACTGAGTGCACATATGAATAAGGAACGTGTTGGAAGCATCACTTGACGGATTGAGAAAACAGGCTTCTGGGCTCACTTGGCCAGTGTCACCCTTCCCCCTCCCCCTGCCCCCGCACCACCGGGTGGCGGGCGGTGGAGGGGGGGAGCTCACTGGGCCTCCTCCTTCCTCCAGTCCATGTTTTTCCTTTGACACTGCTGCAGGGACAGCCCTGGGTTCGTTTCCCACAGGGATTGAAATTGACAAATTGCCCAGGGTCGGGGAGGGTGTTGAGGGAAGCCAGGGCCATGAGGTCAGGTGGGGCAGAGGTGTGCTTGGTGGGCAGGTAGGCCACCCGGCACTGGGTCCAGGCCACGCCCAGTGTAATTACCAGACAGGAACCAAGCGAGCCGCGACCACGCCCATGGGCCTGCCCGGCCTAATGAGCAGGGCCCAAGGCGTGGCGCCTCCCCTCCCTTGGGGACGCCACGGTGGCTGCCGGCTGAGAGCCCGGCCCTCCAGGGAGGGGCGCTGGGGCCGCCCTGTGGGCCACATCCCACATCCCACACCCTTGTCTGTTCTGGAACATTCCTGGGCCTGGTTCCCCTTTAGGGCAGGGGCTACTTCTGGGTTCCTGGCTCTGACAGCTAGGCAGTCACTGACATCCTAGGGCCTCGGTTTCTCCATCTGACAAAAGGACGGGTTTGTTGCCAGGATTAAATGAGCTAATCTGTGTACAGCTTGAAGCCAATTTGATTAGCCGCTTTATTATGGACCAAACCCAGTGGCCAGCAGTTCCTGGCACATCATACATGCAGAGGGATGAACTTTACAGATGAGGAAGTGGGGGGCAGAGTTTGGGGGCCAGTGTGGGGTCTGCAGACTCCTCGGCTCTTCCTGGGGTCCCCACCCCCTCTTCCGTCTGTCTCCCTCCTGCCTCAGCAGGACTTTTGGCAAGACTCCTCCCAAGGAAAACACCACCTTGGATCTGCCGTCTCGGCTAGTGCCGAGATCATCTTAGTTTTGTGCAGTATCGGGGCCGCGGGGTCCTAATTAACCTAATAAGGAGCCTGCCGCACACACGTCTGCGCTTGGGCTCCGCTCCGATGGCTACCCGGTGATTTGCCAAAATAAGGCCTTTGCCTGGACAGGTCCCACCAAGAAGCACGCCGTGCTCTGGTGGGGTGGTAACGATGTTGTTTTCCATGCCTCCCGCCCCTACAAGTGTGGGAGCCCAATCCTAGAGGCACGGCCATCTCCCCGAGGGAACAAGCCTCAGGGCTGCGTGGGCAAGAATGACCAAACATGGGCTCGTGGACATGTGACATGGGGAGGGGTAGAAACACCCAACACAAAGCCAGCCGCTGCCATTGGTGTGTGCGGCCGGGAGGTGGGATGGACAGCAGGGAGCTGCCCGGCTGCAGGGCCAGCCCGCACCCTGGCTCCCATCCAGCGCCTGTTCTGGGGACGTGCTGGGTGCTGCTTCCCCCGTTCCCACAAAGGTACCAGGAATACCCCTGGAGCAAGGTCATACCTGCTCCACATCCCCTGGGCCCAGCCCAAGCCCCTCCGAGCCACCCTTGCCCAGGGGTCGCAGCGCCAGGTCAGTAGCCCGAGGTCCGCAGGCCCTGGAGAGACCAGGCAGGAAGCCAAGACTTAGGAAGCTGCGAAGCAGGAGGACGGGACCTCGCCACAGCGGCCACGTCCCCTCCTGCCCAGGGCAGCAACAGGCTCCCTGTGGGAGGAAGGGTGCTGAAGCCAGGTCCGGGAAGCGCAGGGCCAGCCCCAGTGCCTACAAGATGCTCGCTCACTTGGCCCTTTGATCCACCCGGCTGAGCAGGGTTGCACCTTCAGGGAGGTTTCCCCAGAGACACTGCTGGGGGAGGCTCAGCCCCACCCTGGCCCAAGCATCTTGTGTGTCCCTTCCTATGTGCAGGCTGCCCTGGAGGAGGTGGCAGCAAGCCCTTCGGCCGCTGTGCTCACCCAATCCTCTGCGCGGGCAGGGCTCCCTCTGGAAATGGAAAGGGGTCCTCAGCCCAGCAGCTCCTGAGGAGCTGGGCCTGGGGAGGAAAACTCACCTGGTGGGGTACCTGCAACCCTGCATTTTCTGGAGTCCGCACTGTGCCAAACCACCAGAGAATCAGGCCCGCGCAGGTGCTGGGCTAGCCCCAGGGGATCCTGGACACCCACTGCTCTGGCTCCAGGCCCAGGCCTACTCCCTTTATTCCCAGACCGGGTCCAAGGTGCTAAAAACTGCGCTAACCGCCATGTGTGGACTGGATGCCTGACAACGGGTGCGCTCTGAGTCACAGCTGGCTGGCCTGGGTCGGGGGGCTGCGGTGGGCTTGCCACACGGCCGAGAGGCACCGGCCACTGTGAGGCAGGGTCCTGCGGCCCAGGAGCTCTTCAGGCCTCAGGCCTGGCCTGGCCAGCCCGCCAGGCAAGGATGAGCTGAGAGCCTGGCTCTGGGCCTCACACCTCAGTGTCTCGTCCTCTCCAAGGCCCTTTTCCTGGATGACCTTCGCAGCTTTAGTGACCCCTTTCGTTCCACTCTGCTGCCCGTGGGGAGGGTGACTCAGACCCCCAGGCTTGCATCAGTGTGGCCTGGACCCACAGAGGCCGCAGTGAGCGGTTCGCAGTAAGCTGCCAGGGCTGGTCCTACTCTCACAGGCGTCCTCACCCTCCCCTCCCTCTGCCTGGCGCTCCTGCATGGGAAGGGGGCGTCCTCACATACATTTTCTCCCAGGCATCACTGGCGTGAGGGCCGCCTTCACTTTCATGCTGGTATTTTAATTGGGGGAGGGGCAGTAAACACCTAAGCACACGTGTCAGGTGGTGACCGGGATGAATAGAAAACAATGATGGAGGGAAGGGGTCCCCGAGTGGAGGGGCTCTGCAGCTGTCAAGGGGCTGATCAGGAAGGCTTCCTTCAACAGGTGACCTTTAAACAAGGACCTGAACAAGGTGAGCTAGGGAGCCTGGCAGACACCCGGGCAGAGTTTCCAGGCAGAGAAGGGCAAAGGCAGGCTCAGGAGGTGGAGGACCCTGGCGTGTGGGTGGGAGGAGGGCAGAGGGGGACGGGCCCTGTGGGATAAGAAGTAATGTATCTGGTCCTGTCCCTGGTTCCTAGAGCAGAGCTCCTAAACCCTTGGAATTTCCCAAGTGATAAGAGCGTCTTCTGTTGTTTCTAAGGATCCCTCCTGAGCAGGAGTTTATGCTAATGAGGTAACTTAGGGTGGGGCCCTAGATCCCCTCAGGGTGGGGCCGGTCACCAGCAGACCAAAGGATTAGAAGGTTGGAAGTTTCAGCCCCATCCGCTGACACCCACCCCCCCCACCCCGGAAGGGAGTTGGGGCTGCAGATTAAGTTCCATAAAAACTCATGAACGAGCAGATGGGATGAGCTCAGGGGTTGGTGAGCATGTCCACAGACCAGGTTGTGATGCACCCCAGTTCCATGGGGACAGAAGCTTCTGCACTCAGACCCTTGCCCGATGTACCTCTTCATCTGTATCCTTTATACACCAGTTATATTAAGCTGGTGCTTGTAGGTAGATGTTCCTCTGAGTTCCGTGAGCTGCTCTAGCACATTAATTGAACCTGAAGAGTGGGTCTTGGGAACCTCCAATTTACAGCCAGGTGGTCAGAAGCACAGATGTCAGCCTGGGCTTGGGACTGGAGTCTGCAGCGGGGGCTCTCCTGTGGGAGTGAGCCCCTAACCTGTGGGATCTTGTGCTTCTCCTGGTAGATGACGTCAGAATGGAAGTAAATTTGTTGCAGGAAGACCCCTTCCAGGGCCTGAGAGTGGACTCCTGTCGAACACTCGGAAATGAATTGTCCGAGGAGACACACGTGCTGACAAAGCAGGAGACTTTATTGGGAAGGGGCGCCCGGGCAGAGAGCAGAGGGTAAGGGAACCCAGGAGGACTGCTGTCTACGTGGCTCGAAGTCTCGGGTTTCGTGGTGATAGGGTTAGTTTCCGGGTTGTCTCTGGCCAATCATCTTGCGTGGCCCATATTTGGTGATTCAGGGTCCTTCCTGGTGGTGCGCACATCTCTCAGCCAAGATGGATTCCAGCGCAAAGGACTCTGGGAGGTTGGTTGTCTCCTCCCTCTTTTGGCCCCTCCCAAATTCCTCCCGGTGGCAGCACCGTGCTCATGACCTGTTGTGAGACAAGTCAGGCAAGCGGGCCTGGCCGTGGCGGGTGGTTTCCGTCAACAGTTCCCTAACAAATTTGCAGGACATCCAGTCATCCGCTGAGAATTGAAGAACGGCTTGATGTTGGGAAACATGCCAGGAGCCCCAACGTGGGTTTAAACTGGCTCACTCTGCTGTGTGCAGGGTGAAGGGGGGTGGGGCTAGTCAGGAAGACCAGGCAGGAGGCGGGTCCTGGAGCAGGGTAAGTGGTGTGTGTGTGTGTGTGTGTGTGTGTGTGTGTGTGTGTGTGTGTGTGTGTGTGTGACTGACAGTGGTTGGATGCCGGCCACACTGTGGAGCGACCAATGGCTGGGTTTGGTGGACGTGGCCTGTGAGAGAAAGAGGGAAGATGAGATTTGGGCCTGAGCACCTGACAGTGTACAGCTGCCATCACCTTACTGACCTCCCCGTCACTGCAGGGAAGAAGAGCTATTTGAGAGCTCTGCTCACCCGCACCAGGCGGCCCATCCAGGCTGCCTGAGTGAAGCAGGGCATGGGCTCCAGGAGGTAAGGACTGATGGGCCGCCTGCTCTGAGGGCAGCTGGCTGGGGCCCACACCTCTCCCTCGGGAGCGGGGACCAGGACTGGCTGGGTGCCGCCCAGTGCAGCCGGCCTGGGCGAGGCCTTCCCAGGGGAATTTAATCCTCCTAATACCCTGGGAGGGAAAGGCTATGTACTCTGGACTGAGTGTTTGTGTCCTCTCTAAATTCATATGTTGAAATTCTAACCCTCAATATGAAGGTATGAGGAAGTGGGGCCCCTGGGAGGTGTTAAAGTCATGAAGGTGGAGCCCTCGCCCCTTTCACCAGTGAAGACACCTGTCTGTGAACCAAAAAGGGGGCTTTCATCACACACTGAATCTGCCAGGATCTCGATCTTGGACTTCCAGTCTCCAGAACTGTGAGAAATAAATGTTTATAAGTCACTCTATGCATAACATGGTATCGTATAACACCCTGTGTACACTGGGGTGTTCTGTTATAGACTGACACACTGACATTATCGTGCCCATTTTACAAATGAGAAAACTGAGGCTTGGAGGTGGAGGACTTGCCCTTGGCCACACCGCTGGAGGGCACTGCAGGAACCTGACCTCAGTTGTCAGGCTCCCAGGTCCCCATCCTTCCTCTGGTTTCTTAGGCCACTCTGCTCCCTGAACCCAGAGGGCCCTGTGCCTCAGGCCGCTGCCTCTGGGGACCGGACTGGAGCTGGGGTGAGCCCAGCAGCATGTTCTGCTGGCGGTGGAAAAGTGGAAATGGGCGAGCTCTGAGTTGAGAGTGGCTTCCCTGAGTCTGATGTGAGAGCTGTGAGATGGGACAGGTGGGGGACAGGACACTGGACACTGCTGTCCTCGTGCAGGTGTTCAGACCGTAAGCAACGAGCTCCTCTGAGCCAGGCACAGTGTTCAGAACACCGTGTGTATCGGTCAGGACATGATATGGCATAGTAACAAATGACCCCCAAATCTCAGCTGTTGAAAATAAAAGGCTTGGGTTTTGTTCCTGTTGTATGTTCGATGTGACCCACAGAGATGGCACTGTCACTCGTGCCTTCAGAAGAGGGACAGAGTCAAGGCCAGCAATTAAATGCGGTCACACATTATTTCCACTCAGGCTGATTGTCCAAAGCTAGTCACATGGCCACATGTGATTCTGGGGTGGGGGGCATGGTGGGTGGGCAGGAAGATGTAACCAGAGAGCAAGAGATGTTACGTTTCTGTAAGAGAAAGATGCCATTTCTGTTACTGCTGCTGGTGATGACGAGTTACCCCCAAATGCAGCAGCTTAGATCATTTTATTGTGCTCCTGGATGTTGAAGGTCAGGATTTGGAAAAGAACATTTAACATAGCAGGACCCTGTGGGGTTCCTGGGCATGGAAGTCTTTCTGTGTCCCCTGTTTCTTGTTTGTAGGGAATAGGTTCCAGCCTCCATGACCTTCCCTGAGTTCCAAAGGGCAGATTCAAACGGTTGCTAATCAGGGAAGGGAGGAGATGAAGAGACAAGAGAGAAATAGCCAAGAAACAATAGGGTAGCCTTGGGAAAGGGTCCTGGTTCCCCCTCAAGGGATACACGTAACAATATCTTTGAGCTCTTCTGCAGACTTAAACCCCAACAAATGGAAGATGTTAACTATCTGATGAAGCATTCTTCATTCCAGAGAGGAGGTCACAGTTTGATAAACTCGAGAACCACAGAAACACATCGGGAGACCACCCGAGGCCAGGTTAAAGGAGTGCATGCCCTGCACACACCCTGTTCCTTGTCAGCAACCCCTCCTTTGAACCATTGCTATAAGACTCATCAAATCCCCCTGGGCTTGGGACACACAGTTTTGAAGGCATGAGCCCGCCGTGTCCCCCCTTTGCCTGGCAAAGCAGTAAAGCTGTTCTTTTCTACTTCACCTGAACTCTGTCTCCGAGATTTGATTTGGCACTGGTGCGCAGAAGCCGAGTTTCCACATCAAACCCAGCAAGGAGGGTGACGTCAGCGGCCGCGGTGGGAGGGGACACCAGGCTCAGGGCTGGAGTCATCTGAAGAGTCACCACCTCACGTGCCTCTGGGACGGTCACGAGGAGGCTCCAGATGGCCTCGGGGCAGCTTTGGTTTCCTCACAGCAGGGAGGCTGCCTTTCAAAGGGGAGGGTCCCAAGAGAGACAGGTAGAGACCATCTCATCCTTTGTGACCTGGCCTCACTTACCCCGGGGTGGCACCCTGCCCGGATCAGGAGCAGGGAACACAGGCCCACCTCTGTGCAGGAGGAGGGCCAACGCTGGGTGCAAGAAGAGCCTGCTCTGTAGGAGATCTGCTGATTGGAAAATGCGATTTGCCCCAGAGGAGGGGTAGGAGACGGGAGAGCGGCACTGGTGTCCGCTATAGCGGGGAGGATGCCGCACATCCAGGATGCAACCTGGAGCTCTCTGCGTGGGCAGTTTCCTGGAGGCACCCTCAGGACCTCTTGCTTGAAGCCGGCAGGCAGGGCAGAGAAGCACCAAGATGCGGTTCCCCTCCTGGCTCTGCCTGTCCCCAAACTCTGGACCCAGGGCAGGCCCTTGGCCTCTCCACGGAAGAGACCCCAGAGCAGGGAGGCGGGCCTCTGCCATCCTCTGAGAGGAAGAGGTTGAGGTGAGACACGGAGCCAGGCCAGGACCTGCTCCACAGAGGTGCTGCTTAAAAGTGTGCAGGGGACGGGGATCACTGGCCATGGAGGTGATGCTGGGCCGAGACTTTGGGCCCAGGTCCCCCAGGTGGCCCCAGAGGACAAAGGCCCTGGAAAGGCAGCTCCAGTCAGGGGAGGTGTGAAGTCTCAATGCAGGAGGAGAGGGGGCTGAATCCAGCCCCCGTCCCCCGACCAGGCAGGACCCAGCACTCCCCTCCTCCCGCCAGTGAGCACAAGTTCCCGACTGCTACCGTGGATGGGGAGCTGTTCCCCGACGGCAGGAAGCTCAGGGTAGAGCTGGGGAGTCAGGCACCAGACAGCTTGTTGTCTGGAATTCTCTATGGGGCAGGTCTTCCCGGGAGGAGGACGCTGCTCTGGCCCAGCCCACGCCGGTATCTGAGGCCTCATCCAAACATGGGACACGAAATGTGGGGAAGCTACTTTGGGAAAAGTTTGCACTGGGGGTTCGGGCCGGGGGGTTGCGCCAGGATCCCCGTGAACTGTCCCTTCTTTCTCAGGGCCCTGGAAGCCCAGCTGCTTCCAGCAGAACCGAGGCACAGCGCAAAGGACCCAAGGACGGGAGGAAGGGCGGCTGCAGGCCATTTTCCGTTTGCTTTCTCTGCACAGCGCTGTTGCCAACTCCAACAGTCATGTCCCCCATGACGTCTGGGGACACAGAAGTCCCTGATTCTTTTAGTGCTTCTTCTGCCAGTAACCACCCTGGGGAAGATCCTTCACTCCGGGCTTGGTAAGGCTGGGTGACGAATTCAAAGCCAAGGCTACAATGAAACTGGGTGCCCGGCAAGTAATGGAACGAAAACTCTGGGCCCAGAATTCTTATCTCTAGACAAGAATTTTGGGCCTCCAAAAAAGGGTGTCATCATGCATTCCGGCTGCTGTAACAAAGTACCACAGACTGGGTGGTTTATGAACAACAGAAATGTATTTCTCATATGTATAGCTGATTCACTTTGTTATAAAGTAGAAACTAACATTGTAAAGCAATTATACCCCAATAAAGACGTTAAAAAAAAAAAAAAAGAAAGAAATATATTTCTCACTGTCTGATGGCTGGAAGTCTCAGATCAGGGTATCTGTAGGGTTGGGTGAGGGCCCTCTTCTGGGTGGCAGACTTCCCACTGTGTCCTCACGAGGCGGAATGGAGAGGCTAAGGAGCTCTGGGTCTCTTATAATCTCGAATGAATAATCTCTAAGGAAGGCTCCACCTTCATGACCTAAGCACCCACCAACACACCATTGCACTGGGTGTACAGATTCCCAACACTGGGGGGACACAACGCTCAGACCATAGCAAAGGAGGTGAGGAGTGACCAGACCACCTGAGCCATGGACAGTGGCTATTCCCGAGTACCCAGGACACGCAGACTGCTGGGGAGGTATGTGGTGCCTGCCTGGGCTCCCTCAGTGGGCCCCATCATATCTTCTCCTCCCTTAATAGTGGTACACTGCTAGCTGGACCAGTTCTGGCCAATGGAGTGTGAGTGGCAGCACCATGAGTAACTTCTGTTCCAGGAAATAGTTTTAAAATTTTATTTCTTTTTATTTTATTTTCCAGGAAGTAGTTTTAAAAAGAGTGGGCAAGCCCTTCATCCCTCTTTCTCCTTCTGCTGGCAGGAATGTACACATGATGGCTGGAGCTGGAGCAGTCACCATGGACCATGAGGTAATCTTGGGAATGGAAGCCGCACACAGCTGAGCCTGGGAGGGGTGGAGCCTGAGCCTCAACATGCCGCACCCTCCCTAGCAGACCTTCCTCCTCCCACGTGGAGTAACTTCTGTCTTGTTTAAGTCACTGTTGTTTTAGGGTATCTTTCACCCACAGCTAAAGACAGTCCTAACCGCTACACCCCTCTCAGAGCATTTGGAGTCAATTACAGTTCTCGCACAACACATCAGCCAATGGTTATACGTGATCTCACTGCACTGGAGCACCGTAGCTAAGCTCAGGCTGTTTATTGTGGGATGACTCTGGTCTTGTCAGGGATGAGGCCTCCTACACACAGCCCTGTTATCATGACTATGGTGACAATGGCATGTGTCTGGGACTTACAGACACATGAGAGAACTGAGCCAGCTCAGGTGTCCAGGGGCAGACTGAGCACCCTTTTACTTCCCTCCCCTCTCCAATCCCCCCTGGAAATGGCAACTTAGCACAATGCCAAGCAGACACGAGAAGAGGGTCGGAGGACTCCTGACAGATATACTTCCAGAAAATAAAAACCAGGCATGATTATATTGATTCATAAACCAAGGAGGAGGAGACTGCAGCTCAGTACATGTACAAGAGGCAGCTTGGGTAGAGGTGCTACCCTCCCCAGCACCCGGAGAGGCTGTGAGCTCAGAGTCTACAGTTTGTGAACAGGATGGGCCAGGGGCTTTGCTGGGGGCGGGGGGGAGGGGAGCGTTGGTGGAGGGAATTGTCCACAGAACAGTGGGGTGAGCACTCTGCTTGCCTTGAACCCAGGCTCCACCACGTGGCTAGCAGTGCTGGGTTTGCCTTCGGAAGTGACCTTGGAAGCAGGCTTAGTACCACCCTCATTCACCAGGTCTCCGTGGGGTGAGGAGGTCCAGCACCCTCCACTGAAGGCTGCCGGCTATGAGTCACTCTGTGGACAGAACTGGAGCCAGCCTTCCCAGGAAGGGGCGAGGCCGGCTGAGGAAACAGACCCAGACAGCAGAGGAGAGCTTTGCCCGCTGTCCGCACGCCTTAGTCTGTCTCTCCTCTGTGCATGCAAACTGGCAACCAAGGAAAACAGTCGCCGCGAGAGAAGGACCTGGATGAACAAAGGAACAGCTGTCCTGGGAAGATAGAGATAATAAAGGCAACGAGCAGAACTTAAAAATCATAATTAACATCTCAGAGATATTTGAGGAGGCATTGCATTCACAAAACAAGAACAGGAAGCTAGAGAAAGGAAAAAATCAGGGAACAAGAAAAAGTTCAGAGAGATTAAAAATATGATTGTCAAAACAAAACAAAAATCAGGAGAAGGGCTGGAAAATAGAGTCAAAGGAACTTCCCAGACTAGGGCAAAAAGACAAAAAGATGAAAAACATGAGAGAAAGTTAAGAGTTGTGTGGCATCATCCGGGATGTCCAAAATGTGTCTAAGAGGAGCTCAGAAACTATGAGGATTCAGCTTAAGCAGTGCTTAGAGAAAATTGATAGCTTTAAATGCCTATATTAAGAAAGAAGAAAGACCTCTAAATCAGTAATCTAACCTTCCATCTAAAAACACTGAAAAAAGGAGAGTGAAATAAACCTAGAGTGGGCAGAAGGAAGAAAATAAATAAAGACCAGAACAGAAATTAATGAAACAGAGAATATAAAAACAATAGACAAATGCAGTGAAACCAAAAGCTGGTTCTTTGAAAAGATCAACAAAATTGACAAACCTTTAGCTAGATTGACTAAGAATAAAAAGGAGAGAAGATTCAAATTACTACAACCAGAAATGAAAGAGGGGACAGTACTACCAACTTTATGGAAATAAAAAGGATTATAAAGGAATAACTATGAACAACTGTATGTCAACAAATTAGGTAAATTAGATGAAATCGACAAATTCCTAGAAAGACACCAATTACCAAAACTGACTCAAGAAGAAATAGATCATCTGAATATAACTATAAGAAAGAGATTAAATTAATAATAACAATAATAATAATATAAACTACCCATGAAGAAAATCCCACGTCCAGATTGCTTCAGTGCTGAATTCTACAGTCCTAGACTGTTCAGGCTACCACAGCAAAATACCACAGACTGGGTGGTTTACAAACAACAGAAATTTATTTATTATAGTTGAAGGCTGGAAGTCTGAGACTGGGGTGCCAGCATGGTTGGGTGAGGGCCCTCTTCCAGGTTGCAGACTTCTCATTGTATCTTCACATGGTGGAAGGGGCGAGGATTCTTTGTGGGTCCTCTTGTATAAACTTTCCCACTGATGAGGGCCCCATCCTCATGACCTACGCACCCCTCAAAGTCCCCACCTTCTAACATCATTACATGGGGAGTAAGGATTCCAACATGTGAACTGGGTGGGTGGGGCACAAACATTCAGACCCTAGCACCTTCCAAACATTTAAAGGAGAATTAATACCAATTCTTCACACACTTTAAAAAATAGAAGAGGAGGGAACACTTTCCAATTTATTATGAGTTCAGTATTATCCTTGTACCAAAACCAGACAGGACATCACAAGAAAAGAAACTGATAGACTAATATCTTTTATGAATATGGATGCAAAAATCCTCCAGAAAATAAGAGCAAACCAAATCCAGCCACAAATAAAAAGAACTACGTATCATGACCAAGAAACTATCCAGAGATGCAGGGCTGATTTAACATCTGAAAATTTATATAATACAATAGGTCAGTTGAATAAAACACAAAAATCACATGAACATCTCAAAAATCATTTGCCAAAATCCAACACCCCTTCATGATAAAAATACTCACAAACTAAGAGCAGAAGGGAACTGCCTCCACCCAATAAAGGCATCTGTGAAACTGCCACAGCTAGCATCATACTTAGTGAAAGACTGGATGCTTCCCCCTCAGATGAGGAACAAGACTACTTCTGTCACATTTATTCAACATTGTACTGGAGGTTCTGGCTAGGGAAACTGGGCAAGAAAAAGAAATAAAAGGCATCCAAATTGGAAAGGAAGAAGTACAATTATCTTTATTTGCAGATGACATGATCTTATATGTAGAAAACGCTAAAGATACTACACACAGGGACTTCCCTGGTGGCTCGGTGGTTGAGAATCCGCCTGCCAGTGCAGGGGACACGGGTTTGAGCCCTGGTCCGGGAGCATCCCACGTGCCGCGGAGCAACTGAGCCCGTGCTCCACAACTACTGAAGCCCGCATGCCTCAACTACTGAGGCCTGCATGCCTGGAGCCCGTGCTCCACAATGGGAGGGGCCACCGCAATGAGAAGACCGCGTACACCGCAATGCTCACCGCAACTAGAGAAAGCCTGTGCACAGCAACGAAGACCCGACACAGCCAAATAAATAAATAAATAAATTTATAAAAAAAAAAAAGATACTACACACACACACACACACACACACACACACACACACACACACAAACCCCAACCCTGTTAGACCTAATAAAATAAATGAATACAGCAAAGTGGCAGGATACAAAACCAACACACACAGATCAGTTGCATTTCTATACACTAACAGTGAGCAACCTTGAAAGGAAATTAAGAAAACAATACTATTTACAATGCATCAAAAATAATAAAATACTTAGGAATAAACCTAACCAAGAAGATGAAAGACTGTACACTGAAAACTACAAAACACTGCTGAAAGAAATTAAAGGCATAAATAAATGGAAAGACATCCTGTGTTCATGAATTAGAAGACTTAATATTGCTAATATGTCCATATTACTCAAAGCAATCTACAGATTAATGCACTCACTATCAAAATGTTAATGGCATTTTTTTCAGAAATAGAAAAAAAAAAACATACTAAGATTCCTTTGGAATCTCTAAGGGCCCTGAATAGCCAAAACACTATTGAGAAAGAAAAACAAAGCTGGAGACCTCACACTTCCTGGTTTCAAAACATATTATAGGGGGCTTCCCTGGTGGCGCAGTGGTTGAGAGTCTGCCTGCCGATGCAGGGGACACGGGTTCGTGCCCCGGTCCGGGAGGATCCCACATGCCACAGAGCAACTAAGCCCATGCACCACAACTACTGAGCCTGCACTCTAGAGCCCACGAGCCTCAACTACTGAAACCCGAGCACCGCAACAAAGGGTAGCCCCCGCTCGCCGCAACTAGAGAAAGCCCGCATGCAGCAACAAAGACCCAACGCAGCCTAAATAAATAAATATTTTTTTAAATTAAAAAAAAAAAGAATTCCAAAACAGCAGAAGGAGAATATTAAATCATGTGTAAGGGCTTTTCTGAGCATGGGGCCCTGAGCAGCTGCAATGGTGGCAAGCCCATGAATTCGGCCTGATTATTGGCTCCAAAATATAAAATAAACCAATGGCTCAAAATAGAGAGCCCAGAAGCAGGCCCAGTCACATAAGCTCATTTGACTTATGACAAAGGTAGCCCTGCAGGAACAGTGGGGAAAGGACAGCCTTTTCAGTACATGCTGAGGAGAGAAAAATCCAAGTGCAAAAAAGTATAGACTTGAAAAGATGAAAAAGTCCTTAAAAAAGGAAGGAAATTCCGACATGTGCTATAACCTGGATGAACCTTGAGGCCATGATGCTACATGAAATAAGCCAGACACAAAAGGACAAATACAGTATGATTGCACTTACATGAGGTACTTAGAGGAGTCAGATGCATAGAGACAGGAAGGAGAATGGCTTCTACCAGGGGCTGGGAGAAGGGGGGGGGAATTATTATGCTATGGGTACAAAGTTTCAGTGTGGGAATATGAAAAATTCTGGAAATGAATGGTGCTGATGGTTGCAGAATAATGTGGATGAACTTAATGCCACTGAGCTGCATGCTTAAAATGATGAATATGGTAAATACTATGTTATCTATATTTTAACAATGAAAAAGAAAGAGGAAAGGCAAACAACATAGCCGTAGAAGAATATATAGAAGAATAACTTCATGATCTTGGCCTAGAGAAAGGTCTCTTAAGCAAGATTGAAAAAGCCCTAATGATAAAAAAAAATGTCTGATCACTTTGTTTCATTTGAATTAAGAAACTTTTCTTTATCAATGATACTATTAAAAGAAACATTAAGTCACAGAGTGGAAGAAGATATTTGCAATACATGTAACTGTCAAGGGGCTTATATCCAGAATATATAAAATACATCTAAAAATCAATAAGAAAAATACAGAACGGGGAGTAAAATGGAAAAATGGGCAAAATGTTTGAACAGACATTTCCAAAGAGAGGATATTCAAATGGACAATAAACATATACATGTGTTTTAACCATGCAAATTAAAATCACAGTGAACTAGCTCACCACAACAAGGGGTTGGTAAGTGTGTGAACTTACCAGGAAATCTTAACACTGCTGGTGCTGTAATCACTTTGGAGAATGGTGTGGCAGTGTCTTCTAAAGCTGAAGATTTGAACACCCATGAGCCTGCAATTCCTCTAGAAGCTACTTACCTACTAGCATGTGTGTGTTTGTTGCAGCCAAATACATATGCAAGTACGTTCTTAGCAATATCTTGATCATAGCCTCTGCTCTGGACTGAATGCTTGTGTCCCCCAAATCCATTCATTGAAACTTAATCCCCAATGTGATGGTATTTGGAAGTGGGGCCTTTGGGAGGTCATTAGGTCATGAGGGTGGGGCCCTCATGTGGGATTAGTGACCTTATACAAGAGACAAGAGAGAGTTCCTCTCTCTGTCTCTTTCTCTGCCATGTGAGGACACAGGGGAAGACAGCCATCTATAAATCAGGAAGATTTCCAGATGGCCTTCACCAGAACCTGACCCCTGACCATGCGGTCACACTCATCTTGGACTTCCCACCTTCAGAACTGTGCAAAATAAATGTTAGTTGTTTTAGCCACCCAGTCTATGGTATTTTTGTTACAGCAGCCTGAACTAAGATAGCCCCCAAATGGAAACAATGGAAATGCCCATCCATAGTGTAATGGACTAAAAAAAAAGCATATTCATATAGTGAATTCTATACAGCAGGAATAGAATGAACTACAGATCCAGTAAAAGGGTTAAATCTTAAAATGATATTGAGAGAAAGAAGGTAGATATAAGCTGTGCATACACTGCTTGATTCCACTGATAGACATTACACAGACATGCAGCTCTCACCATCATCCTTGGACGCAAGGACGCCTGGTCAACTATAAAACCATTTCAGGAAGAGCTTCCTGGGTATGCCAGGGGGCATAAGTCCAGGCAGGAGCCAGGGAGGGAGGAGGTACCACTGGGATGCATCTGACTGGTGGCGACACAGGGGTTTTCTTGACCCTTGCTAAGTTAAGGGACATTCCTGGCGGTCCAGTGGTTAAGACTCCGTGCTTCCACTTCAGGGGGCGTGGGTTCAATCCCTGGTCGGGGAACTAAGATCCCACATGCCGTGAGGTGTGGACAAAAAAAAAAAAAAAATTTGCTAAGTTGAACACTTATATTTAAATTTTTTTTCTGGATGTATATTATATTCACAACAAAGAGGAAAAACAGAGAGAAAGGAGGAGAGAAATAGAGCAAGTATGAAAATCCTTTCACGTAGTATTACTGGAGGGGGATGTAGAGTGGAGACTTATTCCAGGTTCTTTTGTGTATTTGATGACCTCTTCCCCACGCCGCCCCCTCATCATCCTCCAGCATTTAGAGGAGCTCCGGTGCTAGGAGAGGGTACCTGCCTGATCGCTGCCCCCTCACCGCTGCCGCCCAGGCAGACGTGGACTCTGACCCACACAAGCCGCTCCGGCCAGCCGATCAGGCCCAGCTGTGTATTTGATGACCTGTTTTCCACGCCTTTCCCGTAGGAAGGTTCTTTCTTTGCTTTTTTTTTTGTTTTTTTTTGCGGTACACGGGCCTCTCACTGTTGTGACCTCTCCCACTGCGGAGCACAGGCTCCGGACGCGCAGGCTCAGCGGCCATGACTCACGGGCTCAGCCGCTCCGCGGCATGTGGGATCCTCCCGGACCGGGGCACGAACCCGTGTCCCCTGCATCGGCAGGCGGACTCTCAACCACTGCACCACCAGGGAAGCCCCATTCTATTTTTTGTTTGTTTGTTTTTACATTTTTTCCCTTGGTTTATCTATTTATTTTTTAAATTTTTGTTTTTTGGCAAGTCCATTTTTAAAAAAATTTTATTTATTTTTTGGCTGTGTTGAGTCTTCATTGCTGCACTTTCTCTAGTTGTGGTGAGCGGGGGCTTCTCTTGTTGCAGAGCACGAGCTCTAGGCACGCGGGCTCAGTAGTTGTGGTGCACGGGCTTAGTTGCTCTGTGGCATGTGGGATCTTCCTGGACCAGCGATCGAACCTGTGTCCGCTGCATTGGCAGGCAGTCTTTTAACCACTGCGCCACCAGGGAAGTCCGTAGCAAGTCCATTTTAATTGGATGCCAGGTGTTGTGGATTTTACCAGGTTGGAGGCTTGATATTTTTGTATTCTGAGAAATATTCTTGAGTTTTTTTCTGAGATACAAGTAAGTTACTTAGAAATTGTTTGATTGTTTCTGGTCTTGCTTTTGTGATTTGTTGGGTGAGTTTGGAGCTGTGCTCAGTCCAGACTGAAGAGTCTGGGTTAACCCCTGAGCCCTCTCCCGGTACTCAGTGAATCTGAGGTTCCGGTCTGGCTGGTGGAGCCCCATGTGGGCACCGGGCACTAGTCTCTCCCCACTTACGGCGCTCTTCACAGACGCATGTGAGTGCCCCAGGGAACCCTCAGCAGATCACCAGGGCTCTCACCTGGCAGCAGTCTCCTTAGGGGTCCTCTGTCCTGAAGACCCTAATTGCCTTTATCTCCCTGGATGTCCAGCTCCATCTCTTGAACTTGGGGAGCCTTCTCTGTTTGTCCAGGAACCCCCCTGTCTGCTCTGTAGCCCATAAACCTCTCAGGAAGGGAGCAGGCCATCACAGGACTCACCCATCTGTTTCCCACCTCCCAGGGACTGCCATCCTTCCTCACCTGATGTCCTGTTGTTCACAAGTTTGTCTGGTTGTGTTGGTAGTTTCGGGAGGGAGGGTAAACCTGGTAAATCTGCAACTCCATCCCAGGTGTACCCATGGAGGGTGCGCTGTACCCCAGATGGGCCAGGAGAGAAGGTTCTGAGCACAGGGCAGGCAGGCAGAGGTCTCAGAATTTCTCTCTGCTGCCTCTTTTCTCAGGCAGGAGCTGGGGAGGGAGGAGGCCAGAGGAGAGAGGAGATTACAGGGGAGAGAGGAGAGCTAGTGGATCAGGGGACCCTGCGTGACGTCCAGAAGAACCGGGGCCGAGAAGCCGCTCGATGGGAGGGCCGGGTGAGCCCCAGCACGACTCTAGATTTCAGGCCCTGGGCTGTGGCTCGTGCCCAGTGGGGTGACTAGGTCCTCACCTTTGATCACCAGGGAGACATGATCCCCTGGGTCCACCCCACTGAGACTCCCCTCCAAAACCCTTCCTTCAAAGGCACCCCTCTTCTCGGGCCCTGGTGCTGGGCCAAAAGGCCCAAGGCCAGCCTTGCTGGTCTGCTCAGGTCCTGGCACCCTCTCGGCCTTGGTCCTTCGGGCCTCTCTATTTCACAGGCCTGGGAACAGCCCATTTATTTGGTTAAAGCCAGAAACCCTCAACAATTCTCTGTCCTGAAATTCTCAAGAACAAAGTGTTTGTTTTAACTTGAGGAACAGAGCCTCCACCTGGAAAATCGAAGTGACCTCAACACCGTCACCCTCTGCCTGAGCCCACTGCAGGGCCCCGGAACGCCAGCCTTTCATATTCCTTCCTTCGCTGGCCTCTGGAGGAGGAAAAGGAGAATCCAGCCTCTGACCCTGCAGGCACCTGGTCAGCTCTGGCCTCTGTGGGCGAGTGTGCTTGGTTTCTTCCTGCTGAAGGTCAGGGGTGGGGATGCCCATCCAGCCTGGGGGCTTGGATTCTAGAAACTTCAAGGGGCCCAGGGAACGTCAACTCAGAGGCACACCCACACTGCGTGCTCAACCTGCGTGGTCTTCCCAAGCCCTGGGTATGGACGCAGCGTGGCCCCTGCCTGGTTGGAGGAGGGCCGGCGCTGACCAATGTCTCGGGCGCCAGGCAGTGGACGTTGGCCCCCAGCAGCCGAGGTGTGGCCACCCCAGCTGCTCCTGCCCTTCCCACAAGGGGTGCTGTTTGCCACCCTCTGGCTCTTAGCTGCCTCCCGCCCTGCAGGGTCTCCAGGACCCAGACAGCTAGGAGACACTGCCCCTCACCTTTCTTTTTTGAGCACCTGCTGTATGCAGGGACGATTCTATAGGCACTAAGGGAAAATGGAGGGAGGGCCAATGAGTCCTACTGCAGAGAGATTACGCCTGTCGGAGGATGGAAGGCCAGTTATCCTCATGACTGCTGGACCTGACATTGATGGAGCCCTGGGGCACCACTCACAGGCTCAGTGCCTTGCTGCCATGATCTCGCCCCAGCTGGCAACTTGATTATCCCCGTCCTACAGACGGGGAAGGAGGCTCAGGGAGTTAGTTCATCAACCTGCTCAGGCTCACACAGCTGGACGTATGGCTGCCGTGATGGTAAAACGCCAGATTGGTCCAAGCAAGGGAGAGTCAGGGAGGGTGCGCAGAGGAAGTGGCCTTGAGCTGGGCGCTGGGAACGGGAATGGGCTCTCGGATGGAAGGCAGAGAGGAAGGGCAGAGAACAAAGAGAATAGACAAATAGGGTGCTGGTCACCCACTGAGCCCGGACCTGGGTGGGCGGTGGCAGAGGCAGGACAGGCTCAGAGCCGGGTCCTGCAGGGGTGCCCTCCCGGGTCGCAGGGGTGTCGAAGGGATTCTGCTAGGGAGTGACACCCTCCAGGGGGCTGGACCTGTCGGGGCCTGAAGCTGGTTTTGATGAGAAATCAAAAACAGGTTTGTGGGTGAGTCAGTCGCAGGGAGCACACGGAGAAACCAGCTCCTTGGAGGCCTTCCCTCAGCCCTTCAGACTGCGCAGCCGCCCACGCCTGCCTGCCCGAGGACTAGTGGGAACAGGTTTGCTGGGCCCGCTGGGTGCCTTCCTGTGTGGATCTGGCCTCACTGTTGTGTCTAGACTGCCAGTGGGGCGTCCAGGAGGGGGCACTGGACAAGGCTACGTCTGAAACCTTGTTCCCAACCACAGATGGGGCAGGCTGGTTGGAAAATATTCCTTTCCTGAGACATCGCAGCTCGGCCTCTTTGAATCCCCCAGCCACTTCCTTCCTGTGTGTATCTTACGCTCGCTGGCTGAGGGACTGGGCGGGTTCCGTGTGTGTTGTTGTTGCTTATTTTAAGTTTCTGTCTTGTTCCTTTGTGAGTTGCATGCAAGGGGGGTGGGGTTGGTTCTAAGAGGCCTTTGTCACTGTACTGCATGTCGGGGATGACCTGGGTTTTCTCTGCAAGTTAAAAACCTCTGCTTGTGAGAATGAGAAGGAAGGAGGGTCTCCTTAGGGCCACAGGTAAGGACCTTCACATGTGATATCATGCTTAGGCTCAAATCAGCGTCAAGACACAAGCAGGTAAGAAACATGGAGGATCCGGGAAGCTGGAGTATCGGCCGCGGTCTCGGAGCCAAGGTTTCCTGCCTCCTAGGTCCAAGTGCTTTCCTGGATGTCCACGGGCGACGCCAACATGCCTTCCAGTGCCTGTGGCGGCTGGGGACACAGTCTTCCCCCCTTAACCTTCAGAGCCTGCACTAAAAGCATGTGCTGCCTGTTTCCTGAGAAGTCAAGGGAACTTTGACTTGTTTTTCTTTCTCTTTAAGTAAACAGAATACAAGAGAGTTTCTCCAACTTCGTTGGCTGTGGCTCACGGGAGACGATGCAATTCACATGGCAACCCCATACACACACGAGGGTACACGTGTATATACGCATGGGTGTATAATGTGTGTACATGTGTATACAAAATACAAACATTTATCTCTAATGGAGACAATTTTCAGAAAAAACACTCACCCCACATTCACCCCACCTGTGATACACACACATTTTCTGTATAGATGCTCGCACACAAACATATATGTGTATCTGTAACTGATGCGAATTTTAGGAAACAACGTCCACTCACCCTAAGCGTGACGTACTCAGTGTGCGATCTGCTCCGTCTTCTGCTGGCTGCCTTGCACCGAGCTGTGTCCAACACATCACAGTTGATGCTTGGCAGGCACTGAAAAGGAAGGAGTTGTGTTTGTGGGGCCCCAGAGTCCCGCACCCAGTCCCCGGGCACCTGCACTCCACGCAGTCAGGCGTGCGCATGCTTTGGGCCTGAGGACAGGAAGGTTTGGCCCTGACCACGTGGCAGGCCTCGGAGTGCTACGCCGGACTTGGGGTTTCCTAGGGGGCCAAGTGTTTGAGGAGGGGCGTCCAGGTAGGAGGAACTCGAGGCCATGTCCCCAAAGACAGGTGTCCACGTGGCAACATACAGCACTCACCACCCCTCCGAGCGAGCCCCCATTTCCTCTAAATATGGGTGATGGTGATAATGATGGAAGCACAGCCAGCTCCGCTCACAGCTTGGAGGAGCGCGTTTATCACACCTCGCAGGGCAGGAGGTGCTCAGAGCAGAGGTGCTTCTTACTAATTCCCACGAATTCCCACGAGGACCAGAGGCCCGGTGGCCCCACCCACCGCAGAGGGCGGGAGGAGTTAAAGGCGGGCGAGGTGTCAGTTCACCCAGGTGCGGCCCTGTGTGTGCGCGGGTGCAGGGGTAGGGACCCAAGAGGCTGGTTCAGAGAAGCGTGGCCCAGGGTTGCTGCGCCCTCCTCGTGGCTGAGACGCCCCTTTATTCCACACCAGGTGACAGTGATGCCCGTCTGGGAGAGTGCTCGCAGAGCCCTTTCTGATGGACACATTCTTACAGGGCTCTGCAGGCAGTGATGGAACTAGATATCCAGCCGCCACCCTCCCAGAGCTCAGGTCCCATCGCAGGGACCACTGACTCAAGCCTGCTGCGGTGGATTAAGCAACCATGAAGAGGCGCAGTACGGGGGCCGCAGAGTGCAGGCTGCCCTGCCCAGCTCAGCCAGACGTGTGGTTACCAGCCCTGGTTCCCAGCCATCCGTGAGGTGCTGGCTCCCCCCTGGGTCCTGACATGGACTGTGGACAAGGGCAAGATTCCAGGAGTCAGGACCTGATGGAAGTGGGGTGCCCCCAGGACTGCTAGAGAGCCCCAGCTCCACGGAAACACAGTCACTGGGCCAGGTTAGAGATACACTCAGCCGTTTAATACCCCTAGGGCTGCTGTGAGGTTTCACACGGTCATGGCCCAGGGCTGTCGCCCACATGGAAGAGGATCTGCCGGTCAGAGGGGCCCGGCAGGTGACCGGGGCGGGGGATGTCGGTGGGGCAGCTGTCTTCCTTCATGCTGGGGTTTGCTCTGGGTGTCCCTGCAGCTATCTCCAGCTCCCCATGTAAGGGAAGGTGATGCTGGCCTAAGGGCTGCTTCAGAGCCCGAGTATCTGTGGGGTGGGGGCAGGCCGGGGTGCAGCCTGGGGAAACAGAGCTGGCAGGAGGCAAGCCTGGGATCCTTTTCTACCTCAGCCCCGCTCCCTGCCGGGGCTTCCTCCCACTACTGTTGCCATGCTTAGCAAATAAAAATATAGGCCGTCCAGTTATGCTTGAATTTCAAATAAACAACGAATACATTCTTAGTATCAGCATGGCCCTAGTGTTGCAAAAGTGTCCTGTACCTGGCCACTGTACCTCCTAGACCTTGGGCTCCATGGTTAGGTCTTGGAACCTGGTCTTCTGTAGGGGCTGGGGGCTAAGGCTGCAGGTCTGAGGCAGCCAGGACAGGCCACCAGACATCAGAGCCTTGTGCAAAGGGCGGATGTGGAAAGAATGGGTCAGAGGAGCGGGATCCCATAGGCCTGGAACGAAGCCTGAGACAGAAGCTGTGCGAGCTCCGAGCCCACGAGCCCGCATGTGGGTGGCTGTGATCTCCCGTGACCTTCTGGGAACTCCTCCACCCGATCACTGGAAAGGGTCTCTGCTCCCCAAACCCTGTCCCTCGCCAGCCACCGATCTTGCTGTGGGGTACTGGTCCCCAGGTGCTTCCCCTGGGGGAGAAGAGGCGACTTGCTCAGCTGGCCCTTGTGCCCCCTATATCCGAAGAGCTGGGGCTCTCTAGCTGTCCTGGGGGCACCCCACTTCCATCAGGTCCTGACTCCTGGAACCACAGGACATGACACTGAAGAGAAAGAGGGAGATTGGGCATGAGAGGGACATCCCCGGGATAAACACAGCCCCAGTAGGAAGGCGTGGGCCTTTCCTGCTCCCACACCCAGGCCACGTAACTTGCTTTGTTCACTAACAGCTTGGCCTTAGGGAAAAGGAGGGCCCTAGGACCCTAGCTTCAGCAGAAGGAGGGATCCTAGCAGTACAACCCAGCTAAGAAGATTCTGTGTTAGGGTTTGGGGCCAAAGGCCATTGAGTAATTGTATAAGGATTTTTTTTTTTCATTTGTAATTGCTTGAAGGTACAGTTCAAACTTGCTTAAACAAAAAGAGGAATTTAATTGGCCGTGTAACTGGATTACTAGCTTCAGGCATAGCTGGATCAAGGAGCTCACATTGCATCCACAGTCACTATGTCAACCTCTCTTTCTCTCGCGCTCTCTCTCTGTAATTCTATTTTTCCCCCACCCTTTTCGATTCTTCCTGAGGCCAGCTCCTCCTCATGGTCAGAGTGGCGAGCTGACCATCAATAGCTCCATTCAGACAAGCCAGAGCCTCACAGAAAAGAACTCAAGCCCTTGAGGCCACTCTGATTGGTCCCCTTGCTGTATTCCCAGTCCAGACGTACCCCTGTGCCAGGGAGGCAGAGCTTGGCCAGTCCGGGGTCATGTGCCCACTCCTGGGAGGGCAGGAGGGAAGAGGAAGTTGGGCAGACAGCCGTGAACCTCTGCAGTGTACGCCCCTGCTAAATTCGTTGCTCACCATCCTATCCTGGTGCTTGTGTTTCCAGCAGGGACCTCACCGAGAGAGGAGAGGGGTGGTCTGTCTGAGGGTGGATTCAGCTAATCCTAGGGACTTCACACAAAACTTTGTTAATGTGACATCTAACAAGCCAATCAGAAGGTTGTGTACTTATGCCGCTGACAGATGACTCAGACAGGCCTTGGGGAGCGAGACAGCTTCCTGCCAAAACAGAGTGTAGGCAGAGTGGGTCCTTGGGGCTCTCAGGCCCTTTGGACGGAGACTTCTGGTGCTGAACCCACCTGGTTTCCCTCCGCTTCCAGTTCCTTGGGAAGTGACATTATTAAGTCCCTCACAGTCAGGGGTCACGTGACTGGTGTGGCCATGCACTGTAAGTGGAATGCTGTCTGTGACATCCAGGGGGAGGCATGATTCTCCAAGACTCTCCCTCTTCTGTACACGATGACCAGATAGGAGGTCTCGAGGGGAGACAGAGCCACAGCATGGGTGCAGCTTGGAGGGCCACCTGCCACTCGGTTAATCGTGTCTCCAAGAGTTGCGCAGATCTGAAGTGTGTGAGAAATAAACCTTTGCTGTGCTCGGACTCTAAGATCTGGGGCTGTTTGTTGCTGTGGCATAGAGCTCCTGACAAATGCACCTTAACAGTCTCTTGGCCAATACGAGCCCCTGCTTTGCTCTGAGATGGCCCCAGTCTGCTCATTCTTTCAGTCTCTCGGGATTTGCACCCCTGCCTTCCTTCTTCGCTATCAAATATTCCTGGCTGGCTGATGGGGTGCTGATATGAGCTAAGGTCTTAATGGTCGATGCCAGTTAATCTTGCCCACCCAACGTCCCCTCGCCCTTAAACTCTAACCAAACCAAGCACCCTCCAGAATTCTCTCCCCTGGATCTTTGCTGTCCCTGGCCTTTCTGTCCTGTTCCTGCCGTGGGGCCTCGCTGCCCTCTTGGATGGGTGCGGTCATACCAATCCCTTCACACCGTTTCGGATTGTGGCTCCTGGAAGACATTTCCCAGCGTGCGGACCCCAGCCTGGACTCTCCGGCAGCCTGCGCTTGTAGCTTCATCTGGGAACCACGTCTGTGCTCGCCTGCCTCCCGACAGACCGGGGGCTCTTGGAGGGCTGGCGGGGTCCATCCTGGCCCCTGGCGCCCAGGGAGTTTCACCTGCGCACCCACCCCACTTCAGCAGAACTGTCGATGCCTCACGCCACTGGGCGAGTCAAAGGCACTCAGACACCTCCTCCCGCCCCGCTGCCGGCTTTGTGGGCGCAGGCTGGGGGTGCAGACGCCTGGGGATACTCTGAACCTCGCCGCTCGCTCAGTCGCCCCTTCTGTGGCACACGCGGCCGCCCTCAGGCAGAGGCAGCCAGGGGCCCGCGCTGACCTCGCCGACCTCTCCGGTCCCGGAAACGCCCCTTGGAGCAAACGAAAAGCGCGAGTCAGAGAGCGCGCGGCGCCGAGGTGGCGGTTAAGTGCCAGGGAGGCGGCGTCTGCGGGCCGACTGGGAGACGCCCGTGCCCCCTGCCCGCGCGCCTCCGCCCCCGTGCGCCCCCCGCGCCCCCAGGCCCCCTGGCGCCCCCGCCCCCGCGCCCCCCGTGTCCCCGTACCCCCCCGGCCCTCTGCGGCCCCCCCTCCCCCGGCAGCCCTGGCCCCACCGAGCAGCTCCCCTCCCCTAGCACGTCCCCCTCCCCCCCACTAGCCAGCGCACCAGCCTCAGCTTCACCCAGAACCTGTTTTTAAACCTGGAAGCTGGCCGGAGACCAGTTTGCAAAGACCAGCCTTTAATAGAAAGAGGTGCGTGGCTGAAAGAAAAAGCAAGGGACGTTAGCGTGATGGCTTTTCAGCGGCTCCAGCGATGGGGCAGCTCATTCCCACGTAATAGCACTTACTGAGTACTTACCTGCACTGGCAGAGGCGCAGGTGACGACGGTGATGGCCGCTCCAGTTCACTGCTTGAGCACCTGCTGTGCGCCAGGCTCTTCCCCAGCCACTGTACGTACATCGTATCGGGGGTATAAACTGTCATCCCAACAGCAACGGTTTTTTTTTTGAAGCATAAATGCGTCAGTCCAAGGCACTTGCATCTTCACACAGCAGGAGATTCAGACTTTACTCATCTTCAATGTCCACATCAGTGCACTTTCCCAGTCACTGTGGTCGTGTAGCAAACCATCCCCCAACTCAGTGGCTTCACAAGGACATTTATTTTGCTCTTGAATCTTCGAAACACATTCCCCTGGGGCTCAGCAGGGGGCGGTGTTTGGAAAACGCTCCCCCCCAGCCCCCACCTGCCCCCAGAAGCCATTCTATAAGGACAGAAACCCTTCTTTGGCCAGAGCCACCTAGGCTAGACTGGGGGTGGGCAGGGGGGAGGGTGGGGGATGGAGGAGGGGTGTCACAGTCTGCCAGGATCTGTGGGGCCACTCTGTTCCCTCATTCTGTGCCCTTACACTGGAGGAAACAGAATTCAGGAGGTGAGCTCTGCAAAGAACAAATGACCCAGGCTGGTTATCCAGAGTTACTAGGCAGTTAAATTAGACAGGACGAATTTAATTAATTAGGCTGACTTAGTAAGGGGGACAAACTGGTATCTGGGACTTCTGTCCCACGGAGCCCAGTCCAGGGTGTTCTGATTTACACTCAACCTCAAAGGACCCCAGCTGACCCCGGAGCAGTTGCAGAAAGGGATGGGGCTTCGAGAGCCCCAGCTGGAGGCCCACAGCTGGGAGGAGGAGGCCGGTCCCTACGCCCTGGTCTGCAGGATGAATCTGTTCTTAGAATAGGCCTTCATATTATTTACCAAGACTCAATTTTTTTTCTCTTCTAACTCATTTACTTTTGTTTTTATCCTTGTGCGTGCCTTTACAAATACAGTCCTCACATCATATTTCTCTTTTCTATTCATTGCTTCTCACTTGGTGATGAGAGCAGGCGGTGGCCACGTCCTGGGAGTTTGGCTGGGCAGTTTTCTCCTCATTCCAGTCTATGTTAGTTGCAGTTTCCATTTCTTCTGTGACCCAACATTTATTTAGGAGAGGGTTTTAATTTTCAGTTTCAAGTGGGTAGATTTTTAAGGTTGAGGTATGATTTGTACACAGTGCATTTTATAGACTAAACTGTAGTTATTAACCTGAACATTTATTGCACTGAGGTTTTAGGACTTCTGTACACTTTCTGCCCTTTGGTATTTATTGAGGTTTTCTTGATCCCAATATATAAACCTTTTTTATAAATATTTCTTGAATGCTGGGAAGGAAAGTGGTCTTTTTAAAAATAAAATTTGAGGGACTTCCCCGGTGGTCCAGTGGTTGACTCCATGCTTCCACCGCAGGGAGCACAGGTTCGATCCCTGATTGGGGAACTAAGATCCCGCATGCTACGCGGCACGGCCAAAAAAAAATTAAAATTAAAATTTGATGTAGATATGGCTCACGGGTCACCAGCCTATGACCATGAAATAATAGGCAAGTCCTTCTTATACCTAAATTATACCCAAATTATGAAGACACTGTGCGCGAGCACACACACACACACACACGCATGCACACGCACCCCGCTCCGTTGCCAAGGACGTAGAGCTCTGCAGAAAATGGCCTGTCTTCCCATAGCAGTGGAAAGACTGATGGGGTCCATCAGTTCTAAGTCACACTTTGCCACCTGGACCAAGCAGAACTCCTCCTGGGTCCCAGTCTGACCTCCAAGACTTTGTCCTCAAAGGTTAGGTGACCTCTGGCTATAACCCCATGGCTCAGACATTTTTCTAGATTGCTCCAGAAACTTCTATTCCTCAGCTCCTGCCCTCACTCTCAACGCTAAGAGCTCAAACCCAGTCCAGGGCACCCGGGAAGCGGCATCTGTCTTGGCGTTCCCTCTACTCCACCCACTCACCCATCCCCCCAAAAGGCTCCTGGTCCCTAAATAAACTCTTCCATTAGAAAAAGCGAGGGGGGCTTCCCTGGTGGCGCAGTGGTTGAGAGTCCGCCTGCCGATGCAGGGGACACGGGTTCGTGCCCCGGTCCGGGAAGATCCCACATGCCGCGGAGCGGCTGGGCCCGTGAGCCATGGCCGCTGAGCCTGTGCGTCCGGAGCCTGTGCTCCGCAACGGGAGAGGCCACAACAGTGAGAGGCCGGCATACCGCAAAAAAAAAAAAAAAAAGAGAGAGAGAGAAAAGTTCACATGACAATGGATGTTTCTGAACAAAGCTTTACAGTGTTGTAAGGAGAAGTGGGAGTTGATTCAGAATCACTTCTGCTGATTTCGCAGCCTGTATTGGTACTTTATTTTTATTGCCAAATAATATTCTATTGTATGGCTATACCAGATTTTATTTATCCATTCTTCAGTTGATGGACATTTAGTTTGCCTGCCTACTATGAATAAGGCTGTTATGAACATCAGTGTGTAAGTATTTGTGTCGGCATATGTTTTGGGAATAGACCTAGGAGTGGAATTGTTGAGCCATTTAAAAGTATCCTTAACCATTTAAAAAACTGCCGGACTATTTTACAAAGTGGCGGCGTCATTTTACATTCATGCCAGCAGCGTATGAGGGCTCTGATGTCTCCACATCCTTGCCAACGCTTGTCGTGATCTGACTTTCACTCTAGTCAGATCTAGTCTGGTAAGTGTGAGGTGATGTCTAATTGTGGATTTGATTTGTATTTCCCTAATGGTTAATGATGTTGAGCATCTTCTTATGTCTTCTTTGTTGAAATATCTATTCAGATCCTTTGCCCATTTTTAACTGGGTTATTTGAATTTTGCTGTTGAGATGTCATAATTCTTTATGTATTCTAAATGCAAGTCCCTTATCAGATATACTATGTGCAGTTTTTTTCCCTCCCATTCTGTGGGTTGTCTTCTTACTTTTTCGTATCCTGTGGAGCATAAAATTATTTAATTTTGATAAAGTCCAATTTATGTTTTTCTTTTGTTGTCTCTGCTTTTGGTGTCATATGTAGCCTAACCCAAGGTAATGAAGATTTATTTCTATTTTCTTCTAAGAGTTGTATAGTCTTAGGTGTTTCATTTAGTTCTATGATTCATTGTGAGTTAATTTTTGTATATGGTGTGACATCTCAACAACAAAAGGGCCTTCAACTGATTGCATGAGGCCCACCCATATTATGGAGGGTAATCTGCTGTACTCAAAGTCTACTGATTTAAATATTAATCACATCTAAAAAATATATTCTCTCTCTCTCTCTCTCTCTCTCTCTCTCTCTCACACACACACACACACACACACATATAGGGAGAGATTTGTTGTAAAGTATTGACTCGTGCAATTACAAAGGCCGAGAAGTTCAATGATCACCCATCTACAAGTTAGAGAGCCAGGAAAGTTGGTAAAGTAGTTTAAAGGTCCAAGAGCTGAGAGCTCTAGTCCAAGGCTGAAGGTCTGGGGACCAGCAGCACGGAAGGCAGGAAGAGATCAACACCCTAGCTCACGCAGTCAGGTGGAGAGCCAATCCAATCTTCCTCTGCCTCTTTGTTCTATGATACCCACCCAAATTGGGGAGGACCATCTGCTTTGCTCAGTGTCCCAATTCAAATGCTATTAATCTCTTCCGAAAACACCCGAGCAGATACATTCAGAAGTAACATTTAGCCAGAGATAGGAGCATCCTGTGGCCCAGTCAGAGTGATGCGTAAAATTAACCATCACGATTTTCATTCATTTCCATGTACTTTAAATTTTCATGTGAGACTTCCTCTTTGATGCATAGATTATTTAGAAGTGCGTTGTGTAATTTTCAGTGTTTATAGATTTTCCTGTTGTGTTTTCAGCATTGAGGTCTAGTCTGATTCCATCTTGGTCAGAGGACATCCTCTGTATGAATGTTTGCAAGTTCTAAAGGAGCAGATTGTTCCTCCATCCAACCCCTCGCTCTTCAAATGTGACCAGAGACTCCTGTTGTGTAGGAGGAGGTTTCAGGTCCACAGGGTGGGAAACAGCAGCGTCTTCGTGAGGTCCAAGAGCTGTCATCGTGTCCTCTCTAAGCAGCTTCCAGACAGTGCCAGGTGAAGACAGAACCCTGGGTGGAGGGGCCCAGATGAAGGGTCTGATTATCCACATGGGGCCTGAACCCACCAGTATCGGAATAGGGCTGCTATACCACACAGTGTGTCAGACCCAGGCTCTGTCTGTGGCACCAGTCCGTACTCAGCAGTGAATTCAGGAGTGGAGGGAGCTTGGCCTGAGTCATCGGGAGACAGGCTGGGACCTGGGACCTGGCACCCTTTGTTGCAATACTTGCGACAAATGTCTCCTCAAGCAACAAAATGCAAAGAAACTATAAGGGACTAAAAATAACTGCATGCATGTGAAGTTGGGCCAAATTATGGACAACAAGATACAAAGAGACCAAAAAACCCAACCGCCACTTCTGAGGAGCAAAAGCAGGGCACTGTGCATGCCCCCTGCACACACCACCACCAAAGGGGTGGGCAGACCACCTAAGCCAACCCTCCGGCCCAACCCCTGGACACACCCCTCTACCCTCACCCCATATAAGGAGCCAGCCCTTCCCCCGCCACCCCTGAGCAAGTAAGGACACCTATTACTTGCTCCCGCTCCCCACTGCTGCAGCAGGGGTCCCAACAAAGCCTTGCCTGAATTCCTTGTGTGGCCTCTTATCAATTTCTATAGATTAAGGAGGCCAAGAACCCTGGTGGGTAACTATTCGGGAGGAGCCCACCCACAGGCCCTGAGACAGCAGAGGGCACTCTGGGTCCTGGCTGGAGGCTTCCGCTACCTTCTAGCTCTGCAGATGGGTCTCAGACCCCAATGGCCTAGGAATCCCATTCGTGGCCACCCGCCCGTCCTGGGTGGCTTGGCCTAGGCAGGGGTATAGAATGTGAGACACAGAAGACAGGGTCAGTCATGGGGCCAACTTTGGGAAGGATGAACCAGACCTCAAGGGGAAAAAGACCGAGGCTGAGGCATCACGTTTGAACTGGGCTCCACATTGACTGTGCTCAGCTTCTAAGTGCAGGAGAACCCCACTCTTCCCACCCTAGTCCCAGAGCAGCTGGGCATATCTCCGGCTGCCTCCTTCTCCTTGGGCCGGCGGGTCAGTAGGGAGATGGAAGTCGTGCCCCTTTCGGTCCCCTCAGCCTGGTCCTGGGTGAGGAGAGAGCAGTGGGCGTCAGCACAGCCTCATCCAGACGCTGAGTGTGTCTCCAGCAACCATCCCCCCAGGTGGTGTGGGTGCAGGCGGCCCTGTCACCTCTCCTGGCACTCTGGCCCCGCTCCTCTGGTCCCTGCTGGGGTATGCGGCTGAGGTTGGTGGCTGCGTGGCTGGTGCCCGGCCACTCCCGGCTCTGCCCACCTCCACGCCCCGTGGCACCAGCAGCATCATTCGCCATGTGTTTGCACGCACCTGGCTCAGTGCTTCTGCCCCGAGGATTCTATCCCGCAAAGGCACTCAAAATCGGGGGAAGACAAATGACAAAGGTGTGCTTGTAACCAAAGAAACAACTACGGCTCGCTAAACAGCACAGGTTTCAGTCTAGGGTCGTCCACTCACACAACGGCCCGTGTCTGCCGCCGGAAAGCAGGGTTCTGCTTTTGATGTTGACTTTGATATGGGCAGAGTCAGCTCCCATGGGTGTCGAAGCGCTCGCCCGGGCATCCTTGTCCGGGCTCACGCGACCCCGACACCCGACAACACACGCTCTCTGCAGGCTGGTAGCTGCTGCCTCAGGGTATGGGTGTCCAGACCCCAACTCCCAGCATCACTTTACCTAAATCAGGATTGCATCCCTTTTAAGTCTGCTTTCCACGTCCTTCTATCATACATGTTTAAAATCCATTCACAACTTTCTCAAAACATCCCTTTGGGGAAAAGTGAGCCCAGGAAGAAAGTGTGAATGAGTCCTGTTTTTCCAAAAGACTCTGCATCTTCACCCTACAGGATGCAAAGTCATTTTCATGAGCTGCTTGGGAATTTCCTGTTTATTTACCCGGGCTTCCAGACAAACCCAGACTCCTGCCCCGCAAGGCAAGGCCAGCAGCCGATTTGGCCCGAGGAGCCGTCTGGGCCGGAGCTAAGAGTGACTCACCTCAAACCTTCCCACCCCAGTGACCCCTGCCCATGGCGGACCCCAGGCTGCTGCAGATGGAGGCGACGGGCACCCCTGGACCAGAGGGAAACCCCCGCAGGACGCCTTCCAGCAAGAGACGGGTGGCACCAGGATCTCAGCCTGCAACAGAGCAGGCCTGTTTCCCCCTCCTTAGGCCCCCGTGGGCAGAATTGTGGGGACAGCTCTGGAGGAAGAAAGGTTCCCCCGCCGCAGGCACGATGTGTGCACAGGAGACCCACAGACAGACCCACAGACACCTCCCTGATGCAGACATACTGCCAGGCACGGATAGGCAAACACACACAGGCACTCGCTGTGCCCGGCCAAGGCCTCCTGTACACTCATTTCCTCTTCCTTCTGGGAGGCTGCATCAGAGCCCGGCTTGTGGCTGCCCTGCCGGGCCTGACACCGGCAGCTTTTGCTCTCGGGGGCCAGCAGGGCCGTCAAGATGCGCCAGCCTTACACCCACGTCCATGCTGTTCCCCACCTGCTGCTGCTCTCGTTGCAGAGGTCTCGGAGCCCTTTCTCAGACCCTGCTGCTCTGTTCTGCCCATCGGCCTATTTCTCAGACTTGAGTAGGCGAATTCCCACAGCTGGAAGGGAGTAGCCTCCGTGTTCCAGGGCTGCAGAGGCCAGGGAGGTCTGAGCGGTCAATGGTCCTTCTGAGCAGGGAGCCATGGGGCCCCTCAGCCAGTGCGGCCTGGGCTCCCCAAGCCTCCTGAGCCCCCAGCCCCGCCAAGCTTGCTCCGCCAGCAGGCCTGTCACCAGCCAAGCCCTCTGGTGATGGGTGACCAGGAGTGGTGGGTTCTCTGCCGTCCTTTCCTTTCTCCCTGATTTGCTTCCCACTCAAGAGAAGGCCCCCGAATCAGGGCACTCGGGCACGAGGTCATGAAGTCTGGGTATGGAGTTTTCATGATGGTTTAATGTCAGCATAAGCGGGGAGAGCCCTTCTCCCACCTCTGTGCCCGGATAGTTGAAGGGGACACCTGTCCCTCAGGTCGCTAGGCTAGGGTTGCCAGAGAAACTCCTGGATGCCCACACCTCGCGCTGTGGACTCGATGTTTATGTAGCAACCCTGCCCCTCCCCCACCCCCAATTCTTATGTTAAATCCTAATCTCCAAGGTGATGGTATGAGGAGGCGGGGCCTTTGGAAGGTGATTAGGTCATGAGGGTGGAGTCTTCATGAATGGGATTAGTGTCCTTTTAAAGAGACTCCAGAGAGCTAGGTGGCCCCTTCTGCCAGGTGAGGACCCAGGGAGAATTTGGCTGTCTATGAATCAGGAAGTGGGCTCTCACCACACACGAATCCGCCAGCCCCTTGATGGTGGGATTTCCCAGCCTCCAGAACTGTGAGAAATAAACGCCCGTTGTTTATAAACCACCCAGGCTATGGTATTCTCTTCTAGTAGCCTGAATGGACTCCTACACCAGTTGAATTTGAATGGAAAATCAATGGAAAATTGTTTTTAGTGTAAGTATGTTGTCAATATTGCACAGGACATACTTATACTAAAAATTGTATTCATTGTTTATCAGAAATTCAAATTTAACTGGGCATCCTGTATTTTATTTTTTCTTTTGAAATCTGCCCACCCTACCCAGACCTTTCTGTCTGAGGCTCACTTTTCCTCCACGAAGCAGCTGACTGGGAGGTGTTGTGCAGGCCTCTTCCTGCAGGACCTCTGCCCTGCTGGGGGGTGGCTCTTGGTGGGTCCTCTCCCAGCATCAGTCCTCCCAGCCCTACTGGTCTTCATTCTGCCCAGCTTGCCTTCCCACCCGCTCCCGCCCTGGGCTTCCTGGGCCTTGGCTCCAGTGCTCCTGAAGGGCACCCACCCCAGGTGTTCCATCTGCCCCTGGCCGGGCTTCTGGTTCCTTTACCTTCTCTGTGCTTCTCCCCCAGCAGAGGTTCACTGAGCACTTTCTCAGCTCCAGGCCAAGCCAAGGGGGAGAGCGGGGAGGGGAGTGGGGGGAGCAGGACCATAGGCCTTGCCCTCAGGAACCCGAGCGCCCGGGTTGAGTCTGGGCACCGGGAAGCCTTCCACGGCTGTGTTCCTGGTGATGAGCTGCCAGCAGATCTGGTTCCTGTTAAAGACCTGCTTCCGGGTTTGCAGACAGCTATCTATCTCCTTGCTGTGCCCCACGGGGGGGGGGGGGGGGGGGGGGGGAAGAAGCAGCTCTCTGGCCTCTCCTTAAGGACACTAATCACATCACAAGCCTCCCCCCTCATGACCTAATCACCCCCAAAAGTGCCACCTCTAAACACCATCATATTGGGGCATAGAATTTCAACATATGAATTTTGAGGGGGATGCAAACATTCTGTCTATAACAGAAGGCAAAGACAAAGGATCCTTGCAACTATTAACCTGACCGCTTTTGGGGGACGGGGATCACCAACAAGCATTCCTCCCAGCCACGTTCTGCCCGGGGACCCTCTGCCCTCTCCTTACCCACTGTTTCACTGTCCACCATTCGGCATCCAGGGGTTCAGCACACCCGCAGCAGTGGGTGCCCGATGGGTTTCATCCATGGTCACAAAGCACCTGCCATATGGCTACCAGAATCACAAACCCTGCAGCAGGGAATAATCACAAGCATTAACCAAGTGGGAAAGGGCCCTAGCTTTTTTGGGGGGTTCTTGGTGATGGAGAGGTGCCTTCAAAAAATATGCAAAGGGGGCTTCCCTGGTGGCGCAGTGGTTGAGAATCTGCCTGCCAATGCAGTGGACACAGGTTCGAGCCCTGGTCTGGGAAGATCCCACATGCCACGGAGCAACTGGGCCCGTGAGCCACAACTACTGAGCCTGCGCGTCTGGAGCCTGTGCTCCCAACAAGAGAGGCCACGATAGTGAGAGGCCCACGCACCGCGATGAAGAGTGGCCCACGCTTGCCACAACTAGAGAAAGCCCTTGCACAGAAACGAAGACCCAACACAGCAAAAATAAATAAATTAATTAATTTAAAAAAATATGCAAAGGGGCTCTAATCCTGAGACCATTAAAACCACTTTTAAAGCATTTTTCCTCTGGAGGCAGTGCTTTCTGATTATATCTATTGCATCTCTCTTTGAGGCATCCAGAAAGGGATTTTTTTCAACACATGGTATCAAAAAAATCTAACTGAAGGAGTTGATTATTTTTAAATAACAAGTTGTTTTTGAAGTGGATGTGTTTGATATCATTATTCATTTCTATTTCTCAGCAGGGAATGAATGGATTAGGCATTTCCCTAACTGTTGTCGGTGGCAAAGAGACTGGGCTTTATTTCATCATAAACAAAATGTTGTGTTGAGTCCAAACTGCTGATTTAGTTACTGTTGGGTGCACCAGAGTCGGTTACATATTTCAGATCACGGATCACCAACTGTAGCAAAATCTAGACCTACAGAATCAATGGGTCAAGGTATTAGATTTGAAAGGAGAATTGGTTGGTTTACTAAAATCAATTTGCGGAGTATTTTGTCGTGTCCTCCCCCGCCCCACAGTGTAAAGGAAACAACACGATGAAAACCCTGTTGTGGAGCTCCTGACATCTCAGAAGAGCAGACTCTGCCTGGGGGACCATCCCTCACAGCCTGCCGGGAGCCTCAGGCCCCGCGTGGCGGCCCCAACCACCAGGGGGCAGCGCTGGGCTGGCTGTGGCTCCAATGCACCCTGGCCTGGTCTGTCCCCGGAGAGGCAGGCCGGTTACCTTCCCTCTGCCCCAGAAGCAAACACAAAAATCACATGTAGTCTCCAGCTGGGCTGCGTATGAAGGGCAGGATTAATATGTTTACCACTGTAGAAGTTTAAAATGATTATTCAACAGATTAAGAGTTAGTCCCAGATCCAAAGGTCATGTTAGCCCCCGGTTTGGGTCAGTGTAATTTACATTTCCCAGGACCTTTAGCTTTCTTCTTTTACAGGCTTCAAATCTATCTACAGAAAACAAAAAGCAATTAAAAGCCCTCCAAGACTGAGTGGAAGGAAAAATAATAACTCTCTGCATTTTCTTATCATAATATAGGTCTCTGTTTACAACTTAAAAGCAGCTTCGCCCACCCTAACTAAGGACAAAGCCAAAAGTCCTGCAAACGCAGCAAAGCCTTTTTTTATAAGCACAGGAGCCACCAACCATCAACCAAACACACCTCCAGACACAGTTTCCTTGACGTTAGTATTTGCTGTGACCAGAACATGTGGCATCCTCTGGCTCTGACATCCCGTTAGTAACACTGCTGTTGGCCCACCTCACAGGGTGGACACAGTGACTGGACATGTGTCGTGGTCATCACAGGACAGCAGACCTCTGACGGCACTGCACTTTATTGCATTTTTTGTTGAGCTAGTCCATACGCACTGTTTTCCCAACAGCATTTGCTAGCTTAGTGTCTCTGTCACATTTTGGTAATTCTGGTAATTCTGGTAATTACCAAATTTGGTAATTTGGTAATATTTCAAACTTTTTCATTATTATATTATTATGATGACTTGTGATCAGGGATCTTTGATGTTGCTATTGCTGAGGACTCAGATTATGGTTAGCATTTTTTAGCAATAAAATATTTTTGTTTGTTTGTTTGTTTGTTTTGCTGTACGCGGGCCTCTCACCGCTGTGGCCTCTCCCGTTGCGGGGCACAGGCTCCGGACGCGCAGGCTCAGCGGCCATGGCTCACGGGCCCAGCCGCTCCGCGGCATGTGGGATCTTCCCGGACCGGGGCACGAACCCGTGCCCCCTGCATCAGCAGGCGGACTCTCAACCACTGCGCCACCAGGGAAGCCCGCAATAAAGTATTTTTTAAATTAAGGTATGTACATTGTTTTTTAAAGACACATGCTATTGCACACTTAGTAGACTACAGTATATTGGGAACGTAACTTTTATTTTTTAATGATTTTTTAATTGAAGTACAGTTAATTACAACATTGTGTTAGTTTCAGGTGTACAACAAAGTGACTCAGTGTTTTATATATATATACATATATATATATTTTCTCATATATTCATATATATGAATATATATTCATCTCGTATATATTCATATATATATCATATATCATATATATTCATATATATATTCTCTCTCAGATTCTTTTCCATTATAGGTTATTATAAGATATTGAGTATAGTTCCCTGTGTTCTACAGTAGGTCCTTGTTGTTTATTTATTTTACATATAGTAGTGTGTATATGTTAACCCCAAACTCCTAATTTATCCCTCCCCGCTTTCCCCTTTGGTAATATTTCATTGTGTATATATATACCACTTCTTCTTTACCCATTCATCTGTCGATGGACATTTACTTTGCTTCCATGACCTGGCTATTGTAAATAGTGCCGCTACGAACATAGGGGTGCATGAATCTTTTCGAATTATGGTTTTCTCTGGATACATGTCCAGGAGTGGAATTGCTGGATCATACGGCAACTTTATTTTTAATTTTCTAAGGAACCTCCATACTGTATGGAGAACTCCATACTGTTCTCCATAATGACTGTATCAATTTACCTTCCCACCAACAGTGTAGGAGAGTTCCTTTTCTCCACGCCCTCTCCAGCATGGGAACATAACTTTTATAGGCACTGGGAAACCAAAAAAATAATGTGACTCTCTTTATTGCGATATTCACTTTTTTGTGATGGTCGGGAACTGACCCCGCAATATCTCTGAGTCTGCCTTAGACAGAAGCTTCCAGGTGGAGAAGGGAGAAACAGCAGGGGGACTCCAGGGCCAGCCATGGGTAACAGCAGCTGAGTGCTGCCCCTCAGGGTGGCAGCCTCCTCACCCACATTCACTTGTCCACACAACATCCTCTTGGGTCCAGCAACAAGATCTCTCCTTCCTCACAAATCCCAAAACCTCTGGAGCCTGCGGTGTAGACGAGCTGGCCCACCGGCCAGTGCCTGCTGGGTGCCCACCCCGGGAGGGTCCAGCGCTCACTCCAGCATTGCAGGCAGCAGCCTCTCTGCTCTTCCTGCTGTGCGTTGTGGTCCAGCCCTCCCCCAGGGGACCCTGTCTGCTCCAAAAGTGGACTTAGCTATCAGCTTTTGCGTTCACCTCCCCTGGCTGTGGTTCGGCCTGCACCATCCTGCCTGGGGATCCTTCCTTCTGTGGTGGGCATTAGGTGGCTTCCCCTCTTGTGTCACTGATCGTGGCTAGCTATTTTCCAAAAGAACAGGAGCCCCAGTGGAAGCTAATCCTTGGACTGACAGGCAGGAAGCAGTTTGGCCCCTTGTGTGTTCACACCCATGCCGTCCTCTGAGTCGCTTGCTTGTCCTTGGAGCTCACTGTCCTCCCCTCCCCAGCCCCCTCCTCAGCCTGCCGGGCTTTCCAGAGGCAGAAGGCACGAGGCATGGCCACTCCCGACCCAGTTCCCGTACTGAGCCCTCATCCCAGCAACTGCACTGCTTTTACTGAGATCTGGAAGTTCAAACATTCAGACCACACATTTGGATCTGATGGATGTCGGGGCTCTGCCATGGTAGAGGGGGCCCCGGGAAGGCAGGACTGTCCCCATCCCTCTGCCAGAGTGCCTTGGCCACAACCCCAGGGCTCGTTCTAAGGCACCTGTCCTGCCAGAATGGGTCCGGGTGCCGGCCCTTGGTCGAAAGTGCAGACAGCACTGTACAAGTCATGTGTGTTCAGCTCGGACAGGAGGGGGACAGAGGGCAGGGACAGCTGAATGTAGTGCAGGGAGGGACATGCTGTCTTCCCGGGGGGCAGCCTGGGCCGGGGCGGGGACTTGCTTTTGGGGCCCACGTGCGGGATGTGTGATTGACAGGTGGAGGTGAAGAGGCCAGAGAGGATAGTCTTCTTGGCCCCCTACCTCTAGGACTGGCCAGCGCCACCAGCTGCTGGACGCAGGCCTCCCTGAAACCCCCAGCTTCCCCTCTGTGGGCACGTCCGGGACAAGCACGGACCTTGGGGCCAATGGCGCTGTCTGCAGCCCCTGAGAGGTCCTCCTTACCCAGAGATCCCCGCTTGGAGCCGAGCTGAGCCCCAGTGCCGTGCTCCCAGCCGCTCCCTGGGAAATGCAGAGCACATAGTCACTCCCATGCCCTGGGAGGCTGCTTGCTGGGCTCACCTGGGCACACAGAGGGAGGCTCCTCTTCCATAAGGAGGGAAAAAGGGCCAGTCACACCCATGGACTGGGCCGCCTGGGCATCGAGGCAAATCAGACCAAAGTCCTGATGTCCAGGAGCCAAACACCCAAGCAAGGAGAGGCACGTGCATGAGTCTGACCAGGGCAGAGGGCAGACGGAGCTCAGCCTCCAAGAGAAAGGGGGCAGGAGGTGGGGTCGAGAAGCAGGAGAGACAGATGGCTCGGGTCTGTACAAACACACCACGGGGCCTGCCCAGCCCCGCGCTTCTGCGCACGTGCCTGATGCAGGCTTGTAAAACCCTGTGTGCGCCGGGAGTCCACATCCACCCGGGCTGCTCCAGGGAGGGGCGTTGTTGGGAGGCCATGGGGGCTACTGCACGGGCTCCAGAAAAGATGGACAGGGTATGCTGGTGTCTCAGGTAACCAAAACCATTTGCTGGTGGGATTGGAAAACCATACAGCCTCTTTGGAACACTGTTTGGAAATTTCTAATAAAGTGAAACATGCACTCATTCTGTGAGCTGCCAATTTCGCTTCTTTTGTATGTATCCAGAAGAAATGAAACCTTATGTCCACAAACTGTTCACAGAGGCTCATAGTGGCTTTACTCATAATAGCCCCAAGCTGGAGGTAACCTGTCCATTAACAGGAAAATGGATACACAAATCGTGGTACGGTCATACTGCCCTGCAATAAAAGGTTACAAATGACTGATGCCCACACCAATATGGGTGAATCCCCAAAACCTGTGGAACAAATGAGAACTGGCACCAAACAGTACATATTTTGATTCGCTTTGTACGTTTGTAAGGACAGAGCAAATCTAGAGCGGTCTGGATAAGAGCGGCTTTAGGGGGTGGGGTGCACTAGGTCGGGGGTGGGGTTTGCATCTTTACTGTGCTGGTGGTGAGACGTTTGTCAAAAGACACCCAACTGTATGTTTGATATTTGTGCCTTTGGCTGTACATAAAATATGTCTCAATAAAATTAATGTTATTAAAAATCACTTCTGGTTGGAAGGCAAAATTCTTTGCGTAAGTAGCCACACTGTAGAGTCACAGCCGTTGATGGACTTGGCAGGTCTGAGCCACTTCACAGTTCTAGAGCCCCTTGGCTTGCCCGAGAAAGCCCTGCCGTATCACCCAGCTGACACTGCACGTCCCCTGCAGACCTTCTCCAAGGGGCCTGAGACCTTTCCCAAGGGCCACTGTGACCGGGGACAGACAGACAGACGTGTTCTGACAAATGACTCTTCCCCTTTAACCACGGGGGATGGGGGATGGGGACACTTTGACAATTCAGGGTACTCAGCACTGGCTCTGGGTTATCACTCATTTCTGGTGACTTAAAAGCAGCCCCGTGGGGCTTCCCTGGTGGCGCAGTGGTTGAGAGTCCGCCTGCCGATGCGGGGGACGTGGGTTCGTGCCCCGGTCTGGGAGGATCCCACATGCCGCGGGGCGGCTGGGCCCGTGAGCCATGGCCGCTGAGCCTGCGCGTCCGGAGCCTGTGCTCCGCAGCGGGAGAGGCCACAACAGTGAGAGGCCCCTGTACCGCAAAAACAAACAAACAAACAGCCCTGTGGACCCACGGTCAAAGTGGGGGCTTGTGGAGGTCAGGGGATAAAAAGAGTTTTATCCCAAGTGTGGGTGTCCAGGGCACTGGCGGGTCTGTGGTCATCTCCCCAGTTCCCAATGCGCGGTTGGAGGGGTTATACTCGGCTGCTGGCTGAGCCTCCACGTCGGCTCTCCCCCCTTGGTGTGGATGCTACTTTGGTAGACATGGGACAAAAGTGAAAGTCCTGGCATTTCCCCTCCCTACCAGGAGAATAAATCAAAGGTGATTAATTTTCATCCTGGGGGAATCGCAGCGATTCGTGGGGCTATCAATGACTTGAGTGCGTTCCTAAGGCATCCCCTTATCGTTCCACAGCGTGGGCGCTGATGGGCACCTTTGGTTCTCCCTGTCCATCTGCAAGGACCACCAGAAACAGTTTGTTCGTGCCTGGGGGCGCCTGGGGTTTGTGCCACCTTCCTGCTCTCTGCCACAGCACAGCTGGCAGAGGCCCTGCAGAACGCCAGGCTGGAGCCACCATTGACATCCTCGTGCAAATCACACCTGCCTTCCTGACACACAAAAGAGGGAGAAAACCCCCCACAAACATTCGGGGGCCCATCACCTTGACAAAGCTTCGGGGAGACCATGGAGTGTTTCAGGACAGCCCAACAAAGTGAAAGAGATGTCGTTATACCTAAAAAAGGAGGGACGACGTTTGCAGAAATTTTTTGGATTTCGAAGGCAACCTATCAGCCATTTGGCTGTGCCCTCCCAAAGCCTTTACCAACGAACCTGTAAGGCCACCAGGTATGAGTGGGGCTCCCGGACCTCATCTCCTAATAGACCCAGTGGCACTCAGTGTTCGTGACCAGCAGCAATGCTGCAGAGAGCCCAGGGGGCAGACCACCGAGCAGAGTGCCAGGGTTCTGGACAAAGCCAGGCCCTCCTCTGCATGTGAGTATTCTCATCTCCAAGAAACAGCTCCCGGCTACCACTGGGTCCCGGTGGGGACTGAATGGCTGACGGGGACATCAGTGGACTGCAGACCTGAGCTCAGTGCCTTATGGACCGGGTGTGATCTGTCCCGCCCTCCCAAGAAGTCGGGTCTACTCGGCTGCAAACTGTTAGCTCGTGGAGACGGTGCGTGAGAGCCTGAGACAACCCAGAAGGCGCACGTCAGTTGCATGAACAGATGGCTCAGACCCTGTGACACGTCCTCTTGCTTGTGGCCTCCTCTCTCCCTCAATCGACACCTTCTGGGAAGTTCCCAGTGACCAGATGGCCAAGGAGGCGTGCTTTCAGATGGTTCTCCATGATGCACTGGCTCCAGCTGAGAACAGGCTGAGGGCATGACAGCCCCAATGTCAAGTGTCCCTGGAAGACAGAGGGGAAGGGAAATCATCCCAGCGGACAGAGCTTGAGTAGAACAAATGGTTATCGCTTTTTTGGACTGAAAGACAGCCGGAAGAATTAACCTACACCAGTGACTCTTCCCCTCCCCCCACCGCCTTGGGGATATTTGGCGATGTCTGGAGACGTTATGATTGTCACATCTAGGGGGAGGGAGCTACTGGCATCCAGTGGGTAGAGGTCAGCCAAGGACATTGCTGCACATCTTACAATACACACAGGACCGTCCCCTACAAAAAAGGATGATCTGGCCCTAAACTTCATTAGTGCCACAGTCAAGGAATCCCAATCCACACTGTTTTCCTTTGTCCATGGTACCAAGTAACCGGGGAAACAAAGTAATGTATCTCATCCCCAAATCAGTCAACTGAACCAGTGAAAGAAAAAAAAAGGGAAAGAAACAGAGGAACTACATTCACTTGCCAATGCATGTTGGAAGGAACCAAGCAAGTACACCTCAACACCCATCAGTTAAATGAGACCCACCGCTCAAAGCTGAGGGTTAGCAGGGTCCAGGCTCCGAGCGCAGACTCAGGGAAGTCCCCTGCAGCCCTAAGGGCTCTGTGGGTGGTGGAGGGTCTGGGGGCTTCCTCGGGGTGTTGAATGGTGACTGGCTCTGCCACGGCCCATCTCCAACCCTGCTCACGGTGGCTTTACTAGCTCTGATCATAAATTAGTGGAGACAAACTGCTTGCTCCCATCTACCTGCCAAGTCATCACTCCAAGGCAGGTGTTTGGATTCCATTCCCGGCAAGTGGAAAGCACTGGACAGGCCGCAGGGCTCCTGCCTTGGAGAAAGGTATGCGAGGGCAAAGGGGAGAGCCCTGGAAAGCCTGTCCTCTCCCCCACTGTCGGTCAGGGCAGCAATGAAAGGGACCTCGTTTATTTGGCAGTTCAAGCAAAGGGACACACACGTGTGGGCCCACTCATTGTCTGCTGGGGGTTGCTACAGGGAGCTCATATCCCCCTCCCCAAATGGGGCACCCTAAAACATGGCATCCAGAAAAATGATATCAAAACCACGGAAGGGGGGCTTCCCTGGTGGCGCAGTGGTTGAGAGTCCGCCTGCCGATGCAGGGGACACGGGTTCGTGCCCCGGTCCAGGAGGATCCCACGTGCCGCGGAGCGGCTGGGCCCGTGAGCCATGGCCGCTGAGCCTGCGCGTCCGGAGCCTGTGCTCCGCGGCGGGAGAGGCCGCAACAGTGAGGGGCCCGCATACAGCAAAAAAAAAAAAAAAAAACACGGAAGGGGATGAAGAGAAGGACAAAGGCTTTTAACCAGGCCACAGTAGGACAAGGGTTCTATAAGAAGCATGTAACAGTGTTTTGCCAACAACTCGTAGAGGAAAACACATTTGGCCAAATGATCTAGAAGTAAGGAGCAAGGTTAGGTAGTTGGGAAGGTCATCCCGCAAGGGCAGGAAGTCCAGAGGAGGAAGCGTCCCTCCCCCTTTGGTGGGCTGGAGGGTCTCCAGGTGCCCGGGGCTGAGGACGCTGTGTTGTTTGGCTCTGTGATGTCCAGGCTCTGCTCCTACAGCACACACCCACCCATGACTGAGGGGGTGACCGGGGGCCTCCAACTTTGTCAATGCAGTCCCCTCTCACCTGTGTGACCAGCTCCCCTTCCCTGAAGGCCTGCTTTTGGTGACACAAGAACGGGTCCTGCTAGTGGTGACTCCCTTTTCTGGGCTGGGTCATCTGCGGCCACCGAGTTTGCTCTAGGAAGGAAGGCCTGTCTCCCTGGAGCCACTGCAAAGGCACAGCGTCCTAAGGACCCATTATAAGGGACTCTCCAGAATGGTCCAGGCCCATGATGACCTCATGGAGGGGGCGTGATCACGAGAGCTGCCCTGGAGGAAACTGTCCCCACCTCAGCCTTTCCCAGAGGGCCCTCTGTAGACAGTGGAGTCCCTGTGACACCACTGTGAGGGAGGGCCCCAGGGCGGGCATTTACTGGGGAGACCTGCCACCATCAGGTCTGGTGCTCACTGCCACATCTGACTGCTGTGAACCACAGGCTGGAGAAGTAGCCAGGCTGCTGTATTAGCTACAATTCTCCCCATTTAGGGGTAAGAGTAGAATCTCGATTTGATAAAGGCTGAAACCGATATTTTTAGGCCTCTTAATAGCTATCAAATTATTGATTTCATTCTCTTTTTTCAACAAGTATTTATCCACCACCTAATATGTGTCAGGCGCTGTTGTAGGCACCAGGAGTACAGCGAAACATACCAAAATTCCTGCCTGAGTGGAGTTTACATTCTGTGGGGGCTGGAGGGAGGCATACAATGAATGAATAATTCACATGAGGCGCTCAGATGGTGATCGATGCACAAGAGGAACACGCACAGGGAGGCCGTGGGGAGGGTGGGATGTGTTGGCTTATTAAATAAAGAAGTCAGGGAGGGTCTCCTTGAGAGGTGACACTGGAACAGGTAGTGACTGGCAGGTAGTGACGGGTGAGCCACGTGGCTGAGGGTGTGTGTGTGTGTGGGGGGGAGGACATTCCAGGCCAAAGGGCATGTGCAAAGGCCCTGAGGCAGGCCTGTGTGCCTGGGGCAGAGGTTGGAGAAGTACAGGGGTGGGAGTGCTCTTTGTAAGGAGCTGGCTCCACTAATTTAGCCTCTTTAAAATAATGGGTTGCTTTGGTCTTGAACATATTCAGCCTATATTTAAAAAGCCAGTGGTACTCCTCATCTTACGTTAAAGAACTGTGTGTGTGTGTGTGTGTGTGTGTGTGTGTGTGTGTGTGTGTTCTTGAGATGCTCTCTTGGAGGAATAAAAAAGGATCAGCAATGGACATCATTTTTTGTATACATAATTAGAGTTGGTGGGACTCCTTTTTTTTTTTCAAGCATCAAAGAGCAAAAATGAAAATTTCAGCAAAATATTTTGCAAAATAAATGGAAATAGTAACATTGCTCACCTTGTTTGGAGATTCTGGCTTCCACGCTGTCCCTGTGGTGACATCTGTGTTAAGTCAGCGTGGGGGGGAGAGCGGGAGCACGGCATCTTGACACTGCACAGACTACACACGCACTTATTCCTGAGAGGTCCGTGCAGGGTAGCCCCCTCTCTCTTCTCTGCTGGGGGTGGAGTGCGGAGGAAGGACTGGTTTGGGGAAACAAAGCTACCCACATCACTGCAAACAGACCATTTCACACACTGCTGGGAGCAATCATGAAACTCTTCCCAAGCGGGGTGCCTAGGAGGTCTCCCTGCAGCCTCCGGGCCTCCTGGGGGGAGTATGGGGGCCCCTGGTCGTCATGAGTGCCCTGTGGGTCTCCCTGGGATGAAGCACCCTGGACACACCCCCGTGTCAGCAGACCCACTGGACCCTCGCTGGAGAGTGGACATGGGGACGTGGCTGAAGCAGGAATGAAGCTGGGCACCCCTCACCGCCCTGGAGCCCCACACCAGAGCGGGCCAGTTCCAGCAGCAAAGAGTTTACAGTATAGTTAGGACTGAAGAGCAAGGTGGGACCCGGAGGTCTCCAGAGAGCCACCACTTTAAGGCTTTTTGGAAGGGGGTGCCTGCTCCCTGGTGCCAGGGGTGCCAGGCACCGTGGGGCCCTTTCCCGGATGTGCCTGCGCTCAGGTGACAGCAGAACCAGAGTCTGGACAGAGGCAGCATCCCAGTGGCCGAGGTCTGACGAGGCAGGGCCCGCTCGGCCACAACACACGTTTCCTCCTTATTTATTAGAAGCGTCGGGAGAAAAAAAAAAAGAAGCACTCGAGGAACTTAATCTGTAAAGTCCACACCGCAAGGAGGAAAACCGAATCGTGTCCTAAAGAAAGAAACCCTCCCAAACGCGCTTCGCCCTACTTCTCTTAGTAAACATAAAAAACACAGAGAATGGAACACATGGGTTTGACAAAGCCTTTTCTTTTCTTTCACAAATTTCCCACCACTGATGGATACAGCCCTTTTTTCTTAACTAACGTGAAATATATTTTCATCCGTTAAGTTTATTTCTGCAAAGTAGAGTAAATTGCAAAATAAGTTTGTTGTCGCTAAGGGAGGGGGTGAGAGCCACGTAACCACGACCCCACCCCACCCACCCCCGGAGACGGTGGGTGCTGCCCAGAGGATTTCACACCTCAAGGTGTGTCCCCTGCTATCTTCAGGCACTAAATTCCTGACTGTAAACTACCAGGATTAATAAATCAAATCGGTTTGGAAAACATGAAGTTTGTGAAGTAACAGATCCCAAATTTTCGGAACGCCACTGGAGCCACTGGGTGGTGATAGGGAAGAAAAAGTCCACAGTAACTTAGTGAATAGAAAGTATTCATTTAAGAGGAAAAATGGAGCACCCAAGCCCAGGAACAGAAAACAAATCCAGCTTTCCACGGAAAAAGAAGAGACATTAACACTGTTCCACTTTCAGAGGGGATCTGAACAAACAGCACAAAGTGTTTCACCCCCACAGGCCAGCGGAGCCCTACTCCACCTAAAGGTAGCCCTCCAAGGAGACAACCCGGCGGCAATAAAAGGGTGCAAAATATTGCTCTGTGGCATATTCTGAAACTAATATAAAAATAATTTCTATAGTACAGTTTAAACTTGGCTTGTAAAATACCAACATAACAGCATAAAATCTACTAACAGAATAACCTTAAAAACGCCTTCCTTTCACAATATATTATTTAAAAAAACATCATACACCCAGGTGACGCAGATGCAGTAAGTGTGAAGCAAATGACTGAAATAAACCCCACCGGAGTTTATAAGTATCTGGGATTCTTCTGGAAACTTGCTGTCACTTAGAGACATTCAACCTTCCCAGAAGGGGAAGTTTGGCCAGACCAGATTGGATGGGAAGGTCGCTCACAGGCAGGGCAGCTGCGCAGCCCACGTCCAGGACCTGCACCCTGGTGGGGCTCACAGCCTTTCTAGAATCGGGACTGGCCATCTTCCTTTTCCCCAGTGCCCCCAATCCACTTCCTTTACCCCGCTCCACAAAGGGCTCCACAAAGTCATAGAAGGACATTAGGGGACCTCTTGACCCACATGTGAAAAACACAGCAGTTTCTAATAGTTCTTGTGCAGCCTGATGAACTCATTTGGTCTGAGATGTCTGGCCAGGGACCAGGGCTAAAGAGCTCTTGTGAACATGCGGGGCCAGACCAGCATGTTTAACAGAACAGTGGGCTCGCTCAGTTTTTCACAGTGTTTAGAGGAAGGGTGGATCCAGACCTCTCGCAAGAGGAAACGGTTATTTGTAAACTACGTGGACGGAGGGCATCCTGTCTGATGGGAGCGACACCCACAGGCGCCCGCAGGTGAAGCAGCCAGTGACCAGGTGGAGAAACTGGGGCCCTTTCAGGCGGCCGGGGGAGGAGCCTGGTGGGGGCGGGGCCTGGATCTCAGGCCTTTATTTACGGCACATATGTCAGATGGGGGTGGGGCGGAGGTGACAAATTCAAGGCGCTAGAACAGGGCACTGTTGTTTTGTTTTGTTTTGACTTTATTTTTTGACTCTTTTTTTTTTTTTTTTTTTTTGGCCGAGTGGCTTGTGGGATTTTAGTTCCCTGACCAGGGATTAAACGCCCGCCCTCAGCAGTGAATGAGGAGTCCTAACCACTGGACCACCAGGGAGTTCCCAGGTCACTGTTTTTTGATAATACCTAGGAGTTACACTGCCTGGTTTTGAAGGTTTTCCTTTTTTCTCTGGTACTACAAATGGACCATTTTTATTCTCAGTTTGCCTGCCTCCCTCCTTTCCTTCCTTCCTTCCTTCCTTCCTTCCTTCCTTCCTTCCTTCCTCCCTCCCTCCCTTCCTTTCTTTTTTAACCTGGCAGAGAGCATGAGAAAGATAAATTTTGGAAATTTCTGCTTTCATGTTAAAAAATTAAAAAACAAACACGAGATTACTTTCTGCCTCCTTGACTTCTTGTGCGTATGTGTTTGGCTTCTGAACGCACAGGGAAGCATTTTCCAGACTGGCCGTTGCACCTTCTGTGAGATGCAGGGCAGGAGCTGGAGTCTACACATGAAGCAGTATTTATTTCCTGTGACCTCACAGCTTTGGATGGCAAAGCAGTTGGTCAGCACGACGTGAAGAATCAGTCCAAAAAGCTGCCACAAACCGTCTTGAGGAGATATTTTTTAAAAACTACTTTTTTAAAACAGAAGAAACCCCAGTAATATGACGGACGTGAACGTTAGTAATTTCCACACATTGAAAGTATTATTTAGCATGAAAAGTAAAACTTTTGAAAAAATTTAAGATCCTATGTAATTAATAATTTTAAGGAAACACTTATGTAAAGCTTGAATAAATTACTGAATAAATTACTGAAATAAATTACTGGAATAAATTACTAAAAACAAAAAGGAATTACTCACAGGAGATACTCAAATTAGTTTATTATAATTCTTCAAACAAGTAAAACAAAAAATCCCCTCCCCATTTTTTTGTTTGTTTTTGGTGTGTGTGTGTCTGTGTGTGTGTGTGTTTTCCATTTTTGCAGCTCTTTATGTCAGGGGGAAAGCATTCTTTCTGGAGAAGAAGCTGGCTCCAATGAAGACATGGTCTACCTCCTGTGTTTTCTGAAGATACAGCCACAGCGAAGCGAGTATCTCTTTCTTGGGATTATTAGAGGCAATTCTAAGGCTCGCACAGGTTTTAAACGATTCTTTTGCTAGTGAGGATTTTACCCATCGTATCTGTATTTCTTGGAAACAAGATCTTCCCTTAGCGAGGCAGGTTTAGCGCCTCAGTGCCCTTGGCCAAGAGCGGTGCTCTCCAGAGATAATCTTGGAAGGAAGACGCTGGATACTGCTGCTCAGAACAGAGTAACTAAGGACACTTTTTTTTTTCTTAAGAAATGTAAGAAGGCAATAAAATAGGGACGTGATGGGGCTGCTCCTAATGTGTTCTGCAGCCACAGTCAGGGTTACCCCCACCCTGCGGAGGGGATCCCGATGGGAGCGGCGCCCCTCCACCTGGCTGATCCCAGACAGATGCGGGTGGGGGGCGGGGTAGGGGTGGGCTTCCTTCCCGGGGGCCCTCAGCCCCTTCCCTCTGGAAAGAGGCGCAGGCCGGGTTTCAGGGAGGCCTAGTGGGGGATTACACAGTGACCGCAGGGTCAAGTTCTCGCCTCTCTCCTGGGGCTTCGATGGTCGCCTCCTACGGCGCCCTCCGGCCACGGTTCACTGCGGAAGTGTCTTTGAAGGGAAAATGTGAGCAGGGTGTCCTCTTTTCTCATATATGGGCAACTCCAAATAGTGAGTTGGGAACCTTGCCTTTGCGGCCCAAGGTGTCTTTGGAAAGCTCCTGTCGCCCGAGCTGCCCGGCACCGGGAGCGATCGCTACATCTCACCGCGCCCTGCGAGGTAGGTTGTCCGGTGCCCATCCTACAGACGCCCGCGGCTTTGAGGGCAGTGTGAATATCGCTCGAGCCGGGGGCTGTGGGAGGAGGTTGTGCTTATGAGGTGGAGCCGCGTATTCCTAAAGGGCCACAGAGACCACCAGGGCGCCAGCGGGCGTCCAAGAGTCCTGTCCTCCAGGGGCCCGGGATGGGCACAGGTGGGAGGGAGCCCGAGGCAGAGCCGCCACCGCGGTCCCGGGGCCGCGCGTTCGCTTTGAAACCCTGGGTGGCACCGATCGCACGCAGGTGACCGCTACATGTAAGAGGTCAGTCGCCGGGTTAGAGAAAAAAGCCCCCCCCCCCCAAGAGGCATAAAAAAAAACACTCCCTTCTAAAAACAAAGGGGTGCAAATTTCTTTATTTCTCTTATTGAGGAACAAAAATACTCTTGCAATGGCAATTCAGTTTCCATAGGTACGAGGCAGGTGCTAGCTAGCACACCCACTTCCAACAGCATGGCTGTTTCCTATCCGTCTACTACCTGAGTGGCATCAGTGTAGGTTCAGGCACCATTAGGAACATTTGACCAAACACGTACGTACTGAGGATCGCCGGCTTCCCGGTGGACCAGGGAGCGGAGGAGACACCTACAGCACTGAGAGGACAGCCCGGCCAGCGGGGCCGCGGCGCGCGCTCAAGGCCGGGCCGCGGGCGCCTAGCGCCGCCGCCGCCGCCGCCGCCGCTCCTCGCGGCAGCAGTACGAGCAGTAGTGCTCGGTCTCGGCGCGCCCGTAGAACGCGCACTTCTCTCGCTGGCGAGGCCGTCCGGGCCGCCCTCACCGTTCGAGCGCGCGGCCGGCGTGTCGGCGAACTCCAGGCCGTCGCGCGCCGAGCCGAAGCCGTTGGCGTAGGTCTGCGACTTGCGCTCGGCAGCGCCCGCCGCCCCCGCCGCGCCGGGCAAGGCCCCTGGGAGACGGGCGCCATCAACTCGATCGTGTTGACCGTGCGCAGGGCGGCGGCGCGCGCCGGGCTGTAGCTCAGCGACGACAGCTCGCGGCTCTACCGCGGGTACAAGGCGCACGGCCGCAGCACGCCCACGGCCGCAGCACGCCTTGTCCCGCGCGCGTCACCGCCTCCACGTGGATAACGCTCTGGCGCCCCGGAGCCAGGGGGCTGCCCCCGGGGACCGGTCCGCTGGCGCCCACGCGCCGCTGCTGCCGCCCCCGCCGCCGCCGCCGGGGCCCGTGGAGGCCGCGCCGCGCGGCGCCGCCCGTGCCCCCTCCGCCGACCGGGGTTCGGGCGCTCCTTGAGCTTGAGCACCAGCTGCGTGAGGGCCCGGCGAGGCGCACTCGGGGCTCAGCCCGCCCTCGGCCTCAGGCCTGCGCGGCGGCCCCTTGGCCGTGGAGGCGGCGGGGGCGTCGCGGCGCCGCTGCTCGGCGCTGAAGCGCTCCTGCGCGCTGGTCAGGTAGTAGCCGATCATCTCCTCGTGGAACTAGTGCCGGTGGCTGGTGAGCAGCTGGCCGGCTCAGATGAACTTGCGCTCGCCCTGCATGGCGGCGCGCAGGATGTGGAGGCTCAGCTTCACGTCCGTGCTGTACTTGCAGGCATCGCCGCGGGGCCCGCCGCCCTTGTCGGCTGGCGACGCGCCTGCTGCCTTGCCCGTGGGCGACGGCGTGGTGTTCTCCGAAGGCGACGTGGTGGCCGAGGCTCCCGACTCCTCCTCGCTGCCCTTGCGCGCGCCTTGGCCTTCTTCTCCTTGCCGCGCTCGGGCGTGTCGCCGTGATTGCCGTTGGCTGACTTGGAGCGGCTCATCGGGCCGTGCACCAGGCCGCCCATGTTCTTCAGCTGGATGCCCACGGAGTCCGCGCGGGTCTTGTCCTTGTCCTTGCGCTGCTTCTCCTTCTCCTTGTCCTTGCCGTTCTTGCTGTTGGAGTTGCTGCACAGCTTGTCGCGGTCCGAGTCCAGCGAGTCGGCCAGGGACTACACGTCCTCCCGCGCCGAGGCCGTCGGGGACTCCGGCTGCGCCAGAGGGGCCAGCGAGGGAGAGGGAGGGCAGGGAAGGGAGGAGGTTAGAGCTGTCCCCACGCGGCAGATGGAGGCAGACCCTGCCCCCGCAGTGTGGCCTCCGGCCTCACTGTCCCCAGCCCCAGCTGTGGCCCAGCCTGAGAGTCTCTTGATTCTCGAGCTAGAGCTGCTGCCTTCGGAGCCCTCGTGGAGGCTAGAAAAGAACACCCACAGCCAAGTTATGACATACGCCACGCGGCTGGACTCTGGAGCCATCAGTAACATGGGGTATCGGGACCTGCCTCAGGGAGCCCTGTGAAGATTAAATACACGTAAAGGCTGAAGTCCGAAAGCACCCTGAGCAGTGCCAGCTTGTCCTGGGTACTGACTGTGTGCCGGGCACTGCCCTCCTTGCTTTCCTCGTGTCACTTAAAAAAATACTCGTTATGAGCCCCAGTTTATGGTTAAATAAACTGACGTCTGGGGAGGACCAATTATTTGTAAGTTTTTTTTTTTTTTTTAAACAAATCCCTTTTCCTGGGACTTTACTACTGAGATCACAAAAAAATCAGTCCGATCCTTAGAGCGAATCCCTCTTAGTATCTGGAGGCAGGGCCCAGCATGGGTCCTCCCCGGGGGAGGGGGCCAAGTGGGGCACCAGCCCCTTTCTCACAGCCCTCCCTTCCTGGAGGGGAGAGAAGGAGAAGAGAAGGAGGGGGTGGCGAGGAGTCACGCCCTCGGTTCCGTGCCTTTTCCAAGGACCCACACACACTTTTATAATTAATTCCGCTCCGTGGCAGCACATCGTGTTCCGATCTCGGCAGAGAGTTTTGTGTTGTGACTTGCCTACGGTTTGTTTTCTGAGTGGGCGGGGTTTATTCCTCTCCTTCCCGAGAAAATAAGGGAAGAAAAACTCCCCTAGCCGGAGCGCGCGCCTACGTCCAGACTCGCAGGCACACGCGCACACAGGCCCGCATTCCAGCCAGAGCCGGGGCGGCGAGGACCGCGGGCGGCGAGGACCGCGGGCGGGGCTGGGACCCGGCGCGGGGCGGCCCCCGTGAGGGAGGATGCACCCCGCCTGCCCGCCCCGAGCCGAGTGCGCCTGCCGGTCCGTCCTGGCGCGCTCCAGGCTCACCCGGGTCTCGGAGGGGATCCGGATCCACGTCACATTCATGTAGCTGTGCAGAAGGTTCAGCTTGGCTTCTAGCGACAGGATCAGGCTAGAGAGAGTGGAGCACAGAGTGAGACGCGCCCCAGCTCGCCCGCGCGCACCCCGCCCGCCAGCGGCCGTCCTCGAGGAGCAGGGGCGCACGGCGCCCAGCCCCTTCCCGGGAAGCACGGGGACAGCCCGCCCCATAGAGCGTTGGGGGAGGGGGCACAGGGTAGGGTCTTATTGGGCCAGCCGGGCCCAATAAGTTATCGTTGTCGTCTTTCCCCCACTCCCAGCCTTTCCCTGGCGTCCACCGCAAAGTGCAGAGGCAGCAGCTTGTGCTCCGAATCCTTCAGGGGGATCACGGCTGGGACGCAAAAGAGAGAGACCCGTGCCAGGTGGCCCAAGGCGCGATGGGAGGCTCAAAGACTCCGCGACCCCCAGGGAGGACAGGAAAGGGCCCCTGAGACCAGGTGTCTCCGTGATTAAGGAAACCAAATGGGGGTGTACACAGGACATCTATGCCAGTAGGAACGTTAAGGCCAGAGGTTTCAAAACCATCACTAATAGTTTTTTTAAATTCCTCTTTATTGTGGACCCTGAAGAGCAGTTGGAGACATGACCTGGCCTAGACATGGGTCAAAAGGCAGGTGCCCTCCTTGGGCAGCAGACAAAACAAAGCTATTACTACTTCTGCCATTTCTGAGGAAGGATCCAGGCCAGACAGCACAGGGAGCAAGGTCACCTGGGAGGGGACTTGGGGCCAGACCCACCCATCTCCTCCCAGAGGAGGAGAGCGAGGGCTGCCGGCCCATCTGCTCTTTCGGGAGTTCATGCAGCAAGTCTGTGTCAGTGTGGGACCCAGGGACCCCGTCGCCCTTGCCACAGAGAGCTCACATCCCGGACCAGACCAGGGACAGGATAAACAGGTGACATACAGCTCATGCCGTCAGGCGGTAATAGCGCCCTGAGGGTGAACAAGCAGGAGTCTGGCAAACCTTTCTGGGGTGGCCCAGTGAGCCTTCCGCGGAGGGAACGTGCAGGTAGACAAGGCGGTGAGGAGAGATGGGCCCCTCGCTGCACAGAGGGGTTGACTCATCAGAGTACCGCCCCTGCTCCGGGGAAGCCGGGACCACCGCAGAAAGGCTGAGGTGGAGGCGGGTGTTGACAGGTTTGTCTGGGATCTGCCGGGAGCTTCCGGGCCTGATGGGATCGGCTCCCTGGTGACGTTGTCGATGTCAGGGGCAGAGAATGGGGAGACGGCTACCCCCCCATTTCTGCCCTCGGAGCAGCAGCCGCGTGGGGGCTGCACTAAGCACCTCTGCAGGCCCCACCTGAGGGTCAGGCCCCAGCAAAGCAGCACAGCCTGGGGCTCGGCCAGGCCAGCAGCTTGGTTGCTGGAGCCTGGCTTCCTGCCTCCGTGCCAGCGGCTGGTGGAGGGAGAATCGGGTGCTTCTGGGGATGGTACGTGCCGGTGCAGGGCCTGGTGAGCCTTCACTCAGACCCTTCTGGGGCCTCCAGCAGGGGCTCTCGCCTCTGCTGTCCCACCGGCTTAGGAGGGAGGTGTGGCCAGGCCCCCTTCTACATGGGGAGGTAGGTTAGGAGCTGACAGCTCCTGGGTGGGCGCCTCCCTGTTTCAGGCCTATCCTTGACCCTGGAGTGCCTCTCTACTGTCCTGATCGAGCACGTGGGGCCTCCCACACGCTGTTTTCCTTTAGCACCAAGAGCCCCATCTTTGGGGACAGTGAGCCCCCAGGCACCACTCCAGGATGCAGGGGGCCTTGCTCCTGCCCAAGGTTTACCTGACCTCCTCCTCACTCCTCACTCCTCCCCTGCCCCCACCTCCCAGGTGCTGGCCGTGAGGCTGGTGTCACTTCCCCATATTCATGGCAGGGGTACCATGGCAAAAACAGAAAGGCAGATCAATAAATAATAAATGCATAAAATCTAAGGTTGATTACCATTAATAGTTGATTTTCTAATAAGAAATCGGAAACATTGACTCAGTGCTGCCCCCCAGTGTTGCTAAAGAGACACAAACAATCCTCTTCCTCCACCCCCGCTTTCCCAACGCCCCATACAAGGGAAATACAGCTTTGCTCAGGATTTTCCCTTTCATCTGGATGGGGCTGGGCGGCACTGTGCTCTGGTTTGAGAGGTCAGGGGCAGCTTGGTCTGCCTTGGCTTGCTCAGTCCTGCCTTTGTGTGGCTCTGACACACAGGCCACCCCTCCCAGGGCTGAGCTGCAGGGTAGTCATGCCCAGGGAGGGCTGCAGGATAGCTCAGGACCAGCCTCCCGTGGGCCATACCCAGGAGCTAGTCCCATAGTTCCAAGAGTCACCACGACAACAGAGAGGGGTTGGCCCCGGCTTCCCACCCATGGGCGGGGGCAGGGGGTACAGGCTCCCTCTGTAGATAGGGCTTGGTAAAGGTGCTCACCCCAGGCCCCCAGGCACATGGCCAAACCAGAGTAACCAAGAAACGGACCCAAGGACTCTATTTTAAATAAGCATCCTCCGTGGGTCTTAAAATCAAGCAAATCTGGGAAACATTGTTCTAGAATAATGATCTGTTAGGGCCAGTTTCTGTGGGTGTAGTGATTTGGGGTCTGGCTCTCCACCTTCCCAGGGGACAGAGGCCTTAGGGGCGTCTGCCCAGGCCGGCTACATTTCCCAGTCCCCACCCTAGCGTTAGGAAAGAACACGTGCTGACTTGCGCCCGTGGGGCATGAGAGGAAGCCCTGGGCGAAGTGGTTAGGCGTGGGTGGCCCTTCTCCCCTACACCCCTTCCCACCGTGGTGGCTTCTGATGACGGTAGCCCTGGAAGGCATCAGGAGTGGGCTCCCGACCCCCCACTTGGAGGGGACCTGCCTGTATTAGGAACACCCGTTTTAGACTTTATCTGCAGGAGAAACAAACATCTATCACATGAAGCCACTGTGATTTTGGTTTATTTGTTTCAGATAAACCAGCTAAAGTAGTACAGCTGTACAGCCCCCCTTAGCCTCCCTGCCAAAGGGCTGCTGGGAATTCCTACACTAAGTAGCTGGGCTGGAACGGACTTCCTGGGCTCCCCACCTTGACCCCACCCCACCCCAATACACAAAGCCGAAGGCTGGAATCACCTGAAGGTGCTAAAGCCTGACCGCCCAGTAGGCTCCTGGCAGCCTCTCAGCCTGGAGGTCGGAAGGCATCTTGTATGCAGAGGGCACAGTTGTGGCCCGCTGGTCAGGGTTGAGGCTGCAGGGCCCAGGAGCCCCACCTGTAGCTGTACAACCTAGGGTGGCCTCGAGAACAGGCCCTCTGTGAGCCTCAGGTACTTCCGATGCTTCTGCCTGTCACTTTACACACTTACTTTTCCCTGTTGAAAACCTGGCCTCACCCAGTGAGAGGGGGAGTGATGCGGCGATTCGCCCTCTGGTGGCAAATGTCTGGAACAGCAAATGCTTTTCAAAATAAAACTCTCTCCTATCTTTTAACCTGGAAACATATAGGCATCATTTCAAACTAGCCTGGACAAGGGGTAACTGAAGCAGCATCCAATTTTCAGTACTTATTTTCCAAAAAAGAATGGGGACCTCTGGTTTCTGTTTGGGATGTAAAAAGCTGAAGGAGCAATGTCCCACCAGTATAACAACAATAATCTAGACAAACTGCAGATTCACAACTCTCTTTTTTATTTAAATAAATTTATTTATTTATTTTGGCTGCGTTGGGTTTTCGTTGCTGCGTGCGGGCTTTTCTCTAGTTGCGGTGAGCGGGATCTACTCTTTGTTGCGGTGCGCGGGCTCTACGCGGGAGGGCCTCAGTAGTTGTGGCATGTGGGTATCAGTAGTTGTAGCGCGCAGGCTCTAGAGTGCAGGCTCGATAGTTGTGGCGCACGGGCTTAGTTGCTCCGCAGCATGTGGGATCTTCCTGGACCAGGGCTCGAACCCGTGTCCCCTGAATTGGCAGGCGGATTCTTAACCACTGCGCCACCAGGGAAGTTCTGACAACTTTCCTTTAACCCATCCGAGAGCTGAAGTCACAGGCAACTGGCTAGCCCCAAATCGAAGGAAAAACAGGTGCCTTTGAGGAGGGATGGACATGAACTTAATAGGGGCAGACTCAGTTGGACCCCCTTAAGAATTCAGCTAAAATTGGTAAAGGAAGGGTGTAGCCTAGTGAAAGAATACAGGACCCTGGGGGCCACAGACATAAGGGAAATTCACAAGCACTTACAGGCCCCTCTCCATGGGACCTGACCTGTGCTCACAAAAAGACTGGCCAGGGCTTCCCTGGTGGCACAGTGGTTGAGAGTCCGCCTGCCAATCCAGGGGACGCGGGTTCGTGCCCCGGTCCGGGAAGATCCCACATGCTGCAGAGCGGCTGGGCCCGTGAGCCATGGCCGCTGAGCCTGCGCGTCTGGAGCCTGTGCTCCACAACGGGAGAGGCCACAACAGTGAGAGGCCCGCGTACTGGAAAAAAAAAAAAAATTGAAGTATAGTTAATTTACAATGTTTCAGGTGCACAGCAAAGAGATTCAGTTATACATACACATATATAGATCTATTCTTTTTCAGATGCTTTTCCACTATAGGTTATTGCAAGATATTGAACCTAGTAGTTCCCTGGGCTGTACAGTAGGGTCCTTGTCTTAGTTCTCATTTCTCAGAGGGGTAAGATGGCCTGATGCGTACTCTCTAAGAGTAGAATTTCACACCCACACCTGAAGTAGAGTAGAATTTCACACCCACACCTGATGTTCCCTCTGAAGTAGGTGACATACCTACTGCCCCGGCCTTAGATTCCCACATCCTGCAGAACCCTCCATGCCTCCGAAAACCAAGTCATACAGCTTACTCTCCGAGGGGAGCAAAACACAGAGTTAAAAAAAAAAAAAAGAATGAAAAGAACTCCCACGTTTTCTCTGGGTTTCGCTCAGTATTTCACCTTTTCCTTGAAGCTTAGTTTGGGGAGAGCAGAGGCTCCGGGGGGCTCGCTCTGCGCGAGCCTCGGTGGCAGGTGACCTCAGAACTCAGGCGCTGGACTGGGTGAGACCCCAGGCGGGACAGGTGTGCCCACCCCAGGCAGCACTTAGCGGGATGGGTGCTGGGGGTTTGCAGCACGAGGGGGAGCTGATGGGGGGCTGGAACTCGGTGTGGGGCCTCTAATCCCTGACTCTGAGACTTGGTGGACTTCTAACGGAAGGAAGGAGGCAGCACACACCGCATCCGATTCCATTAGGCATCATGCGCTTTTTAAAGGCAAAGAATTAAAAGCTTAGCTTTAATTTTAAAGAGCAAATAAAATCTTACTCTCTCCCGATTGACTCTGAATTGCAGGTATTCACTATATGCACTAACGATACGCTGAATTATGTGGTATAGACAATAGAACGAGCCTTCCAATGTCTAAAATAATATCTGAGCATCTCCCTCTGGTCTTTCTATTTTTTCCTGCAACGGACTTGATACTATCAACCAGAATGTTTAAATTCTATCACATGGATATTTACAATTGAATCATATTTTTTTCCTCCACAGTCAGCTAACAAAGACACCATAGAAGCATCTTTGCACATCTCAGTGGGAAAGACAAACAAATGAAACCATCCGGGTTATTCTACAAAACCCCAACAGGATCTGGGGGTGTTTTTGTAAGTGATGACAGGTGGGGACGTGGGTGGAAAGCAGCCCTGTTACTGTTAGTAGTTGTGTTGTGCAGGGTGGTAGCAATGACAGAGTCAGTTTAGGGGAACCAGTTGAAGCAGAAATGCAAGTGTGCACTTTCACTCTTACACGCAACTAACAATCACAGTGTACATACACTGCCTGTGTGACCACAAACGCACTTTCAAGTCTAACTGCTGGTGTCTATCACATGGGCACCCAGGTTCTAGGGCACGGTCCAAGAACGGCAAGACCAGGCCCTGACTTTAGGGACATTATTCCTTAGCCGGGGTGATGACCTGGGTGGGCACCTTGCTCTAAAGCAGGGCCAAGGGTGGCAGGGGCCCCAGGGAGGGCTGAACCCCTGTCCGGGAGGAAGGTCAAGGAGAGCCGAGGTGGAAGAGAGGCACACGGACCGTGATCCTATCATGAAATGCAGACACGTTAATACGGGAGTGCGTATTGACAATGACACCAGCACAACGGATCCTGGCTGGGAAGGGAAACAGCCCGCGTGGAGCAGCCGGGTGGAGCCAGGGGTGTCATCGTTCCCCAGCCCCACGGGGAACAGGCACTGTCCTGGCGCCTCGCAAACAGAAAGTGAGCCTTAGAGGGTTGCTGCACCATGGGGTTTGCATGTGAACCCTCCAATCCGGTCCTTTCCACCGAGCTGCGTCTCCCCTGCAGGGCTGCCCGTGGACACAAGACCCAGTCCTGGCAGAGCTGTGGCCCCCCAGCTGCTGCTCCCAGGGGCCAGCCCACCATGCTTCTCCCACTTACAGGAAAGAGCCCGTCCTCCTGTTCCAGCCCGTTCCCTACAGGAGACCCTTCCAGAGCCCCCCATCCACATTCCCATCACAGGCAGTCAGGACCACAGTGATCACTCATGGCCTCCGTGAACCAGAGCTCCAGGGTGGGGGGAGAGGGTGTTCCCTCCACGTGCCTCTGTTAGAGCGTCAGCTAGGGCGATGCTGGGAATCACGTGTCCAGCCATCAGCAAAGGCCGGTCAACTCTACTCTCCCACCCAGGGACCTCTCACTCGCTGATTTTTCCCACTTGCTCAGGCCTCTGTTGTCTTGTCCCATCACTGCCCTGGGCTGCTGCTTACTTCGCTACACACCTGCCCGTATCCCTAACCGGTGAGCATTCTGGTTCTAACCTGGGCTGTACCTTTTAGCAAACGGAGATCCAGTAAGTGTCGGGTGAGAGCGAAGATGGAGGGGAGGAGGGGGCGGCACTGTCCACAAGGCCCAAATGCTTCCCAAATGCTCGCTTCCAAGATTTTAAAGAACTCCTCAAGGATCCAGGACGCGAGGGTCCGTGCACGTGGTAAGGGTCCAAGAGGCCACTGAGAGGGAAGAAAGCAAGACGGGTGGAAGACAGACACACTCATCAGACATTTAGGGGGTCAGAGCCCCTCAAGATCTGCTTCCTGCTCTGCACAATTCCAAAGACGGCAGCTCGGGACAAACAGGAATGCCAGTGGTGACTGACAGACGTGTGGATGGGGGATGCCCCAGGGATGAGCTTGACACTTGTGGTTGTACAGGTTGTACTAAAAACAGGAAATCTAGAGGAGAGGGGCAGGATGAGGGCCCTGGTGGCCTGGGAGCAGGGTTTGGTGCTCAGAGAGCGTACATTTCAAGATCCCCTTTCATCTTCTCCACTGTAAGTCTTGAGAGTACCCACAGATGTCACATGGAGGGAAGATGAGGTGGAAGGGCACCGAGGCCCACCCTGGTGACAGCATCATAGTGATGGAACCGGCGGAGGCCACACAGAATTCACAGCTGGGTGACTGGGGCGCCACAGGCTGTGAGCCCTGAAGCCAGCACACTCATTAGATGGGGGGATCGGTCCAGCAGCACAGTCAAGACTCAGGCTCTGGGCCTGGCCCCACCTCCCAGCTACTTCTGTGACAGTGACTATACACATGCCACCACACGAAACCTCGGGATACGTTTCTGTGCAATTGGGATAATAAAATCCACCTAATGAAAGTTCTTAGGTGGGGTAAGTGAGGCAAGGAGACTACGTTTGTAAAGTTCTTATCACGTGGAAAGCTCTCAGTGTTAGGACCATTCGTGATAAGTTTTCGCTTACACCTAACTTCTATCACTTATGGTTGAAATCTAGATGGTAAGTGACACAACTGAGATTCAAAGCCAGGTCTGTCTTGATCAAAACCTAAGCTTCTGGGACCACAGCTCCCTTGAATCTGACCTTGTTTCAGCTCCTGGCTGCTGACCACCCTTGAAACCTCCCTCTCCCCTGCCCGCCCATCATGACATCATAACAGGACCTGCCCTCCTTCCTGGATCCCTCCCTCCCCACCTCGCCAGTGTTTTCACCAGCTGGGTCCTCACTCTCTTCCCCACAGACTCTCCTGTGCTATGTGAAATTCTCATTCAGGTGTCACCCATGCCATCTCCTAAACACCAGCAGGCCACCAGGCCACAGAGAGGACACCAGAAGGCCTCTCTCCAATGTGACATCTTAACAGCCCCCTTGTCCTGTGACTCTGAACACTCCATGTCCCCTCTTCTGGCTCCTTCACCTTTCCCTGCCCTTAAAGCACATGGATTCGCCCCCATGTTGCTTCTTGTTCTCTTCTTCTCTTAATTTATACCCTCTTTTGAAGATTAAGTCCATCTCTATGGGAATACTCATCAATCTAGTTACAGTTTGTATCCTCAGCTTCAAGGCCGAATGTTCAACGATGACAGATGATAGTTGACTATCCAATCTCTATTCCCCTCTGATTCTATATGCACAGAATTCTCACTGATTTGCAAGAGCAACTTGCACAGCTAGAAATACTCATGTTTCTCCTGCAGCCGACCTGAGTGTTTCCAGCGATGTCTCAGCAGTATTTCTCCAAGGATAGTATTTCTCGTAGGACAGTGTGACTGTCCGGAAGACCTCAACCCAAAGCCTTGAGAGATGGCGGCTGCCTGACAAATGTTTCCTTCCGGGCACTGCCTCGGTTCGTGACTGTCACACACAGCAGGTGACTGGGGTACCAGCAGGTACAGATTTTACCCTCTAGCACTGTTTACTGGTGACGTGCTTGTGCTTTAAACTTCTAAATTCATTTTATTTTTTATTGTCTTAAGAGGAACGTCAAGTGGGGTTCAATTTCAAGTTAAACAGTGTATTTTGTTTTGTCTCTCGAAAGGGTATGTGGTGCTTTAGTTTAGCACTAAACTAAAATGAAGGAAAATGACGAAGCAGTGACATTTGAGCCCACAGGAAGATGTGAAAGGGGAGCTGACTAAACGCAAGGAAAAAAAGAAAAAAAAAAAGAGCTAAAATGATTTCAGAGATGAAGTTCAGTTATAAGGGAGCAGAGAGAAAACAGGTACAGATAGCATAGTAAGGACCATAAAAATGAAAATTACTAAAGTGAGCAAAATGAAACAGAAATAAAGAAACAAAGGGTTATAGGGAAACGGTAGATAGAGCCTATAGGTGAAGCAATGCCACATACAGATCACTGGAGCCCCAAATAAGAAATCGAAAATAATGGAAAAGAAAAAAGAATTCAAAACTATGATTAAAAATGAAAACTTTTTTAAAAAATAGGGAGGTGTTTTATTATTTCCTTATAATCAGGCAAGCTCCACAAAATAATACGCTAATTAAATTTGCGAAATGCCTTGGTAATAAAATTTCATGAAATTTTAAGACAAGGAAAAGCATTTGTCATGTGAAATCACATCACATTGGACAGGCACTGTGGTTCATATTTTGGGGGCTTGTGATTCCCTCTTCTGCTGATTCTCAAAAGAAGAAATTTAAAAAATACATAGTACGATGCACATATATTCTGCTTTATCTCATAATTTCAGAAAAAAATATGTGCACACAAATGGAAACACTAAAACAATTAAAAATGAGCAATCTCCTCAATATCCTTTCATTAATTAAGAAGAAACTGGTGGCGCAGTGGTTGAGAGTCCGCCTGCCGATGCAGGGGACACGGGTTCGTGCCCCGGTCCGGGAAGATCCCACATGCCGCGGAGCGGCTGGGCCCGTGAGCCATGGCCGCTAAGCCTGCGCGTCCGGAGCCTGTGCTCCGCAACGGGAGAGGCGACAACAGTGAGAGGCCCGCGTACAGCAAAAAAAACAAAACAAACAAAAAAAAGATGGATAGCCATCACAGAGTGATCTTGGGTATCCAATCAGGGAAAACTGAGGGAAAGTGAGGAGCAGATGGGATGGCAGTTTTAGGAGAGAAATCTAAGACCAGCAATAGAACTTCTGACATCAATACTCGATCCTACACATTGAAAGGGCACATTGTATATAAGGAAACTGTCCTAGTATAATCAATACCACGATATAGCCTTATAACATTATTATGTTTTAAAGATAAAGAGAATTATTTGACTATTTCAGCAAAAAGGAAAGACGATCAGGCTGGTAACATACTTCCTGGCAGCCCAATTCAATGCCTGAAGATAATGGGGCCATCTTTACAAGATACTGAAAGAATTAAAGAAGTGGGAGCTAAGAAATGTTTATACCCATCTAGGCTATTTCTTCATGAATAAGCTTACAGACAAACCACTTTAAATGTATATGAGCTTAGGAAATATTAGCCAAATGGATCTTTCTTGAGAAAACTACTAGATGAGTCCCAGCCGACCAAGAATGCATGGAGGTTTGGCAAAGGGAAATTAAGGCAGCAGTAAATGTATTTAACTGTACAGCTAGGCAAAAGCAAAGGTACAGATACAAATGACAGAGGAGAATGTCAGTATTCTGCCAAAACAAAAACGGTGCGATAAATGAAAATGGTAGAATGTAGAAAGTAGAATACACTTACAGATGCTTCGGCTGTACAAAATAGTATTTGAAGTTGGCAGATCAGATATAAATATGTGAACATATATAATAGTACAAAGGAAGACACTAAAAACGTATGAGTGATATACTACTAACTAAATTGGATGGTAGAAGAGAGAAAGGGGGGAAGAATAAGATATAAACTAGTTTTATTGAGGCAGATCATTGGAACCAACTCTAAGGAAAAGGGAAGCAATGTTCATAGCAGCACTATTTACAATAGCCAAGACATGGAAGCAACCTATCCACTGACAGATGAATGGATAAAGATGTGGTATACATACACAATGGAATACTACTCAGCCATAGAAAAGAATGAAATAATGCCATTTGCAGCAATATGAATGGACCTAGAGATAGATTATTATACTAAGTGAAGTAAGTCAGACAAAGACAAATATGATATCCCTTATATGTGGAATCTAAAATATGACACAAATGAACTTATCTACGAAACAGAAATAGACTCACAGATACAGAAAACAAACTTATAGTTACCAAAGGGGAAAGGTGTGGGGGGGAGGGATAAATTAGTAGTTTCAGATTAACATATACACACTACTATATATGAAATAGATAAAAAACAAGGACCTACTGTATAGCACAGGGAAGTCTACTCAATATCTTGTAATAATGTATAATGGAAAAGAATCGGACAAAAATATATAATGTATTTATATATAATATAAATATATATAACTATTTATATATAAATATATATATATAACTGAATCACTTTCCTGTACACTTGAAACTAACACAATATTGTAAGTTAACTATACTTCAATAAAAAATAGAAAGCTAATAAAATATAGTGAAAGTCATTTAAACGTTTATATATAAATAGAAAATATAATATGACAGAACTAAGACCAACCATATCTGTCATAGCAATAAATTTAAACGGGTTTCGTGCAGCTGTTTAAAAAAAAAAGGATTTTCACACTACCTCAAAAAGCAAAGACCAACTTATGCTGTATATGGGAGATATATCTAGAGCAAAGTGATTCACAAAGGTTACAGCTAAAGGGGAGGAACCATGGTTCATCAGGTTTATTAGGCAAAGATAAAACTATAACAACAACAAAAGGCAATACAGGGGTAAAGATCTTATATTGAACAAAGCAGAATTTAAGGCAAAAGGCATTAAGTGAGATGAGGAGGCCATTTGATAATGCTGAAGGGTTCAGTCCACAGTGGAGATAGATTTATGCTTTTTATTTTCTGTATTTTTGAGGTCTTGCTGACATGGGAGAGATCGCCCTTCTCAGAACTCTGTCATCCTTAGTGATGGCAAGCATGGCTTTCATATGAAAAACAAGCCAATGCAGAGCCCACCCCCCCCAACCCCCTCCTCTGTCAGGCCCTCATGCTCTGGACCCATCACCCAAGGCCAGAGACAGCTCACTGCAGCCCTTCACGCTGGAGCCTGCTGCAGTGATTCACAGCAGCCAACCCTAAACCCACCTACCCTGCCTTGCCCACTCCTTCTTGCAGAAACCACAGTAAACCCTATGCCCTTGTGTCCCTCTCACTCCCTCTGCCTTCCGGCCAGAAGGTGCTTCTCTGGGTGGCCCTGTGTGCCATGCCTCCCGCCTCTAGGGAACTGGCGGTAAAACTTTCTTGCTTCATGACAGTCATTTCTGTGTGTGTGTCTTACCAGACCGGGTTAAAACAAATCCCAGGCACATATGAAAACAAGACATAAGAAATATGAATATACGCATATTAAATAAAAAGTAGAAACTTTATAAAGCAGAAATTACCACAAGATGCTAAGATAAACCCACTGACATGGACATTCACAGAGGAATACCTGCTATGTATGGCAACAGCCTCCAAACCCTTGAGGCCACCACAACAAGGTTTGCTTTTTGCTCAGCCCACGACTCTGCTGTAGGTCAGCGAGCTCATGTCACACCTTCTCACTTCAGGATTCAGGCTGACAGAGCAGCTGCTCCTAAAACTGCCCATCAATGCAGCAGAGGCACAGAAAGCCCTGGAGCATCTCCCACTAAGGATCAAACAGTCTGGCTCAGAAGTGACACCTCATTTGTGTTCACAGCCCTGTGACTGGAACTAGTCAAAGGGCCCATCCAACTGCAAGGGCCAGGACGGGCAATGCACCCATATCCCCACCAGGGGGAGGCAGAGAGCTGGACACAGTCTATGAACTGCATAAATACAAAGGATGCAAAATTGACATACATGAAAAACAGCCTCCATGTATAAACAAAAATAAGTTAGAAGACATAATGGAAGAGAATATTCCATTTAAAATGACAACTAAAAGAAAAAATACCGAGAAATAAACTTAAAAGAGATATGTAAAACACATATGTGGAAAAATTATAATATCCCTGAAAAGCACAAAAGTAGAACTGCACACGCTATGTTCTTAGTTTGAAAGACTCAATAACATGATTTCTTCCTATGCTAATTTTTAAATTTAATATGATCTCATAAGAAATAGAAGCACTTTTCTTTTCCTTCTTGGAATCAGGCAAGATTAATGTTCATTTGGAAAACTAAGCACGAATAACCAGTGAGCGGGGAGGGGCACTTGTGGGCACCAAACCCACTCCATTGCCTCAATAACTGGTACATGTAGGGATTTTCTTTTTTTAATGTAGGTTCTAGGACTACCAGTCCTAAAGCTTTTAATTCTTTCTTTCTTCCTTCCCTTCTTCCTTCCTTTCTTTCTCTCTCTCTCTCTCTTTCTTTCTTTTCTTCTCTCACTATGCTGCATGTGGCATCTTAGTTCCCTGACCAGGGATCGAACCCGTGCCCCCTGCAATGGAAGCATGGATTCTTAACCACTGGACCACCAGGGAAGTCCCAATAATCGGTACATGAACAATCAGAGAAATCCATGGAACGTAAGGGGAAGTCCTGGAGAGATTTAATTTAAATTTAGATTTAAAGTCCTGGAGAGATTTAAATACAAAATGTCAATCTAGGAAAATGTTTGCAACTCTTATCACGTACAAGGCGTCATCTCTGAGCCAGGTCTGTTCCGGAGAAAATCTGAGGAAGGGGCGTGCTGGGGGTGGTGGCGAGGCAGCAGGACTGGGCGGGAGCAGCAGCTGACCCACCATGAAGGTGCAACAGGGCCTCGGCTGAACTGGCAGGTGGTATGGCAGTGGGGGTGGCCTTTCGGAGGTGTTCACACTGTGGTGAGGGGCCGGGCTGTTACTCAGATATAAGAAGGCACGGGACAGGGGCGCCCCCAGGATGGGGAGAGTCTTGGGTGAGGTGATATTCTCCGGCTGGGGTGATGCCTGCAGAGGCCTCATCTGTGAGCCACCAGCAGCCGAGGCTCCCCATCTCGGCACCCAGAGCAGATACGACACCCTCTGTTTTCTCCTGTGTAGTGCATGTGGCAAAGGGCATGAATAGATAGTTCACAAAAAAAGAATTACAAATGTCCATGAAACAAATGAAAAGATGCTTGATTTTATTCAAAAAAGAAATGCAATTTACAAATATACTAGAAAAAAATCTGAGAAGCCATTTCACACATATCAGAGGGGCAAAATGCAAAAGTTGGCAACAACCCGGTTATCTAGTTAGTGGGTGAACAGCCTTATTCAGCTGCTGGCTGGTGGAAGTATGGAATGATATAACCCCCAAGCAAGGCATTTTCCCAGGATTCACCAAAATTACAAGCCCTTATCCTATGACTCAGCCATCCCACTTCTGGGAATTTATTCTATAGAAATACCTATACACATAAATATGAGGTATGTACAATATGGTCATTGCAGCATTGTTTATAACAGCAAATTAATGGAAACAAGCTAAGTGTCCATCTGTAGAAGAATAAGTAATCTACAGTCCACTCCCCTAACATAATGTTCTGCTGTCATAAGAAGGAATGATGGAGGTGCCACAGGAGGGTCTCCAGCATACACTAGGAGTGAAATAAGCAAGGTGTGAAATATTCATAACGCCACCTTTTGAGTAAGGACAGAAAAATACATATATGAATGTTTGCTTGCATCTGCTTACACACAAGCTGGAAAGGTAAATAAGAAACTAACACAAGTGGTGAGGGGTCAGGGAGGAGTCAGGTAGAGGGCACAGAAGGGGGTGCAATGTTTTCAGTGTCTTCCTCTTTTAAGTTTTGAATTGTTTGAACACATTAGTTATCTAAAACAAACAATAAATAAAATTTAAGGAGGATTTAAAGTAAATCACCCAGTATTTTAAGTGTTTTAGAGTGAGAACTTTTCCATAATGTTTCATCCGCCATATTGCCATAAGTGGAAGATCTCATTTACATTTGCAAGAGCAGCAATGTCGAATTTGCTGGCTATTACATGCGGACAGAAATAGAAAGAACTAATCGAAATAAACAATCCTCTAAGCTAGCTGGTAATTTTTTTTTGAATAGATATTCATATATCTCATTCACTCATTCATTCATTGTTTTGAACAGGTAATTCAAATCAGGTCAGAAACATGTAATAAAAGACAGAATGATGAATGAGGTCTTCTCTGAGTTAACAGTTTGAAAAATGTGCTATATGGGATATACATATTTTTAAAAATGGGAGCTGAAAACCTCAAAAAGTTACTTTTAATGTAACAAATTACCAACGTAACCTAAATTAACTACAAAAACACAAATATTTCATGAATATGAATGACAGGTTTTAAAAAGAAGTCAGCTAGTCAGTAACTAAGGGGAAAAAATGACCTTGTTCTGATTTATCTCATGCTGGTACAGTGAGTGACAAAAAGACTACATAAACAGTGAATGAACTCTCTCTCACTGAACTTGTTTCCAAAAAATGTCTACAATGCCTTGAAATTAGGCACTATTGATCTGCAACAACAGTGTGCCCTGAATTTCAAGTCAACATCTGCTCACAAAGGCCAGATTATCCTTTTTTTTTATAGTAGCTATCATAACTATGATAGTTGCTGGTCAAAGAATTTAACCAAAACCTTTCTCAATAACTCAAACGTCTTTCAAGTTTTGTCCTTTAAAAGCACCATGTTTTACTAGACCACATCTGCCTCCTACACACAGATGAAGAAAGAGAAATACTGGTTAAAACTAAGCATGTAAAATTACTGTTACTCCACAAACTGTGAATGCAGTTCAAAGCTCTGATATATTCAAGTCCCTAAGCCAGGACTCGTGTCTTGGAAAGCAGTATAAATCTGAATGTGGCACATCAGGTTAACATCCTAAAGATACTACTTGTCTGATCTTTGCAGCTCTGTCTTTGGGTATTACAAACAGCAGCCTGAACACTCCGTCAGCCAAGGCTCCAGTGAGCTCACACCAGCCCACAGGAATCCTACCTCACCTCCTGCTCTTTCCTGCTGAAAAAGTACATTGGAAAATACCGTATGTTTTATGTACTTCCTACAGAACATAAACAGGAAAGACTTGGTCACCATTATTTCAGTGACATTAGGCAACTTCTGTTTCTAGACCCATATCTCAAAGCAAGGGATTATCTTTTCCTTCATATGTTTTCCTAAATAAACTCAATTTCTTAGGGCAAAACTTTGCTTTTATGTTCACAGCTGCAAATTCTTTCCTTGTCTTAAATATTTTCCGTCATTCCCAGCAATTCTCAAACATTCTCCAAATTACTGTATGTTATTACCATCAGTTCAAGATACAATTTCAGACTTTGGAAGAAACACATGGAAACTTTCGCAATCGAAAATGAAGATTCTCTAAATACTGCTGTTATTACAAAGGAATACCTAATCTCTAGGTGATGGGAGGCAAAGTAGAATTTTTCAAAAGGCAAACTCTGTCAGAGAAAAAGCAAACTGGTAAATTGATGAGAAGTCAATGAAGATACATTTACTTTTAAATATACATCCATTTTAAGTTGAAGATCAGTGTTATGGGTTGAATTTACGACTCCCTGATATTCATATGTTGAAGTCTTAACCCCTAGTAATTCAGAATGTGACCTTATTTGGAAGTAGTGTTGTTGCAGATGTAATTAATTAAGATGAGGTCATATCAGAGTAGAATGCACGCTTAATCCAACATGACTGGTGTCTTTATAAAAGAGGGAACTATGGACATAGGCATGCACCCAGAAATGTACATTTAGACACATGGGAGAATGCCATGTGAAACGAAGGCAGACATTGGGCTGATGAGTTTATAAGCCAAAGAATGCTAAAGATTGCCAGCAAACAACCAAAAGCTAGGGGAAAATCCTAGAACAGATTCTCCCTTAGGGCCCTCAGAAAGAACCAACCCTACAAAAAGCTTGATCTTGGACTTCTACATTTGTTGTTTAAGCCACCCATTTTGTGGTATTTTGTTATGGTAGCCCCAGGAAACTAATGCAATCAGTGTTCTATTGGAGGTGATTTTGATTTTAAATTTATTTTCGTATACCTATATTAAGTGTTGTCATCATCTTCCTTTCCTTTCCTACTTATATTAAGTGTTGTCATCATTTTCATTTCCTTTCCTTTCATTTCTGAAGCTGTAGGAAAAGCAATGGTTTGTTTACATGTGGACGTAAATTCAACTCAAGTGAGGACATTATGATTACAGCTCCTTCAGACGTAACATTTAGAAATTAGCGCAATCTCGAACTATGTTTTCTTCTTATTGTTGGCTGGTGACTTATTATGTTGGCTACTGACTTATTACTATTTGTACTAAAAGAATATATTCAAAGATATACTAAGTTAAACACATTTTATTCTCCCATGGAACTCATATTTGGAGACTTTATATTCAACTATTCTATTAATAAATCATTTTAAGAAAGTGTGCTAATTCTCAGTGGTCCAGTTTCTTCAACAAGTAAATGGCAATAGAAAGAGAGAGACAAAGTGAACTCAATCAAATGAAATGCATGGACCGTGTTTGGATCCTGATTAGAATCAACCAATCATAAGATTACACTGTGACATAACACAATACAATCATGAGATTATATGAGACAACTCAGGAAATCTGAACACTGACTCAATACTTGAAGATACTATGGAATTATTTATTTTTAAATGTAATAATGGTACAGTGTTTTTAAAATGCCCTTATCTTTCAGAGATATGTACTCACTTGTTTAGAAATGAAATAGACATGATATTTGGAATTTGTGTGTATGTATTTTGGTGGGGGAGGAATAATTGGGTACCAAAGACACAAGACTGGCCATATGTTAGTAACTATGGAGGCTGAGTACACACCATGATTCACTGTACAATTCACTTTGCTTTTGTATATAGTTTTAAGTTTCCATAAATTTAAATACTGTTTGATTATGCAAAATCCCAAAGTATCTTAACCTCCTTAGCCCAGTGATCAAATTTAGCATCACTAATGAGACAACCAGACATCATGTGCCTCCTGATGTGATGCAGTGAGAAGTGCAGAGCATCACCTATAAAATATTCTTGTCAAAAACATTCAACTTAGATCTAACCAAGTCTTTAGATGTAACTTAAGTTTATAGCAAATATAGGGAAAGAGAAATGAGTTAAGTAATACCACAAGTAAACAATCAGACAAATGCAGAATGTCAAAGATTCAAAAGAATCAGGGTTTTCAAAAAGCAAATGTAGCGAACGAATACTAACACCACTAACAATAAAGGGTATGTGTGTGGGTGGCCTGTTCTGTGCCAAGGGCTCCCCTCCCACTCCCGTGGCAGTCCAGTGAAGCCAATGAACTGTTTTTCCAGAATGTTTTTAAATGTATAAAATAAAAAACAACAACATAGGATTATAAAGGAAAACAATTATATTGAAATACAGTTATCAAAATACCTTAAAATAGGGCTTCCCTGGTGGCGCAGTGGTTGAGAGTCTGCCTGCTGATGCAGGGGACACGGGTTCGTGCCCCGGTCCGGGAAGATCCCACGTGCCTCGGAGCGGCTGGGCCCGTGAGCCATGGCTGCTGAGCCTGCGCGTCTGGAGCCTGTGCTCCGCAACGGGAGAGGCCACAACAGTGAGATGCCCGTGTACTGCAAAAAACAAAAACAAAACAAAAAAACTTTCAGATATACTATGGTCATGTACATGCTTCATTTGTTTAAAAATAAATTTATTTATTTATTTATGGCTGCATTGGGTCTTCATTGCTGCACGCAGGCTTTCTCTAGTTGTGGCGAGTGGGGGCTACTCTTCGTTGCAGTGCGCGGGCTTCTCATTGCGGTCGCTTCTCTTATTGTGGCGCACAGGCTCTAGGCGTGCAGGCTTCAGTAGTTGTGGCATGTGGGTTCAGTAGTTGTGGCTCGCAGGCTCTACAGCGCAGGCTCAGTAGTTGTGGCACACAGGCTTAGTTGCTCTGCGGCATGTGGGATCTTCCTGGACCAGGGCCCGAATGTGTGTCCCCTGCATTGGCAGGCAGATTCTTAACCACTGTGCCACCAGGGAAGTCCCCATGCTTCATTTTTAATACATTAAATAAGATCTAGCAACAGGTCTAATAACTACAGTAATTTCAAAGTAATGACTGTAAATAATATCTCTAAGATATATGCAAGAACTAAAGTGATATGAAAACATCTTATTTTTATTGCGACAAAACCACAGGTGCTGCTGATATTTTCAAGGTTTGCTACCTTCATTTATAATGAAAGGAAATGCTAAATTTCACTTTGAATTTGATGAAACTAAAGATGTAATTTTTTTTCTCATCCAAGTTCATGGACCCTTTGATTGTATCCACGGACTCCTACCTTAAGAACTGCCTGTCTAGATTTTAAAAGACTTACGAAATGTAACAACCAAATGCAAGACATTGTCATTTAATGGATCCTATTTTGAAAAAAACAATCAACAAGCAAACAAACATAAAAATATTTTAGGAACAAGTGAGGAAATGTGAAATGGGAATTATATGATTTTAGGGAATTATTGTTAATTGTGTTGGGTGTGATAATGGTATTGTGGTATGTAGGAGAATGACTTTCTATTTCGGAAGTACATACCGAAGAAATCAGGCATAATAGGTCCTGATGTCTTCACATACACACACACACAATACACACACATATATATGTATTATAAGGCAAATATGGGAAAATATTTACAATTGTTGAATCGAGATGATATGTAATATATTTTTCTATGTTTGAAGTTTTCATAAAATGTAAAATAAGGTGATTTTTAAAGATTTTTTTATGGTATAATATAGGTATGGTGAAGTGTATTACTCATAAGTGTACAACTTGATGAATTTTTACACTTGTAAACACCCATGTAACCATACCAGATTAAGGTTATAGAACATTTCCAGCACCCTGAAGTTCCCTAATGCCCCTTTCCAGCCAATTCCCCCTTCTACCCCAGCAAACCACTATCTTGACTTCTGACACCATCGTTAAAGTATATTGTCTTTGGTGTCTGGCTTCCTTTGCACAACATGACTTCCTCTTATATTAAAACAAGTTTTTAGAGACTGATAATACCATGTTTGGCGTGGATACGGGAAAACAGGCCGTCTCTTTAATTCTTGGTTGAAATCTAAGTTGACGAAGCCTTTAATAAGTTTAAAATGCCCACAGTCTTTGACAGTAATTCTACATCTAGGGGCCTAAAAAAATAAAAACAATGGGCACAAAGGTTTAGTTTGACAGACATACGTTTCTAACAGTATGAAAAACTGAAAGCAACCGAAATGTCCAGCAAGAATCAAGGTTAGGTAAATGTGGTCTATTTATACTGAAGTATGTCACGAACAATTAAAAATGTGAGGGCTTCCCTGGTGGCGCAGTGGTTGGGAGTCCGCCTGCCGATGCGGGGCACATGGATTCGTGCCCCGGTCCGGGAAGATCCCACATGCCGCGGAGCGGCTGGGCCCGTGAGCCATGGCCGCTGAGCCTGCGCGTCCGGAGCCTGTGCTCCCCAACGGGAGAGGCCACAACAGTGAGAGGCCCGTGTACCGCAAAAAAAAACCCAAAAACAGAAAAAAAAAAAAGTGAGATAGACACATAAGTAATTGGAGTGACCTCTAAGCCATATTATGAAGTAAAAAAAGAAGACACAGAACAATATATACAGTCCATTTATGGTAAAAGGAAAAACAATTAGGGAGCATACAAAAATGTCCATGCAAAATGATGCGGAAGTAAATGAGGGAAAACAGAAGGATTCCTCAAGTTTTGCCCTGTATTTTATACCTCTGAATTGTTGCATCATGTACAACTCAAATATTCAGATATTACTTGCATAATTAAAACATAAAGGCAAAAAAATTAACTTTAATATAAATGGAGAAAGAACACAACGAGGGTGCTAGGATAAAGAAACTGCAAGGATACTCAAACAACTTACAACAGTAGTACCTTTGTGGGGGAAGGAGCAGATGACGGACTGAAGTGGGAAAGGGACTTCTCACTATCTTCACTTTTTTTTGTTGTTGTTGTTAAAGCTTCATGCACACTATCTGATTCTTATCCTCAGAATAAGCCAATGAGGTACATTTTGCAGATAAGGAAAGAGCATAGAGAGATTAGCCAAGCAGTCCAATTTTTTTTGTTTGTTTTTGTTTTCTTTTTTTTTTTTGTCTGCTCTGCACAGCATGCAGGATCTCAGTTCCCCCGACCACAGATCCAACTGGAGTCTTAACCACTGGACAGACAGAGAAGTCTCACTATCTTCAGTTTTATATTAAAATTATTTTGAATTATTGAATTTTGAATTATTTTAAAATATTCTGTATTCAAAACGTTAAAAGAAGTATACTTCAGAGTTTTGGTGTGGTGATGGGGTCACAAAGAGGCCCTTGCGCCTTTCTTTGATATTCTAAGGAGTGGAACAGACCAGATGCTGTGCAGACAAATGGAGTGAGGGTTCTTTGTGGGTTTCTGTGGTCAAAGAAGGGCTTGTGTTCAGGCAAGACTGAAGGAGAAACTGGAGTCAGATAAATGGGGAAGGGTCTGGAATTCATGGGGTGCATAGCATGCTTAGGGGAGGGTTTAGAAAAGGCATGGAGACAAGCACAAAGCCTGGAGGACGGTGGGGGACTGTTTGTGGAAGGACTTCAAATGCCAAGCTAAGGACCTTGGGATTGATCATCCTTAACGTTTGCTGAGCGTCGATTCACTGTTCAGCGCTGCACTGAGCCTTTCCATGCAAGTCTCACAGTACACCGATGGAAAGGTGGTCTTATTCTCCCCATTTTGCAGGTGAGCAAACTACAGACTTTTTGAACAGGGGAACGACACGAGGAAATTCGTGTGTGTACTCAGTAACAAAGACATCAGGTGACCATAAAGTGCACACATATGACAGGTGCAGAACCCCAGCGTGGGTATTACTTGGTATTATTCACGGTAGCCTCTTTGGGCGGCGGGCATAAGTACATCACCCCAAAAAGCCAGAGCTCGCCCCCACAGCCTGCCTAGTGTCTCCCTCTCCGTCCTCATTTCCGCAGGACCCAGGCTGGAGAAGGGGAGGTGCAGGACCCGACAGATGGCCGTCAGTCCCACCAAATAAACTGTCAGTGAGCTTGCTAAACAACGAAACTTCTAGACGCGGACTCCACTGCCTAGCCCCCTTCTGGCCAGATTGCTGGCCGTGAAACTTTTCTAGGCGGAAACTACTCGAGATGCTACTGAAAGTAGGCTTCAGGAAGCAGCCTTTTCTCTCAGGCCATTTCAAAGCCCACATCATTGTGGCCCTGTACTGCCCGTGGGCCTCCGCAACTGGGCCTCTCCCATTCTTAAAGTGAGGCACTACCTTCCCTTGCCCTCGCTCCAACAAACAAGCAAAATCAAATCCCGGCTTTAAAAACCCCAGGCGGTCCTGGGGTAGGGGGGTGGGAAGAGGCCGCCACCCCTCCCCCACACCGCGGCGCCTCAAGCGCCCGGGAACTACCAATCCCGGCGTGCCCCGGGGCGGCGCGGGCGCAGGGGCGCGTGCGCGGAGGGCAGCCGTTGGCTGGAGCGGCGGCTGCGCGGGTCGCGATGCTGTGAGGTCTGCGGCCGCTGGCAAATCGGGCCCAGGATGTAGAGTTGGCGGTGGCTGACGGCGCGTCTGACGCGCAGTTGGGTGGGGTAGAGAGTAGGGGGCGGTAGTCGGGGGTGGTGGGAGAAGGAGGAGGCGGCGGCGGCGGCGAATCACTTATAAATGGCGCCGAAGCAGGACCCGAAGCCTAAATTCCAGGAGGGTGAGTCTAAGCTCCTGGGGAAAAGGCATCTATCGGCGCAGGAGAGGGAGGCGGGCTTGGGGTGGTTGAGGTTTGGGGTCCGGGGGTGGCAAGGGCTGCGCCCAGAGGAGGCGGCGGACAGGGCTTTGTGCGGGGAAAGCGCATTGCGGCGGGTTATTTCGGTGCGTCATGAGGAGAAAATACCTTGTGAAGGGAAAGCGTTAGGCAGGCGTTAGAGTGGCAGAGGGAGCCATTGCCGCGTGGCAAAGCCTTAGTGCAGTGTTTGTTCTGAGGAAGAGGGCGCGGAGAAAGTAGCCTATTGTAGGGAGGCGACTGGAGCGCCATGGCGGCGGGGGAAGTGATGTGGCGTGGGGGAGGGGAGTCAGCGGCGGCGGTTTCGGGCGCCGGCGCGGAGCACCCCGGCCGCGTGGGCGGCCAACGCCTGGCGATCTCGGGGGGCCTCGAGCCCGGAGGTGGTCGCGCTCGGTGGAGCCGCCGGGCTGCGGCTGGGGGGGTGGGCTTCGCGTCTCGGGGCGGGAGAACTGCGTTGTAAAATGGCTGCTGCAAGATGGCCGCGCCATCATGGCCGCCGGCGCCTGGGTCCCCGGCTCTCGGCCGCCGACGCCGCTTTAGGGCAGATACAGCGCCCCCTTCTTCGCCCGCTCCCGCGCGGGAACCGGTTCCCCGATGCTTGCCCCAGGGAGGTGGGTGGGAACTGGAGAGAAAAAGCGCGAGCGTCTGGGTCGGCTTTGTGTTGCCGGCAGGCGTCTCTTTGCTTACCGAAAAGCCGAGTGCCAAGATCCTATGGGGATGTGACTGCGCTCTTGCTGTGCGGTTGCTTGTAAAGCAATAAATAAAAGCTACCTAAACGCGATATTATGTTTCCACCTAGAAGTCCCATTGCCTTGCTGTTATCTTTTAAGTACAGCAGTTGTTTGACTAATTGCAGCAATATTTGGTTAACTGATTTGAAAGTTGAGTTTTTATTGTCTTTGATCGACATGTTTTGGCCGACGGTAGAATCTGATTTCAACCGTCGAAGAAGACAGCTCTTTAATTTCCACAATTAACGTATCCAATCATTTATATTAAAGTGGAGGTTTAGGAGTAAACTAAAATGGAAGTAAAATTCTGTGAGGCAAGCAAGAACACTTTAAAATTCCCTTTCATTATTATGGATGTGTTAGTTACCGTAGATGTCGAGACGTCTGCAAAAAATTGTTGTAGCGATTTTCAAACTTTAATGTGCATTAGTCGTTTACACAAAACCCAAGTATATTGTAACTCTGTGGAATATTTAAGATGTTTCTAAGCGTGTGTCTGCTATGACTGACTCTTAATACCTGCTTTCTCTGACGCTGAGAAGCTGTGTGACTACCTTCTATGGATTGCCTTTTTTTTTTTTTTAACCAGATATTTTGGAGCAGGGATTCTTAATCTAGGGTCAGTGTTTATAATTCAGCAGATCCGTGAACTTGAACGGGAAAAAGTGTTGGTTTCTATTGTCTAACTAAAATTTAGTATTTTTCAGTTGTGACTGTTAGAACCCCTCCCCCACAAAACAAGCAAAGCAAACAAAGAAACAAAAAAACCACAGTAGTATCAACTGGATGTTTTCATGTCCCAGCATTACAGTGGTGGGAGATACATTGAGACGAAATGTATGCTCGTCATTATTTCAGAGCTGTGGTAGTAATTGGATCAGTGGCTAAATGCTTATATCCATTAAGAAGCTCATATAAAACCATAGAACGTGATATTTTAAATGTTTTGGTAACTATTTCAATACAGTTGGTTTCTTTTGTAATACTGTTTTACGTGTTTGTAGAAAAATTCTGGGAATAGGCCCAAAGGCTTAACCAGACTGTGAAGGATCCATGGCACAAAAAATTAATCCCCACTGTAGGATATGAAAGGAAGATCACCCAGGTGTGCGACAGTTAAGGTTGGCTTACTGGAGGAAGTGCTTTAGTTCTAAACTAGAGGGATGGTAAGAGTGATGACAGCGAAGGAGAATCCATGTGCTGCTATAGTGGTGAATTAGAGAAGAGTATGAACTAGTGTATCTGTAAGGTTTTGAAAGCTACCCAAGAGTCTCTGTACTTACCATTACCACCACTTTCCAGACATGTTTTCTACTCTTGTGTCAAAGTTGTAACCATCTTTAAGAAATTATAATTATTTATAAGACATTTTCAGAGAATATCTTGTAAGGAAAAACGAATATTCTGTTGGAACTCACAGAATTATAACACTGCAGAAGAATTGAGCTTCTGTAATGGTGGAAATACGAATGATCAGAAACAGTTTTTTTTCTAAATGGTTCTTTTAAACTTGGAAGTTTTTATTTAATAATGGTGCAGCATGTTATAAGCAGTTTTTAAGCACAGTGACTGTTTTGCACTCGACTTGGTCTTCCACTTGAAATGTTAAAGCATAAGGTAAAGAAAGCTATTGGGCAACTAGCCCATTGTCTGGGGGAGGACTCTTAGCTTGTTAGGAGACTGACTGATGCTGGAATTTGAGTAATGTTCCCAGTAAGCAAACGAGTGGGAGGATGGGGAATTGGAATCGCGTCACCCTTGGAATTTTAGAGCATTGGGCAAGATTACTTTTGTAGTTTGATACTAGAAAGGATTAAGAGTGAAGAAAGATTTAAAGAAAATACCTGAGACTGTGGTTTGCTCCTTACCCAATTAACAGTCCCCAATTAACACTTCCATGAAAAAAATAGGCATTTGTTATCCTGGGTCATGCTCTTCAACTTACTGTATATTTTTTCAACAGGATATTAGGGCCAGGTAGCTAGAATGGAGGTCAAAGGGTCTTAGCCTCAGTGCAATTGTCTTTGGAGGCAGCCGCCAAAAGGAGGGAGAGGGGAGTGAGGCCATTTTCAGGGTGCCTTTAGAGAGTACCTGGAGTGTTAAATTTGGGTACACAGGTCTGATCTTTGGCGCTGCTCTTCAGGCCCTATACCTTATCTATATCCCCATGGTCTCATTCTTATCCACAGTATTCAGCAGTGGCTCCAGCCTAGCTTTCTCTTGCCCTCCAGACACGTGTACTCAACTGCTTAGCAGATGGCTCCAGTTTGGATGTCCTGTAGGCACTGTAACTTACTCCAAAATTGATCAGAAACCTCTCCCTCCATTTCCTTTTCTCATTAATGCTCCCACCATGCTGGAAGTCAGTTTAAAGTGTTTCTACTTTGGCTTAGCTGTCCTCCTCACTGCTTTTGATACATACCTATTTTCTGTTCTTATCCCTGACAGTTGGGAGAAGTCTTTGGTCTCCTTGTTTCTAGTCTCCACTTTTTCTGCATAGGCCTAGTAGCCTCAGGCAGTGGTTCCTCAGAGTGGACCACTGCACAAGAATTTGTCATGTTTCTTCTATGCTTTGGTACCAGTTGCTTTCCTCAGCATGGGCCCTTCCCTGTGACCTTCCCAAGTAGCTCATCAGTCACTCTTCTTACTGCTTATGAAGATAGTTAAAATAGGAAATCCAGTAAATTGTGCAGAACTGTTTGGTTACACGTCAGTGTCACCTATACTGCCCTGTAGTCTTTTCAGAAATGAGCTAGTAGGCTATTTTAATTTAATTTTAGAGCTGAAAGAGCTGACTCTGTTGGCATTTTTGTTACCTCTGGGCCTGTTGAAATCAAGTGGACCAAAAATAATGTGAGAAGTCTGTTTCTTCTACAATCAAATGGTATTTTAAGGTACTGCCAGGAATTGCCTGCCTGATTTGTCTGATGAGCAGGGGTGTCTTCCAGATCTTATTCCAGTCCCTAACATTTTATTTAGTCTTGCAAGTCTTAATGGTAGATGCAACACAGAGTGTAAGTTCCAAAGGTTAGAATTGTCTGGGTTTTTTTCTTTTTCTTTTTTTTTTTTTTTACTTTTTCCCATTGAAGCAGCCCAACACCCAGAACATCATTGAACACACTGAAGGCATGAACATAGTGGGACCTCTTTTTTTAAAAAAACAGCTGTATCTGATGCACATTGAAATTTTTATGCACAGATTGTTTTTCTTAGTTTAATCAGTTTAAGACGGTTGGAAGCAGAGAAGGAATAGGTAGAGCATAAGGTCCTAAACTTAAGATGTCTTTAAATACCACATGTATCAGTACATTGAAAAATAAACCAATTCTGCCAGTAGATAGCTACAGTAGATTTAATTTGTTTAGCAGGTGATAGATGATTTGATGATTTTAATAGATTGATATCCTGATTACTTTTTGTTGTTTACATCAGTTGCTAAGGTGTTTTTGTTGTATTGAAGTTTGATCTGAAGCGTTGATGGATGCATTGCCTTACCCACTTGCCTACTCTTTTGAGGAATACCATGGTACAAGTGTGACGGCTCTCCATCACAACCAGATGTGCATATTCTTACATATGAAGATAAATCACAACTAACCCAGTACTTTTTTTTTTGTCTTTTTTACTTTTACAGGTGAGAGAGTGCTGTGCTTCCATGGGCCTCTTCTTTATGAAGCAAAGGTATTAAACTTGTTTTCTCTTGAAAAGTTGGCTGAAATTACTGGTTGGATAATATCAGTTTTCAATGGTTGGTAGCTTTAGTGAGAGCTACCTTTTTCATAGATTTTCATAGATTCATAGTTCCTCATCTTCTCTTTATGGATGTCTTACTGTTTTCTTAGTGGGTCTTATAAAGCATTGCTGTCTTGCCATTCATCTTACTGAGCTGCTAAAGGTCCAGTAGTTGGAAAGAGCATTTGAGGGGAAAGATAGAATATTGACTATTAATGGGAGCAAAATAGCATTTTGTAGTTAATGACTTGTGAGAAAATACTGCCAAAGTTAACTTTATTTGCAAATATAATGTGCTGAGTAAGCACTGAGTAGTTACATTAAAGGTAAAAACTAACATTTAAGATGAGTACATTTAACTTACTTGTTGGATTGTTTGGCAAAGTCTGAATTGTGGGGGGGTTCCGGGGGGGTTCCCTTTCCCTTTTCTCTGTATCAGTGTTGTGCTCAGGTAATAAAAACTGATTTTCCATTTAGCCAAAGGTAAGTGGGATGATGCATTACGAAGTCAAAGGTGTTCTTAGTATTTTGTTTCTGGTAACTTTTTTAGCACAAATATTTAAGGTGTGTCAACTTCTTTTACAGTGGTAGTTTTTAAAAAATGAACAGTATGCTGAACAGTATAATATTTAAAGGCAGTTTCAATATATGTTCTAGGTGAATATGTCTCTGAAAATACGACTAAAGTGTCAGTGTGACTAACCATTTTCACTACTTTTTACTTATTTTGAATACGTAGTGGATGTATGTTTTTAAAGTTCTTAAATGGCTGAAACTGGATTCATGGAGATGGTCAAGAACTTTTTGTGTGTGCACGTATATCTTAATGGTATAATACCGCTGCAGCTTATAATATATTCTGAGTCCAAGTTTTTTTTTGTTGTATCAACTTCTGACAAACTACTGGACTGGCAGATTTTTCTGCTCTGGCAGCAGAAACACTCCAGTGAACAATTTTAAATGGTGATTGAAATAGCTTAAACTATTGTGGTTCTCTTGATTTGCATCTGATAAAAACTTAAATCCAGACAGCCCTCACTTTTTCATAATGACTTCTAATGATTCGATCCAATTTGTTTGGCTGCTTTTAAGAAGAACACAAGATGTTTTTCATCTGTCACTTTGCTAGTTGCTGATAATCTGCAGCAGAACAGCTATTGCCTTGTGTAAACTAATGAAATTTTTTAATGATTCAAATTATTCAAAATTATTTTTAATTCTTTAAAAGAATTTAATAATTCTTCAGCTGAATTATTTTTGAAATAAATGTAGCTTTTGGCTAGTTGGACTTTGAGAAAGCACAAATACTGTTTTCATTAGCTGTTCTTGGATAGCTTATCTAGCCCAGTAATTTAAGGTTTTAGGGGGACCTTTTGTGCTTATGGTTCTTCAGATTTGTTGGACTGACTCCAACAAATTTTAAGACTGTTCGGCAGTTTTATAACTCTGAATACCTAAGTAGTCTGAAAGCTTAAATAATGTTCTTTTAAAGAGTTGCATCTTATTATGTTCATTTTGGCCACCAGAGAGTTTTAAGTGTAGAGTTTGTCTTTGAAAGATTGGTTACTTGAAAATTATCCAGGTAGTCTTTTTTATTTCCTTCAGTATTTCTAAGTGAACTTTTTCTTTTTTATTTCAGTGTGTAAAGGTTGCCATAAAGGATAAACAAGTGAAATACTTTATACATTACAGTGGTTGGAATAAAAAGTGAGTATTAGATCTTTAAAAGCAATGTTTTATTTATAATTAACAAGGTAGCTTTGTGTCGTAGACTGATAACAAGCATATGCTTCTTAATTCTTGCAGTTTTAATGTAAATACATGTTGAGGCAAAGGTGAACCATTTGTAGTGTGATGAAAATAGAATAGAAATTAGGGTATACGGCCTTTTTTTTTTTTTTGCTGCACTGCGCAGCACGTGGGATCTTAGCTTAGTTCCCTGACCAGGGATCAAACCCACGCCACCTGCACTGGAAGCTTGGAGTCTTAACTACTGGACCTCCAGGGAAGTCCCCTACAGCCATTTTATTTTACATTCTTTGGAGTATTTCTTGTGTTCTGGTATAATGTCTAATAATAATTAGCCCAACTATTTTCTGGTTTGGTACATTTTAAGACAGCTTGAGTTTTTTGCCTTAACACAAACTTAATGATTACATATGGTATTTCAAGCAGTTATACTCGAAGCTAGTTGGCTTTTTCTACCTAGAAGCGGGGGGGGGGGGGGGAGGAAAAAGATTGCCTGATTTGGAAGTATTAACCAGCTCATGTTTTGAACTTCAGAAGCATAATTAAATGCTAACAAAGTGAATTCGTGTGGTTCACTTTTTGGCATATGACCTAACAGAGGTACAGAAATTTAGTTACAGAACCTAATTTTGCACCCCAAAGAGTTAAAACTTTTTTTTCTTTTTTAGAAGTGATATTGATGTTGCTGGGAGTGGACAGTGGTTATAGATTGAACACATTCTAGAATGTTTAGCCATTGGAGCTCTTTGTCAGTGATGGGTCCTTCTTCTTGGGGCCCATAAATATCACATTTGATAATTTAATTCATTTTTGGTGCTTGTAATTGAGTAGCCTATAATTTTTACTATGAGAGGATTTTAATTTTACTAATGGTGTTTTGTCCTTCAAAAATAGTACTGCCAGAAAGTGTAGTGCTTGAGGAGTTGTTTTCTAGCAGATTTTAAAGCTTTGTGTCACCTTAGCCATACTCTGGTAGCCATACTCTGGTAGCTCTCCAAGTGAGCACTGCCATCTGATTTGATGAATACTCTTGCTTTGGAAGGAGCTTTTCTCCTTGACATTTACTGACTCTGTGACTTTGTTCGTCTTTCATACAGTCCCATAGCCAGGTGACCAACCCAGTTAGTTTTGTTTATTAGTTAGAAAATTTTATCACAAAATGGTTTTAGCTAAGAAGAAATACCAGACCCTTACTTTTTCTTCCATTAGTATAGTTGTAGAAAGGTAGAGATGTAAAATGTGTAAAAGTGCATTCAACAAATGATTTTTTCCAGTTAATGCTAATTAAAATATTTATAATAATGATATGTTGGTAATACAGTAACTCAGAGTGACCCTGTGGGCTTTTAATCCTTTGGTCTTTTTCTTTTTTTTTTTAATTTATTTTATTTATTTATCTTTGGCTGTGCTGCGTCTTTGTTGCTGTGCACGGGCCTTCCCTAGTTGTGGTGAGCGGGGGCCACTCTTCATTGTGGTGCACGGGCCTCCCACTGCAGTGGCCCCTCCTGCCGCAGAGCACGCGCTCCAGGCGCGCAGGCTTCAGTAGTTGCGGCGCACGTGTCCAATTGCTCAGCGGCATTCGGGACCTTCCCGGACCAGGGCTCGAACCCGTGTTCCCTGCATTGGCAGGCGGATTGTTAACCACTGAGCCACTAGGGAAGTCCCTCCTTTGGTCTTAATAGAAGTAAATGTCTATGATTTTAAATGGGATTTCAGGATTAATGCTAAATTGAGGGTAATATCCAGGAAAGTTTATCTTCTTGATCCCAGTGTAGTTTATGGCTTTTTCTTCCCTGTTAAAAAAATGAAGTGTTTAAAACTGTATTGCAGTCTTTTACTAGACTTAATATGTTATATATCAATATTCTGTTAACGTCAGGTAAAGTTGAGAGTATATCAAGATATAAAGAGAATCTCAGTTCTCTATAGGAAATAGAGTATCTTATTTATGCATATCATGTATGGGAAGTCTATCCAGGAAATTAAAGAAAAGCAAATAGCAAATTCATGGAATAGATCTGACCCCATCCCCGTGTACACTGTAACTGTTTTAGGATTTCATCTTAATAGCAGTGAAGACAGCTTTTGTGCTTAATTCTTCCATGTATAATATTTTCTATAAAATTACATGTAGGTATGTACAGTGTGAAGACTGGGTTTTAAGTGGCATTTGTAGCTTATAAGAAATTGTGGAAATACATAAAATGCTTGCATTTTCTGATAGTGTTGCTTGAAAATAAACCTTTGTTTCCTTTGTTATGTTATCTAGTAACAAATAAATGATAGGGTACACAGTTTTTTTGGTTTTTTGTTTGTCTCATTTTATATATTACTCCTTGTAAAAAGAATTAAGGAAAAAATAGCACTAAATATTGGAGATCTTTATATCTTTGTAGACATTGAGGAATATTAACAAGGATGTGTTTTTTGTAGTTGTTTTGGTGTATAGATGAATATAAGGAATTTTGAAATTTTTGATCTTTAATAAGTATTTAGAGAAGCCTTTAAATCCATACAGAAAGGAGGAGGAGTTGCTCAAATACTCAGCAAGTATGTTATGTTTTTATTTAGTGCTGTGTAAGTAGTGCCATGGATCATTGTAACTTTGGGAATTAATGACAAGCTACCTTTAGAAAATTCTGAGATTCTTTTATGCTTGAGCTATATGTAAAAATTTCTGGATATTTGGCCTTCAGTTACTACCCTAGTAGTGGTGTTCTTCAGAGCAAAAGATGTTGTCATTTCATTTTCATGTGGTTCAGCAAGGGTTTTCAGCTCCTGACATGTGAAGGAAACTCAAGAATTGGCTTTTAGATCAAGGTCCTTATTTAGATGCATTTTATATCAGGGGAAGGAATTTGCAAGGTTCTAAAATAGAACTTTGTGGTAAATAAAAATTTGCTAGCTCCCTTTAATTTAGAGAGAATTGCAACAGGTATAAGAATAAGATCCTCATTTTGAGTACAGTTCATAGGATACTGTGCTTTCAGAAAAGCATACCACAAAAGCTCAATCTCCAAACTGGAATTTTCTTAAACTTCAGTAAATGTATACTTTTCAAAAGCACAACAGATAGTAAGCTATTCCTAAATTCTCAAAAACCTTATTGGAATTTGTTGACACAGACATTTAAGTATTATATTTGTAAATAAATCTTAAAGCTTAAGCTAAATTCTACACCTAGTTACTGAGATTACTTTGTACTATGCTGTCTGTATCAGAAGTGCTGTGAGGCCCAGGCGCTCTGAAAAAACTTTGAAGACACGTGAGGATATTGTAGCACTTTTTCCTGTTCCTGAAGGAGCTCCCTCAGTACACCACCCCCTCCTGACCTCTAGGTAAATGCATGTTTTAAAGTTTTCTCTAGGAGATCATGTTGAGGATTGCTTTTTATTTTTTATTCTTCTTTTGGCTGTCTTACATAAGAGGTCAAAGGTGGGAAATTATTAAATAAAAGACTTTGAGGATACATCTTTTTGTGTCACTAAAGGAGCTCCATCAGCAGGAGGAAAAAATTTGCACAAAAAGTTCAGCATTCCCTAAGAAATACCTTATCTTTGTTTTCCCCTTTGGAAAAAAAGCCACATCAGAAATCCTGTTCTGAACAACAAGGTCCTACTATGGCACAGGGAACTATATTCAGTGTCCTCTGATAAACTATAATGGAAAAGAATAAGAAAGGAATGTAAATATACGTATTACTGGATCACTTTGCTGTATAGTAAAAGTGAACACAACATTGTAAATCAACTATACATCAATAAAATAAAATTTAAAAAAAAGATCTTGTTTTGAAGGAGCTTTTCTAAGTGCCAGAAGGCCTTAGCAACTAGATATTTTAAGAGAGTGGTTGGTTCTATCTTTTGATGTTTAGAACACCAAGAATGGTTTTGCCTCGTAAGTTGGTGTATTCGTTTGTGAGTGAGTGATAACCATTGTAACACTTCAATTTACAGTCTTAGCTGAGCTGATCTAGATGGTATTCCGTATTGTAGACCTCCTAATATGTTTCTGACAGACCTTGAGTGTTTATTTTTTATGTCCAACTCTCAAGTGTTTTATATGTATTATTTAAATCTTGTAACAATCCTACGAGATAGGTACTATTATCCTCATTTTACGGGTGAAACTAAGGCACAGAGAGTTCTGTAGTTCTGTATCACAGGCAACCAGCCAGTTAGTTTTAGTTCTTTAAGAAGTCAGCTTATTATGGATTCCTGTGCCTCATGGTTTTTTTGGAATTAAAGTTCTTTTAGGTACCTTTATTCTGTAAGGATAGTTGCTTAGGGGCTCTTATGTTAAATGCCATGCTTTTATGCCATTTAAAAAAACAATTTGAATAATCTCTTTTTGGACTCGCAGTTTAGATTTGGAATGTTGCTTCTGAGAATATGTTTATTGCCTTTAAAAAACTTCTATTCTTTGGCTGCACTGGGTCTTAGTTGTGGCACATGGGATCTTTCATTGTGGCATGTGGGCTTCTCTAGTTGTGGTGCGTGGGCTCTGTAGTTGCAGCATGCGGGCTCTCTCGTTGTGGCGCATGTCTCAGTGGTTCTGGTGTGCAGACTTAGTTGCCGCGTGGCATGTGGGATCTTAGTTCCCTGACCAGGGATAGAACCTGCATCCCCTCCATTGGAAGGTGGTTTCTTAACTACTGGACCACGAGGGAAGTCCCTTTACTGCCTTTTTACAGAACAGATTTTCACTTTAGTTGAGAATGAACTTGTAATGCCAGTTCGTCAAATTAGTTCAGAGAAGTCTAAAGTCTTGCCTCTTGTATTTCTAAAAAAACATAGTGGGAGGACAGTCTGAGTAATGAAATAGCTTTGAATGATATTTTAACTTTTCTCTTTTTCAGTTGGGATGAATGGGTTCCAGAAAGCAGAGTACTCAAATACGTGGACACCAATTTGCAGAAACAACGAGAACTTCAAAAAGCCAATCAGTAAGTTTGTTTTGCAACATGAATATGAGGAGAAATGCCTGTAAGTTAATTTTTGGAAATGAAATCCACAATGGAAGTCATGTTGGCTGCCTGCCTTTAAAATGATCCTTGGGACCTGTCAGCTGCTGTGTTATGACTTTGACTTCAAGTGATCAGAAAAGCTTCTCCTGGGGAAAGGAAGTAGCATACATATCATTTCTGGAGTCTGTCCTTAGAGGTAGGTAGAAAACAGAGCAGGATGTTGTTGGAAATTTCTGAAGTTGCATACTCATTGTTACGATCTTATCTCCTGGGCTGTTTGGAAGGTACACTTGGTGGGGGAGGAATAAGAAAGGAAGTGGGGGTTCCCCATTGTTATTCACCTCTGAAAGCACATGGAGAAAAGGAACCCTGAAAGACTGTGTGGTCTATAGAGTAATTGTTTTAATTTCAAAACGGAAATATTAAGAAAATGGAAATGATAAAATGGGATCAGATTAAAAAAAACATTGGGATTGGTGAATTTTAAAACAAATGGAATTTTCAGTTATATGAGAATCTATTGTCACTTTTTACATTTATTTTAATTTTCGAAGTATAGAAGAGCCGAATCTTAGGCCTTTTTACTGTTCTTCCTTTCTTGAATTGATTTTTGTAAATACATTATCTCTCTGTTGAACTCGTTAAATAAAAACTTTGTACCACAATATGTATAGGCTCGGGACTTCAATTTGAATATAAATTTCAGAATGGAATCAAGTGATCAATTTATTTTTCCACATAAATATTCATTTTAAGATGATTTTATTGAAATTATTTTTGAAGGGAGCAGTATGCAGAGGGGAAGATGAGAGGGGCTGCCCCTGGAAAGAAGACTTCTGGTCTGCAACAGAAAAATGTTGAAGTGTAAGAAGCTCTATCTTTGTTTTAATTTTACATACTGTTTGTGAAACTCAAACTTGACACACATTGTCTTCTGTTAGGATTTATTGAAAATGAAAACTGGAACATTGTTGTGATTGGAAAAATGCCAATGAGAACCCCCTTGGTGTTGGGTTGCTGAATATACCTGTTAATTACATACTGATTCCTTAATTACATACTGAGTCCTTAGCAGTTTTTCTCCCCCCACCTTTCCTTTATTTAGTAAAGGAATATTTCCTTTATGTAGTAAAATATACATAACGTGAAAATTTACCACTTAACTCTTTTAAGTGTACAATTGGGTGGCATTAAGTACATTCACAACCCTCCTTCTTTTAAAATTTATTTATTTATTTAGTTAGTTACGTATTTACTTACTGCACCAGGCGGCATGTAGGATCTTAGTACCCTAACCAGGGATGAAACCCGCGCCCCCTGCAGTGGAAGTGTGAAGTTTTAACAGCTGGACCACCAGGGAAGTCCCTTACAATGCTTCTTTTAAGTTATATTAAATATGTATATATATAATGTGTTTTCTTTTACAAGTATAGTGTTGAATTATCAGGACACAAATTTTGAGATTGGAGGATAGATTGGCTTTTTCAGTAGTGCTAAATATGTGTATTAGTTTTAATTCCCCTTTTGAAACCCATGGTAACTGTGTGAGATGCTAAGGTTTCAAATCATCCCCCCTCCTCTCAACCCCCAAGAAAAAGAAAACCATTCCTTGTTAACGCTTAAGATTTAGAACATCTTGGTAATAAGCCTATGTGTGCAAGTCATATGCATACACACATTGGTGTGATAAGTTTATGTACCTGAAAGCCAGTGTGGGAATGGTAGCTTAATAAAAGAAAATAAAGAATCATAACTTTTATTAAAAGATCATTTTTTCTTGCCACTTGAATATTTTAAGAACAGATAGGTTTAATGAGTGGTCCGTCATGTGCTTCTTTTCAAAGGATCAAAAGTAACGTGCTTTAAAATATGATTTAAGAGAAGTATGTTTTCCTTGAGATTATATTCTGTTGCTTTTAGACCTAACTAGTCTGACTTTACTACCTAAAAATTAGGTGATAGTAATGAAGGTAATGATGCATTTTGAAATATTTGGGGTTTTAACCTTTTTGGGTGAGTTTTTCTCAAGGAGTCTTCCTTTTAATGGGAACGTTGACACTTTGATAAGATTGTAATCTGAGTACTTAGGAAGGCATCATGTAATTTTAAGTATTGCTTTGCCCTGGTAGAATAGAAGATCTATTTTAAAATAAAAATACTGAGTAATTAAACCTGGAGATTTATTTTTTTTTAATTCTTTCATTTTGATTTGAGATTTTGATACAATTTTTAATATTTAATGTTTAGTTTTATACCTTACACCATCTTTAGTGTTTGGTAATTGTTCTGTAGCTTTCTCTGAATATACATAAACATGTATGCATCTGGTTGGAAAATATGAGAACCAGATTTACCTTTACTTTGTTGACATCTAGGTCCTTAAGGTTGGGCGCTTATTCTTTATAAACTAATAGTGAATATACGTGAATTTTGTTAGTGCTTTGGCTTCCAAGCATACTTTGGTTGTTCATTATTTAGTGGAATGACTTTTCTCAAGAATGACTTTGGGCTTGTTATTCTTTCAGGTACATTGAGTCTAACAGTTCATAATTTGATTATAACATTTAGCCCTGAGGCTTAGAAATAGGAAGTCAGACAACACCAGCAGTTTATTTATTGTATGAAATCCGTTGGCGTACTTTGAGAAAGTAGCTTGCACGTTTAATTAATACAAGCAAGAAGGTTGAAGCAAGAGTTTTTACACCACTGGTATTCATTGAAGTATAGTTTATAGGTCTTTAGAGTTGAGCTCAGTTGTCAGTATTTTTTCTTTAATTCTTTGGTATAGACTGGGTAAGAAAGGAGTGTAAGGGCTCTTGGCTTCTCTTGGTCCGCACATGTTCTTGACATGTAAAAGTTCATGGTTTAATCTGACTCAGAAATACTGTCCAACAAATATTAGTGTTACAGAAGTTAACCTTAGAGAAGGAGGGAAAAACCTGTAATATCAGATGGCCAGATTTTTGTGTTTATAACCAAGATAAGTTAATTTTGAGTCATCAAATGAACCCCAAGCTCTAAATTAAATAACATTAATTAACATTCGTAAGTATTAAAGCTGTAGGTCGTTAACATTCGTAAGTATTAAAGCTGTAGAAAAGTAAAAATATTCAGGTGTTCTTTTATGGTCCCTCCAGGCAGAATCTATAATCGTGGGTTTGTAAACTGTTTTCCTTGTATTACAGAAATAATTATATATAAAATCAAAGTTAGTAATTTACTCTTTGTTAGTGTGTATATAAATAAACATGAGTTAAGTTGCTGTTAGAGATGATAACCAAGACATTAGCTTTGTTCTACGAATGGGAGAACAGAGTGTTTGGTGTGGTAGTGGAAGGAATATAGTTGAGACGAAATAAAGTGAAAGAATTTGGACCAGTGAGGGCGGAGTAATGGATTGGTCTGAAACATACAAATCTAAAATCAAATTATGCTGTACTAAAGTAATTGGGAGAAAATATTTTAACCTTTGGAGCTTTTTTTTGTTTGTGGAACTAATAATAATATCACGAAGTATATTTTTATCACTTAACATGCTATAAACTTACAAATGAATAACATAACCCTGGAAGGAAGTTTCCTGATGGGGTTTTGGTTTGGTTTTCTAGTATGTGGAGGGAGATATAGATTTAGCCAACTATCAGTAAAAGTCCTTGTGTCTGAGTAGTGAATGAGAATATGCAGAAAATAAGATCGCTGCCTGATCTTAGCAAACAAGGCAGTATTTCTCTATGAACTTAACCTGGTAAAAGGAATTTAAACAGAGGCAATTTTACTAGCAATAATTATTTATCTTTCCTCTTTTTCTTCCCTCCTTTCAGGAAAACAAAAAAGAACAAACAGAAAAGTAAGAATATTAACTTTGTTTAAATTATTTTGCCTTTTATAACATTTGCATTTTGAATTCACTGTTAAATTTTTAAAGTTATGAAGTTTTAGAGTAAGCTTATGTTGATGGTCTCAAATATGAGTTACAGCAATGTTACAGAGTTAGGTACATAGTAGTAGAGAACTCACACTCTTTCTACCATGGAGAAGCCTGTAAGCGTTTATTATTTTCATGTTACTTTTAATGACTGATCCTGAGACAATAACATTTTAAAAATAAATGTAAGATGGTAATATTATTAAATGTCGCTTTGTACTAGATGTTTGGTAGAGCTGTTTATAAAAGTTATATTTTTGGTAGGAATATGATTCTTTAATGTAGATTTAAGTAAAATCAATGTAATGGAAAAGTCAAAAGAGGGTATGTCATGAAACTAGTTTCCTTAACAGAGTTTCTCATTTATTAAGCTAAAAATACCCCTTCCTGACCCCCAAATTTTTACAGCACCTGGAAATGGAGATGGTGGCAGTACCAGTGAGACACCTCAGCCTCCTCGCAAGAAAAGGGCCCGCGTAGATCCTACTGTTGAAAATGTGAGTTTTTCCTTAAGTTTATGAATATATAGCATGTTAGAATTTTTAATCTTGTCATTTTACAACACAGTAAAAGTCATAGAACTTTGAGTGTCTCAGAAGCATTGCTAACGTGGTTAACTACTGAAGTGAAAATACTTCCCTTTTTTGGATGAAGGATATATTTGTATACATCTTTATTTCACTTGTAGCACTAGATATGTTCCTGCTAGATTTTACCCCCAATTCATCATCAGGTGTTCATTGTGAAGCTCTGTGTTCATGTACACCACTAAATATTTCTTTGGTATTAGACTGAATAGACTTAGCTAGGTCACATTAAATGGTTTAGTGTGTCCCAAGATGATTTAGTAAAGCCACAAAAAGTGCCAGGAAAGCCTGTCAGTTCTGCATGTGTGTGTGGGTACAATAGTGTAGGATTCTTACATAAGTGAATACAGTGTCTCGTTTCTAATTTAGTATGTTTATAATTTCCAAAGTTATGATTTTGAAAATAGGGGTTTTAAAACTTTAACCAATGTTGTTTACATTTCTGAAGCTGAGGTTAAAACAGTGGTATGTTCTAAAAATTAGGTATTTTTAGGCAGTTATTGAAGACAGATTAGAAGACAGTACATTTAATATTCTGTATTAAAGATGTAACTTGAAGATAGTCATGTTTGGGCTAGTCTTTGGAGGTATGACTATTCAAAATCAGTACATTTGAAAATACTAAGTTAAAATGCATCAAGTTGGAGTGGTCATTTATAGAGGAAAAGGAAATTTGCTAAAGAATATTTGCTTTCACATGAAAAGACATTGAATGGACTATCAAGATAAGATTCTTTCCTCCCAGGAGTTAGCTATATGATCTTTCCACTTATCAGTTTTGAAATGACAATTCCAGCAGTCCATTTGAGTAAATGATTATACCCAGAGGCTCTAAAGGTTCAGAAAAGCCTTTAGAAAACACTTGGAGCTGTTACACAGCAAGAAAGGACGGATGTTTAATACTCTTCCTTTTTTTCTGTTTAGGAGGAAACATTCATGAACAGAGTTGAAGTTAAAGTAAAGATTCCTGAAGAACTAAAACCATGGCTTGTTGATGACTGGGACTTAATTACCCGGCAAAAACAGGTAACTTGAAAGCTACACAGATTGTAATCTATGTGATATGTTCTTGCTAGTGTAAAAAATTTTTTTCTAAAGGAAAAGCTTATAGACTTGAATATTGAAAGTATGATGAGTATTTTTTAATTCAGGGACTGAATAATTTGATCATCAGAAAGGACTTGGGCGTAAAACGAAGTACATATATCAAAGTCCATGAGTTTATAATGATTTTTTTTTTAAAGGTCAAGATAACTCATTTGGCAGTTGCTAGGGCAGGAACACATTATTTTGAAGATCCATAAAAGCAAGCATGTTATTTCCTGTCTTAACTATCATTGAAAATGGGATATTGTCTCTTATGTTGCTGCTAATGGAATGTAATAGGAAGCACACAATACTGGCTGCATGGTATTTGTGACCTCTAAAAAGAACCTGAATCTGACAAGATCCTAGGTCTAATTACTTGTGTACAGGAGATAGGGACATTATGAGGTATGTACGTAACATCACAAGGGTAGTCATCAAAGTCCAGAATGAGGCACTCTACAGGACAAAAGAACCAATTTCTAAAATAGCACAAGCAGGGGTAGGGGAGAAATAGGGACTGTGTGAGGATTACGAAACTTCATAGACATCAGTCATATACTGTACAGTAATGTGGACTTCGTTTGATTCTTGATTTGCTTCTGGAGCTAAAAGCAGCTGCTAAGTTTAGCTGAGTTCTACCACTTACTGAGTTGGGGCAAGTTACCCGGCCTTTTTGTGTTTTAGTGTTTACATTTAGTGGAATAATGGGTCTCAACCTCATAGTATTGATGTGAGGATGAAGAGAATATTCAGGTAAGTGCTTCAGACAGGGTCTGGCACATAATACTATATAATACATGATGACTTGATAATATCACAGAGGTAAATTTATGTGCAAGTGTATTCCACATATAGTAATAGTGTAATGTGTCCAACAGATTGAGTCTTCAGAGCTGTGCTGTCCAGTATGGGAACCACTAGCCACTTTTGGCTATTGAAGTTAAATAAAACTAAATTTTTAGTCAGTCACATGAGCCGTGCTTTAAGTGCTGAACAGTGCCCTTTTCTATTTTGTAATACTATTAGGCCATCTCTTATTGCGTTAAAGCTTCTCCAGTATACTTTTCCTTTGAAAAAGAAGATATTAGTATTCAAGTGTATTTTTGTTTTCATAGCTCTTTTATCTTCCTGCCAAGAAGAATGTGGATTCCATTCTAGAGGATTATGCAAATTACAAGAAATCTCGAGGAAACACAGATAATAAGTAAGAATATACATATCTTTGAAGTATACCCAAAGACATTTCAAACATTATTTCTAAATAAATTATCTGAAACGTGTACTTTAAAACAATACCATCAGGGGCTTCCCTGGTGGCGCAGTGGTTAAGAATACGCCTGCCAATGCAGGGGACACGGGTTTGATCCCTGGTCTGCGAAGATCCCACGTGCCACGGAGCAACTAGGCCCGTGCACCACAACTACTGAAGCCTGCGTGCCTAGAGCCCTGTGCTCCGCAACGAGAAGCCACAGCAATGAGAAGCCCGCGCACCACAACGGAGGGTAGGCCTCGCTCGCCTCAACTAGAGAAAGCCCGCGCGCAGCAACGAAGACACGACGCAGCCAAGAATAAAAAATAGAATAAATAAATTAAAAAACATCAGAAACTAGTAAAATAGAATTTCATTGCTTTAGGGAGTTTGGCTGGCAGATGTTTTCTTTTTTTGTTTTCGTTTTTTGAATCTTATTTTTTATACAGCAGGTTCTTATTAGTTATCTATTTTATACATAGTGGTGTATATATGTCAGTTCCAATCTCCCAATTCATCCCACCCCAGCCACTTCCCCCGCCTTGGTATCTATAGGTTTGTTCTCTACATCTGTGTCTCTGTTTCTGCCCTGCAAACCGGTTCATCTGTACCATTTTTCTAGGTTCCACATATATGTGTTAATATATTTGTATTTGACTTAACTTCACTCTGTATGACAGTCTCTAGATCCATCCACGTCTCTACAAGTGACCCAATTTCGTTCCTTTTTATGGCCGAGTAATATTCCATTGTATATATGTACCACGTCCTCTTTATCCATTCGTCTGTTGATGGGCATTTAGGTTGCTTCCATGACTTGACTATTGTAAATAGTGCTGCAATGAACATTAGGGTGCATGTGTCTTTTTGAATTATGGTTTTCTCAGGGTATATGCCCAGTAGTGGGATTGCTGGATCATATGGTAGTTCTATTTTTAGTTTTTTAAGGAACCTCCATGCTGTTCTCCATAGTGGCTCTATCAATTTACATTCCCACCAATAGTGAAGAGGGTTCCCTTTTCTCCACACCCTCTCCAGCATTTGTTGTTTGTAGATTTTCTGATGATGCCCATTCTAACTGGTGTGAGGTGATAACCTTACTGTAGTTTGGTAAATGTTTTCTTAAAGGGCCAGATAAGTAAATGTTGCAGGTAAAATCGAAGCTATATCTAAGTACCTATATAACCATTTAAAATACAACTATTTGAAGATGTGAAAACCATCCCTAGCCTGAGGGCTATAGTTTGCTCACCACTGGTCTATTTTTGGAATTGATTTCTTGCCTTCTTATTAAATCTCTGTTTTAAAAATCTGTTCAGTAGAGGCTCAGGGTCATTAGTTTAACCTTTTAATTCGTTACCCTTAAGTTGGTTGACTTAATCTTCATCTCTCAATTCCTTTCAGTGACCTGCTTTGAAGGTAAATATTTTTATTCATTTATCAGGGAGTATGCTGTTAATGAAGTTGTGGCAGGGATCAAGGAATACTTCAATGTAATGTTGGGCACTCAGCTGCTCTACAAATTTGAGAGACCACAGTATGCTGAGATCCTCGCAGATCACCCTGATGCGCCCATGTCCCAGGTGTATGGAGCGCCACATCTACTGAGATTATTTGGTAATACTGCCATTTAGAAAACAATTTTACTTTTTTTCCTTTGAGCCTTTAATATTTTTGTCTTTCCTAATTTATATCAAGTGGTAACATAAAATAACATTTCAAAAATAATGATGTAATTCCAATTTGAACTTTTATTTAATACAGTAAAATCCAAAGTCGGTTTCTAAAATCATATACTTTAAAGGAATCAGTGATTGTTGCGTTTGCTCATGTAATTAAAATACATGCTTATAGTGCTACCTTGGATATAACTTTGACTAAATTCTTTTGTTTAAATAGTACGTATTGGAGCAATGTTGGCCTATACACCTCTGGATGAGAAGAGCCTTGCTTTATTACTGAATTATCTTCATGATTTTCTAAAGTAAGTCTAAAAATCAATGCTTGAAATAAAAACGTGAATTAGTCTACTGTACTGAAAATTACTCTGTGATAGATTGACATTATATAGATACTATTATAAAACTAAACAACAATGTGTGGTATTGGTACAAGAGTAGATACATTGTTAATGGAACAATGTAAGTGCAAATGTAAGCTCTTAAAGATGAAGGGAATGTATGTTACACATACATGTTAAAGGGCTGGTATCTTTAACACAAAGAAGAGTTCTTAATATGAAAAAGATGACCAAACCAGTGAAAAATAGACATTGGAAATTCACAGAAGTCTCAGTAAAAAGGCCATTAAAATGTGTTTAACATAATTAAAATATCTCTTGTCGATTGGCTTATAATTTTGGAGAAATGGAGGAAAGGGCAATCCTGCTTTTTACAGCTTTTTGGAGGGCATTTTGGCAATGCATATAAAAATTTCAAATGTGCTTTTTACCCTTTGACCAGACAGTTAGGCTTCTGGGAACTTATCCTGTAGAAATACTTGAATGCACAAAGATTTCCAAGCATGTTTATTGCATTTGAAAAAGAAAATGGTGAAGAATTTTAAACCGTTATTAATAGATGAGGTAGGTCTAAATATATGAATCAAGAAAGATGTCCATGTTGTGTCAGTTTAAAAAAAATAAATTGCAGTAGAGTATGGTATGATTCCTCTGATTTGTAGAGAAACACTTTCAATCTTTGGAATAGATTTGGAAAAATAAGGATCATACTTAACAGTGAGTTGTTTCTTGGGTATAGTTTTGGGCGAGAAGGAGTTTTCCGTTGCTACTTTATATAGTTCTGTGTTTGAATTTTCTTAAAATGGCACCGTGTATTTTATAATAATTTTAAAACCAACGTGAACCTGGGAATCTAAACAGCTTTATAGTCTTTGCTTTACCAATGATGAATTAATATCCTTTCTCTACCCCCACTTCTTTATGAAATGAAAGTGCTCTACTACTGGACATTTCAGGTCCCTTTGATTTTTATGGTGTTAATTCCAAGTTTAAACTTGAGAAATACTGGTCAATTTCTGAATTTATATTTAATATGATTTCAGAGAGCTAAAGAAAACACCTAGATGTTATTCTTTTAGACTAACGACACCTGTTTCTTAAAGGTAGTCCAGGTGCTCAGGTTGGTATTCTGGTGACTCCTGTTCTTTGCTTATTTGAAATAAGGGGAGTAACTCTGGACTTCCATCCTTATTTGTGTTGTTGTCTGGTACATAACCCTATTTACCTGAGTTATAATTACATAGTTTTACTGTGAGGTTGTGATTATTTTAGTATATTTTAAAGTGCTTTGTGTGGCTTCTGTATATAATTAAGAAGAGATTAGTATCAAAATATGATTCTTTTTCATGCTTGTAGTGAATATTTCATTTTTAGATACCTGGCAAAGAACTCTGCAACTTTGTTTAGTGCCAGCGATTATGAAGTGGCTCCTCCTGAGTACCATCGGAAAGCTGTGTGAGGCGCTTATACTCACTCTTGTTTGGATCTCTGTAAACACATTTTTGTTTCTTAGTCCTTCTCTTGTACAAATGATGTACTTTGGAAATGTTAGTGTATAACAGAAGTGATGTTTGTTTTCTGTTTGATTTTAAACAGAAAATAAAAGGGGTTACAGCTCCTTTATTCTTTTCTTTTTTTTTTTTTCATTTCAAAGTTGCTACCAGTGTATTCAATGATGGACAAAAGAGACGTACTGTAGAGTGTTTTATTGCTTAGTTGACAAAGCTGCTTTTGAATGCTGGTGGTTCTATTCCTTTGACACTACGCACTTTTATAATATGTGTTAATGCTATATGACAAAATGCTCTGATTCCTAGTGCCAAAGGTTCAATTCAGTGTGTATAACTGAACACACTCATCCATTTGTGCTCCCCCCTTTTTTTTATGGTGCTTACAGTAAAGAGCCCATCCTTTGCAAGTCATCCATGTTGTTCCTTAGGCATTTTATCTTTGCTCAGATTGTCAAAGAATGGTGGCTTGTTTCATGGTTTTTGTATTTGTGTCTAATGCACGTTTTAACATGATAGACGCAATGCATTGTGTAGCTACAGTTTTCTGGAAAAGTCAATCTTTTAGAAATTGTTTTTCAGATCTTCAATAAATTTTTTCTTTAAATTTCAAGGAGCAGTGTGCTTGTGTGGATGCATCACAAAACATTTGTATGTTGTGTATTCCTTCTTGTATTTAGACAGTGATTTTTCAGGTGAGTGATTTTCTTGTTTGGCCTTTTATGGAATGAGAAGCTTGGCTTCATTATCTATCTTTAATCCACAGCAGCTTTGGTAGTTTGCCCTCTTGAGTTCTGGCTAAAAAGTTAGAGGTTCACGTGACTATTTCTCTGCTTTTCATAGACTATTATTATTAATTTTGAGCATTGAGGGAGTTTTTTACCTGTGTGACAGCTAGCTTTCTGCTAATTGTTTACTTTGAGGTGTTTACCAACATTATTCACAATGCCTATAATTTGAGCTCCTTCCCCCAGTTTAAATGTAGGCCTCCTTGAGAGGTTTTGACCTGTGTTATCCCTCACCTTTGTACTGTGGAAGTTCTTGAAGTTAAAAGGCATCTCATCTCTGCTTCTAGGAGTACCCCCTGTGATTTCTTCTTTGTTCTCCCATACAGTCCATATATTCTTGTGAATGGTTATAAACATGAAATCGACTGGCCCAAAGCTGGGCTCAGATTTGGCTCTGTCCTCCCCTGGCCGTGACTGTCACTTCACTGTCTGAGCCTCGGTCTCTTCATCTGAGATAGGAAGGTTTGGTGATAGGTTGACACGTCTCAGACAATTGTTATGTGCTTTTTTTTTACAGATGAGTTGACATTGTGATCAGACAGAATAGCTCTCTGTTTACACTAGTTGTCGAGAGGAGAGACAGAAATCAGTCAGCTCTGGAATCTTCTTTCCTCCCCTTTTGTGGTTTGGCAAGAAGCTGGCTCAGCAGGTGTGACTTAGCTCAAAGAAAGAATAGGCTGAGACCAGAGGTTGAATTCCAGAGGTTCCCCCACTTGCTAACAAGGCCACCTTGTTGACCTGGAAGCACTGCTGTCACACAGATGTCTCGAGGTTCCTAGCCCCACCCCAAATACGTAGAGCATTATGGGGGCAGGTCCTGTGTCTGGCCCCGATGTGGCCACCCTCAGTGCCATTCCTGGTGGGTCAGGACAGCTTACAGGGTTGGCACCTCTGCTAGTTCTAGGTTTTCTCCCAGTAACTCGAGTGGGTTAGTGATGTGTGTGGGAGTCCAGAACCCATCTGTATGATGTGAGCTTTCTAACTGTTGCTTGCTCTCTCACCTCATATTTTCTATTAGCCATTTGAGACTGCATTGTCCAGGGCAATGGTGAGATTCTCGGCCCTGCCCCCCAGAGATGTGGGTCAGCAGGCTCAACATGGGGTTCATAACTGCTGATTTTATTTATTTTAAAATTTTCTCAACTTTTTATTTCAAATTCAATCCCACAGAAAAGTTGCAAGAATAGTAGGATGAATACTTAGTTGTATACTCTTCACCTATAAGATTTACCTTTTGGGGCTTCTCTGGTGGTGCAGTGGTTGAGAGTCCGCCTGCTGATGCAGGGGACATGGGTTCATACCCTGGTCCGGGAGGATCCCACATGCCACGGAGCGGCTGGGCCCGTGAGCCATGGCCGCTGGGCCTGCGCGTCCGGAGCCTGTGCTCCGCAATGGGAAAGGCCACAACAGTGAGAGGCCTGCGTACCGCAAAAAAAAAAAAAAAGATTTACCTTTTGTTAATATTTTTGCCATATTTGTGTACACATGTTCTCTCTCTCTCCACACACTTTCATTTCTCTGAATCATTTGAAAGTAAGAATGTAATTGCATTTTTAACAATCTCAGTGCAAGATCCTATTTGAGAAAAACTAGACTAGAGATTCACTGTATAGTAATTTATTGGGGGCAGTGGAAGAGAAGGAGAGGGGTTAACAATATTTTCTGTCTGGAAATTAGGGCACTGTCACCTTTGAGAAAGATAAACCAGGTCAGGATCAAACTGATTTAGGAGTCAAATATTAAGCTAACTGATTGAACTCAAGAAAGGGTTTTCAATGGCTTGTTTGCAGTTAAGAATATTGAGAGCTTCCCTCCCTCTGTGGCAAACCCTAAGAATAAGTGAGAGGGGACAGATATATACACAGATAATTATGTAGATTTCTTAAACAGAGCTTTAAAAAAAAAAACAAAACTCCTTGAATATGACTTTAAGGAGAAGCTTCCTTCTCCGGTTTGCTGTCTTTATCCATAGGATAGTAATAGGTGTTGCCAACCGGTTGACCCTCTTAAGGAGTTTGGGGAAGGAAAGTTGTTCCTCCCTCACCCCTCACTCACTTCCACATGACACAAGGTAGCTTCTTTCACATTTATCTTGATTTGCTTAAAATGGCAAGAAGGTCGTTATTCCAGCTGGCTTTGGCCCTCTCTCAGACCCACCTGTAGAGTTCAGGTGGGTCTGAAGTTCACCATGTTCCCTGCTCCTGACCCCTGCTCCTCTGCATTTGTAGTGCAGGCTGGAATGTCCAGACTAGGGGTGCGGTGGGGCAGGCCAGTGGAGGTGGGGTGGCAAGAAGCACCCTCCCTTGGCTGTGAGATCCAGCAATAAAGCAGAGGGATGTGATTAACAGCCCCAGATTAACAGCCCCAGAACTCTCATTACAAAAGATGTATGTGCTTTGTTGAAAGAAAGTCAAATAACCCAGAAGGCTGTTGGTTGTTCTTCCTCACATACATTCCAAGTTAAGTACTGTTAGCCTTGTGGTGCAGGTCCTTCCACACCTTTGCCTATGGACAGATGGACACGTCTGAGTTCCACTGGGGCCAGGACAGAGGAAACAGAAACTCAGCCCCGTGGGGACCCAGAGGAAGGAGGACAGCACCTTCAACCGTCCTGCTGTCTTGATAAGCCAATTGTCAGATTGCCGTGCAGTGGGGTAGCCAGGCTGGGCTGGTCCCAGCAGCCTTTGGGGAGAATCAGATTGGGGAAAGCTGCAAAAACGAAACCGAAGTAAAATAGTCTCTATAAGTATTGCTTCTTTATATTGGGACATTTAGATACTGAGAATAATTAGAAAAGCAGGAATTGAAAATGAGGAAGAAATAAGAGATGAAGTGGGTGGTTTCAGAAGAACAGATGGATGTGTTTTGTGATGCAGCCTTGGGAGAGACTGGAGGGCAGCTGAGCCTGCGAGGATGTCTCCTGCCCTTGGGAGGGACTGGGGGGTGGTGCTCCTTTATCTGATGTTCTCTGGCATGAAGTTATCCATGGGCAGAGCTGTGGCTCTGATCTGAGTTCATCATCCTGTGAGTCTAGCAGTGGTACCAGCATTGACGCCCTTACCCCACCCTACCCGCCTTGGTGAGCATGCACAGGAAAGGCAACATGCTCTCCACGATGTTCATGGCATAGGTGATAGCTCTGTGTTTTTATTCAAGGATGACATCATCCTACCTTTCCTGGTCCCAGAGCTGGAGACACAAAGATTGCCCCCATGGGCGGGTTGGTCTGGGACCCTGTGTCACCAACTTGGGGCACACTCCTTCACTTTACTTTTCCAGGTGATGCTCAAGCCTTTATGTCCATAAGCAACAATTCTTATACCTCCCTCTAGATCACCCTTCCCCTGGATGTCAAAGAATTCCAGGGGTCAGTCCTTCCCAAGCTGGACTGGGACACCAGAAAATTAGATGTGCACACTGATTGACCGTGGTGACCACAGGTGTCGCTGGTGTAAGTGAAGGTTTCCCCATGGTCCATGGGCCTGCCCACTCTCTGGGGACACATGCACAGGGTTGTGACAGCCCACTCTGGTGCCCTAGAACAACTTCTCTTGGCTGTCACATGTTCAGCCTGCCTTCCTCAGAGCAGGACATCTGCTAGGGTCCCTAAGTCCTCAGTGGCTTCCCTCAGCTGTTGCATGAACCTGTTGATTCTGAATTTGGGTCAGCCTCCAGGGCATCTGCCCTTCTCCAGGGGGAGTCACCTTAAGGGCCTTTCCTGCCAGGTGCCTGCTTCAGGGCCACCCCAGACTACCCCGATGGCTGCCCCAACTTCATCCTCTGGGTTCCTGTGCAAACGTCCGCCCTGAACTGTGGAATCCAGGGAGAGGCAATCTGCTGAACCACACACAGCAAACCAGGCGGCTTATTTATGTTTATCATCTTTCCCCAGAACAACTTGCTGCTTCTAGAGTCACATAACCATGGAAGCCTAGTCAAAGGATTTTTCCCATAATAAACATCCATTCTCTGTTTCTAGCTTAAGACTCAAATTCTCTATCACTCTGCATTAGAATACTTAGTTTAAAATGTTTAAAAATATATATACCAAGAACTATAAAAAGAAAGTAAATATTACCCTTCAGATACCCCCTTGTATCAGCCAGGGTGCAAGAGAAAGGACACCTCAGTGGGGTAGTTTGAGGAGAGTTTAAGAAAGGGCTTGTCTGCCAAGGAGGAGGGAAACCCCAGGCAGACATGGATAGTGCCCAGCTACCACCCATGGGCCTGCAGGGGCAAGGCCAGGTCTCCTAAGCGCATATTCAAATTACTTTCAAAGGTTTTAAGAATCCCAAGAATTCTAAATCCTCTTTGAAGAGGCGGCAGAGTGGAGGGGCTGAGAGCACAGACTTGTGTGCGAATGCTGACCCGGCCACTTACTGATTTTGTGATGTGCGGCACGTTGCTTAACCCGTCTTGTGCCTCAGTGTCCTCACCTGCATGTGGGGGTTATAGTAGTGTCTACTTCATAGGGGTGCTGTGAGGAGTGAATGCTGTACATGACCCAGGTGCATTGCCTGGCAAATGGAGCTTGTGAAATAAAACCAATAAAAAAATGTCACTGTATATGCAACAAGCTGATGTAACCTGCTGACTCCCAAGACGGGTGGGCCTTTTACCTTGCCCTTTGTTGCAGGCAGCAGACCAGCATTGTCCTTGGACTCTCAAGCCCCACAGGACTGTAGGGAAAGAATTCCTTTCTTACCACCTCTGCTCCCTTGGTGCCAGGCGCAGGTGCCTTGGACTTGGCAGGCCGGGGCGCCCTTGCTGGGCATCCCCTTAGGGGACTTGGCCTGCAGCCCTGACTCATTGGTAACGAGCCAGCAGAATCCCTCCCTCTCTGCCCTCCAGGGTGGCTGTTTCCTAGTCAGTCCCTGCAGACACAGCCTTCAGCTAAACTCATGTGTTTACTTGTTCTGTTGCCAGTTCATTTGCCTTTCTGAATGCTGTTTGAATGCTAAAAACAATTATTAAAAGTTTAAACTTCATTCTGAGTCAGAAAACTTCACTGAAGTAACTGCTGGTGGGAATCAGGTATACTTTCCATTCTGCTTAATTTTTAATACCAGCTTGGCATTTTTTTTTAATTTTTAGATTAAAAAATTAATTGAAGTATAGTTGATTTACAACATTTTGTTAGTTTCAGGTGTATAGCAAAGTGATTTGGCTATGCATATATATATACATATATGTCTTTATTCTTTTTTTCTGATTCTTTTCCATTATAGTTTATTACAAGCTATTGAATATAGTTCCCTGTGCTGTCTTCAGAGAAGGCAGAAAGAAAACTCAGTTGGAAGCCTGTGAGTTTGTGAATGCAGCTCCTAGACCTGACTTGCCCCCCTGCCATGTGCCTTCCCTGCCTCCTGGGGCAGGACGGGGCAGATGTTGGGGGCTTTTTTTTTTTTTTTAAGGCGTGCTGAGCAGCATGCGGGAACTTCCCTGATCAGGGATCAAACCTGTGCCACCTGCATTGGGAGTGCGTAGTCTTAACCACTGGACCGCCGGGGAAGTCCCACATGTTGTGGGCTTAATACACAATTGGTTCTTGGACAAATGAGTAGAAGATAACCCTCTTTTCCTGAGCACTTCCTAAAGGCCAGATGTGGCACTGGCTCATACAAATGCCATGTAAGTTATGTCACTGTCACGAGCAGACACGTTCTTGGGAGGAGATGCCTAGTTCACCTACAGTAATATTGATGGTGGCAAGGATAGGCCCTGATCCTCCACAATTAATGTGCCTTGATATTTTTAGGTCTTGAGTACAGACTTGTTTGTCTAAACATAGCCTACTGCGTTCATCAGGATTGTTTTAGTTGCAACTCAAACTGGCTCAAATTAAAAAGGGAATTCATTGGCTCATGTAACTAAAAACTTTGTGGAAAAGCTTCAGACATTAAGGTGCTTTGTGGTGCTTCAAAGCTTTAGGCATTGGTCCAGATGCTCAAGCAGTGTTCTCTGGAATATCTGCTTTCCTCCATTTTAGCTTCATTTCATTCTTGGCATTTCCACATTTCAGCAGAGTGGCCAAACAGAAGGCTACTGGTTATGTCTTACTAACTTAGCCACCCAGGGAAAGAGAGTCCCTTTATTTTTCTTTTTTCTTTTTTTTTTTAGCTTAAAACACCATACATTTATTATTGACAGTTTTGGAGGTCAGAAGTCACTCTCACTGAAACTATTGATAAAATCACTTGTCAGCAGGCTGCATTCATTCTGGAGCCCCAGGGGAGAATCTATGTCCACACCCTTTTTTAAAAAAATTGAAGTATAATTGACCTATGGTCTAACACCATGTTCCCAGTGTACAACATATTGATTCGATATTTCTATACATTACAAAATGATCACCAGAAGAGTCTTTTGATGCTTTCCACAAAATCCCTTGTTCATTGCCTCTGAGTGGCCCATCTTGAGCTATGTGCTGTTCCCTGGACCAATCACTGTGGCTGGGAGGATGAGGTGGTGTCACTGACAAGGCCTAGGTCACATGGTCCTGGGGGTGGGGGTGAGGGTACAGAGTCCCTCTAGTAAAACCTTAGGGATTAACGGGGGCAAGGCATGGCTTCCCAAAGAAAAACCCAATGCTTTACCCAAATAAAACATGATGGAGAGTTAGAGCTTACTAAACTGAAATTTTCTCTTTGGAATTTCTACAAATGTTTCTGTTTGATTTAAGCAAAACACACAGGAGCCTGTCACTCTCTGGGTTTCCCAGACTCACTGGTGTGGCATGTGCCTCCTCTTACCTCCCAGCCCCAACTTCCTGTCATACAGAGGCCCCTATACAGAGCTGTCCTGCAGTGCTCTTTGCCATTCCTGAGCTTTTGAACATGCTTTTGCCCTACGTGGAATGCCTTCCTTGTTCCTCATTAAGCCCATTCATCCCGTGAAACTCGGCTCAAAAGTCTCATCTGTGAAGCCCCTGGTTTCCTGGGGGCAGAGCCAGTGCCTAACTGTATGGGTAGCATCCCATACCAGTCCCTCACAACACACACACTCCTAGACTTTTTAAAAAGGATATAATTTACATACCATAAAACTTACCCTTTAAAAGTATACAACTGAATGAATTTCAGTATATTCACCAGGTTATGCAAGTATTACCACAGTCTAATTCCAGAACATTTTTAAGACCCCCCAAAAGAAAGCCGAGACCCAGAAGCAGTCACTCTCCATCCTCCCCTTCCTCAGCCAGTGGCAGTCACCAATCTACCTTCTGTTTCTGTTGATTTACCAGTTTTGGACGTTTTGTGTAGATGGAATTACACAATACGTGATCTTTCATGTCCAGCTTCTTTCACTTGCACAATGTAATAGTGTTTCCGAAGTTTATACACGTGGTATCACCTTTTTATTGATATGTCTGAACAATATTCCACTGTATGAGTATACCACATTATCTTTTTGTCAGATGATGAACATGTGGTTATTTCCACACTTGGGTAATTATGAATAATGCTGCCATAAACATTCATGTACACGTTTCTGTGTGGACATATATTTTCAATTCTCTTGGGAGTGGAATTGCTGGGACATGATGGTAATACTGTCTTTAACTTTTGAGGAACCGCCAAACTATTCCAAAGTGACTGCAACATTTTACATTCTCATCACTAGTGTATGAGGGCTCCAGTTTCTCCACATCCTCCAACACTTAATATTGTCCATCTTTTTGATTAGTGGCTGTGAAGTGGTATCTCAGTGTGGTTTTGATTTGCATTTCCCTATTGAGTAATGACGTTGAATGTCTTTTCATGTACTTACTGCTGATTTTTACATCTTCTTTGGAGAAATGTCTATTCAAATCTTTTAACCATTTTAAAAATGGGTTATTTGTGTTCTTATTGTTGAGACGTAGTTTTTTAGTCTTAATACTCAATCCCTACCAGATACTTGATTTGCAAATATTCTCTCCTATTCCGTGGGCTGTCTTTTCATTTTCTTCATGGTGTCCTTTGAAGCACAAAAGTCTTTAATAAAGTCCAATTTATCTGTTTTTCCTTCTGTTGCCTGTGCTTTTAGTATCATATTTAAGAAACAATGCCAAATCCAAGATCATGGAGATTTGCCCCTTGTAAGAGTTTTATAGTTTAGCTCCTACATTTAGGTCTATGAACCATTTTCAGTTCATGTTTATATGTGGTGTTAGGTAAGGGTCCGGCTTCATTCTTTTGCCTGAGGATATCCAGTTGTCCCAGCACCATTTGTTAAAAAGATTATTTTTTTCCCATTGAATTGTCTTGGCACCCTTGTTGAAAATTAACCACAAATGTATAGGTCTCTTTCTGGACTCTCAATTCTGTCCCATTGATCTGTGCCTATCCTTATGTCAGTACAACAATGTCTTTATTTTATTGTAGCTTTGTAGTAAGTTTCAAAATTGGGATAAGTGAGTCCTCCAAATTTGCTTCTCCTTTTTAAGATTGTTTTGGCTATTCTGGGTCTCTAGCATTTCCATGGGAATTTTAGCTTGTCAATTTCTGCAAAGAAGCCAGGTGGGATTTTAATAGGGATTGTGTTGAATCTGTAGATCAGTTTTGGGAGTATTGCCATCTGAACAATATTAAGTCTTTAAATCCACGAACGTAGGATGTTTTTCAATTTATTTAGATCATTTTTAATTTCTTTCAATAATGTTTTATAGTTTTCATTGTACAAATCTTACACATCTTTTGTTAAACTCTTTCCTAAGTTTTTTATTCTTGTTGATTCTGTTGTAAATTGGATTGTTCATTGCTAGTGTATAGAAATGCAGTTGGCTTTGTGTGTTCATCTTATATCCTTCAACATTGCTGAAGTTGTTTATTAACTTCAGTAGTTTCTGTGTTGTGTATGTGAATTCCATAGGATGTTTTTTTCTTCTTTTTTTAAACAACATAATTTCTCAAAATAATTGATTTAAGCATATGCAGTGGTGAGTTCAACCCTTGACTCCTGGCTCAGTACTGGTGAAAGTAATCAGCTTAACCATCTCAGAAGGACTGTGCCAAGTCAGTGAGCTGCTTGTGGATCCTCATCTGAAAACAGTCCCATATCTTAGAAACTTCACCACAAGGAGTTTTTCTTGTAGTGATGCTTAGAGTCTTGGTAGGCATCTGAACTGGTCCTTTCACTTTGAGATTCTTTGCCTTTGCACCACTGATCAAGACAGCACACACCTTCTCCAAAGATTTTACACTGTGGCTGGTCAGGGTAATTCTAATTCGGTGAATTGCCACCTCTGGTTCCGTGGGTGTCTTTCTGGTATCTTTAAAAGCCGTGGCTGCATCACGGCTTCCTGAAAGACTGTTCCTCAGGGAGATGGAACAGTACAGCTGTGAATCAGGAGCAGAAGTGGGCAGTCCAGGGCTCCACTGGGGCTGCGGCTGTGTCTGCATCTTCCTCCAAGAGCAGGATTTTCTAGATACAAGATCATGTCATCTGCAAACAGAGATGGTTTTACTTCTTCCTTTCCATTCTGGATGCTTTGATTTCTTTTTTTGCCTAAATGCCCCAGGTAGGACTTCTGATACAGCCGTGCATAGGAGTGATGCTGTGGGTTTTTCATAGCTGCCCTTTATCAGGTTGAAGTTGTTCCCTTCTATTCCTAGTTTGTTGACTATTTTGTCATGAAGGGGTGGTGGTGTTTTTTTTTCCAAATGCTTTTTCTGTGTCTATTGAGATACAGTTTTTGTTCTTTATTAATATACCCTATTCTATTAATATGGTATATTACATTGATTTTCTTATGTGGAACCAAATTTTTATTCCTGGGATAAACCCACGGTGTGTAGTCTTCGTTCTGTGTTGCTGGATTTGGTTTGCCTGCTGCATTGTATTGAGGATTTCTGCATCTATATTGATAAGGAACATTGATCTGTGGTTTTCCTGTGATACATTTCTTTTTCATCTTTGGACCTTATATTTTGTTGTTGTTGTTTTATTTCTTACTCTGTTGTTTTTTCCCCCAGCATGGGAGCTCCTTAGGGCCAAAGATGAGTACCGTAAACCTCAGATCTCTAGACCTCAGCACAGGGCCTATGTGGAGGGGTCAAGAGATGGTGACTGAGACAAATGAGGCAGCTTCTGCCCTGTACCAGACTGTCTTCTGGATCCTTGGAGTTCAAGTGCATTTGGAATGTTTTCATCCCAGTTGGATAGAACCTTGCCTGGATAGAACCTTAAATCCAAACAGCACCAAGGCATGGGTCATTTTTCCTGTTTCACAACAGTCATGCCCACGGGGATGCCGGGAGCATCTTTGTATTCTCCCAGGAGCCTGGTGTGAGAGGGGAGTTGCAAACAGCTGACACTCAGTAGTTGTTTGGTAACTGAAGGAGAGGGTGGGAATTGGCCTTTGCAAGCCCCCTTTATAGGAGATCTATGATCACCTTGTGGGTTTGAGGGCTGCAGACATCCTGGGAGCTTGTGGAGAGAAAGCCTGCATCCAGGTCCAAGCCCATAATCTGTAATGAGCTAGGAAACCCCCCAGATGAGGTTAATTTTGAAAATGGTTATTTGCTTCTCTGTGGTAATTTGAATTTCTCTGAAACCTCATCCAGAATCTTTCTCTAAAATGAATGACTTAATAAAAATATGATTATTAATAACACGGTTATATTGGTTCATTAATTTCAACAAATATTACATACTATTGCAAGATAGTAATAATAGAGAAAACTGGGTGTGGGATATATGGAAACTCTTTGTATTATCTTCACAGTAATTCTGTAAATCTAAAACTTAAAAAATTTTTAAACTACTTAAATGATATAATGCTGAGTGAAGATTCAGGTTAAGCTGTTTTTCCAAATACTGTCCAATTTCCTAGCTCCTTTTATTGAATAGTAGAAATTGATTTGTGTCTGCTACTTATGTATAGAATTCTCATAATCTGGGTGTTAGTCTACTCTTAACTGATACACTCTTTTAAGTGTTGACATTTTATACATTTTGATATGTGAAAAAATCCATTTTCATTACTCAGTTATAAAATCCATCTTGGGCTTTTTCTCCCCCAGGTAAATAGATAGTATCAAAAAATTATATTGGGATTTTAGATGGAAATGTACCAAACCTGTATTTTTATTTGGGGCTAGAATCAATTTATTTATGTTAATCGTTCAAATTCAAGAATATGGTATGCTTCTCAATTTATTCAAGTCTTCCTTTACAGTTTTTAGTAATTTAATCATTTTCTTCATGTAGGACGTGTGTGTGTGTGTGCGTGTGTGTGTGTGGTTATTCCTGGCTACTAGTTTTGTTGCTACAGTGTAAAATACTTTTCTTCTGAGTTTTGTTGAAGGATTTTGATTTTTTTGTGTCTGGTAAGCAGCCACTCTCTGAACTCTTTCCATTAGTTCTGAGTTTTGATGTATGTTCTCTTGAATGTTTTCAGCCACATTAGTATACCGTCCGCACATATTAATGTGGTTTATTCCTCACCACAGCAGCCAGACCTTCCAGATTAATGTTAAGCAACTGTACTGATCTTGGGCCTATTTGTTCCTGTCTGCCTTTAATGGAACTCCTTTTATACCACTGCCCCGGGTTTGGGGATCTTTCTTGTATTAAGGAATTATGCTTTCATTTCATTTAGTGTTTTTTAAAAATCTAGAGTAGATTAACTAGAATAAAATAGATTGAATTTCATCCGATTACTGTTTATTAAGGTGATTGGCTTTTGTCTTGACTTACTGTTGTGGTGTCTTATGTTACTAGACTTTTGTAACAGATTAAACCACACTTGCATTGTCTAAATAGGGCTTGTCATGAAAATAACAAGTCTCAAGCTGTTAGCTCTCCAGGAGGCCCAAATGACGTGAAAGATTTTCTTATTAGGTACATCTGTGAACTGTAGGACCAACAGCACCAACTCGTGCCACAGACCCTACTCCCTGGAGCCCAGAGGCATCGGGAAGCAGCAGAGACTCCACGGCCACCCTCTGGATGGAGACCCCATTTTCTCAAGAGAAGGAATGGTGGAGGTGGCGGGAGCATCAGGGGAGGAAGAGATGGGAGCAGTCCCGGGCGGAGGGGCAGGGCAGTAGGAGCAGGAAGCTGGGACGGGGGAGGCCCCATGGAGAAGTACAGGCTTCCTGGCCGGTGTCGTGGGTTTGAATCCTGGCTCTGCCAGGGCCTGGCACACTAGCTCCTCTTTCCCCACGTGGGGATGAACGGTCAAGATCTCAAATGAAACCTGTTCTTCCTCCCGGGTCCCGCCTCTGGGAGACAGTGGCACCAGCACCCACGCCGTCCTCCCAGCCAGAGAGCCGGCCACCCCTTGGTGCCTCCCTCTTAGGAGGCCAGGGCCCGGAGGCAGGCCCAGGCCCCAGCACACAGCCTGACTCGGGGAGGTGCTCACGGAAGGTTTATTCAATAAAGACCACAGAAAAGACTGTCAGTGGAGCTTCCTCCAAATGGGAAAAGCAGCCCTTCTGGGAAGAAAACATTCTTGGTCCACGTGGCGCTGAGTCAGTTAAAAACCATGCTTAAGGGCACATGGCTGGTGGTGACCTCTGTGTCAGAAGACGTGCGTGGGCTTGTTGCTCCATGGAATTCTTCCTCATCGTTTTCTTTGGGTTTCCAGGCTCGGGGCCCTGGCGGGGGGTCTCCCACCGCTCACTTCCTCCAGGGCAGGGTTTTAGGCCCCAGTCTGCCCGGTCCTCCCTCCATCCACCAACCAGTCGCTGCTGCTGCTGCTGCAGCCCCGGCTCACACCAGGGGGATGGGGTAGGAGGCGCAGGCTGCCAGGCCGCACATGTTCTTCCCGCGCTCCAAGAGGAAGTACCTGCACAGAGGGAGGGGCTGAGGCGTGGCTGGCGGCTTCCTCTCCACAGGCCCTTCTGGAACCAAGGTCTGACTCCAGGGATTAGGCCCTCTGAACTTGCTCACAAAACAGCAGTACTGGGTTTATCTGACCACCAGGAAATCTCTGACCTGTGAGTAACTTCTCCTTCCCTCCACCTGGCTGCCCCCTGAACTCTCTTCCTTATTTTGTCCATATCTCACTTGTCCCAGAGTTTGCTGAGGGCCCCGTTCTTAGCTCTGCCTAGGCTCTCACGTAGTTATTTAATCACCACTGGGACCCCTCGGGTAACAGATGAAAACCCCCTTTTCAGGTGAGGACACGGAGTCTTAGAGAAGAGACAGGGACAAAGTCCCATCCAGGTATGTACCCAGGCCACCTGATTCCAGCCCCATTCTAGAAGGAGGGGCTGTCAGCCATCAGGTAAACGTGGTGCTTGGATTTCTCACCCACAGGCCCTCCCAGGTGCTGGCTTAGTCCCAGCAGCGTCCTGTGTTGTGAACTGTTTCCTAGTGGTGGTCATAGAACCTCCTGAGCCAAATGGACTCCTGTTCCGGACACAGAGTCATCAAAATCTGGGGTCCAGGATGGGAGAGGGGCTGCTGGAGGCTTCTTGGGGGTGTGAGGGTTACATCCTCAAGCTCCCCTCTTCCTGGCCTGGGCTAAAGGCTCTGTTTAGCAGCCCCTTCTTGGAAGCCACATTTGAGGTGGAGGAGACCCCCTGCACACTCCGAGGGCCCCCAGACCTGAGCAGTCACGCCCCCTCCCAGCACACGGGACCTGGAAGCTGCTTACCCCTTCATTCCCCACTGGGGACCCCAAGAGTTCTTCACGATCCAATAGGGTGTCCCATTTTCTTCTCCATACCCAACAGCCAGGACTGCGTGGTTTACTTTATCTGGAGTTTTATGACAGGAAGTACTGGAAAGTGAAAATGAAAGAGGCTTGAAATATGGAAAATATGTGGGACTTCTGTGGCGGTCCAGGGGTTAGGACTCTGCTTCCACTGCAGGGGACGTGGGTTGGATCCCTGGTGGGGGAACTAAGATCCGGCCTGCCGTGCAGCACAGCCAAAGGAAAAAAAAAAAAAAGGTGATTCGATCACATCCAACAAGTGAATTAGAGCAAGGTTTCCCAAAGCGGGGACTGGGAGGCATTTAAGGTGGTGAATTAACTCTCGTTTAGTCACAGGGAAAGAGAAGTATTCTCTTCAGCCCCTTGGGTTCTTCTCACCCAAAGGAGCGAGATTTAGCGTGGTGCTGGCCCAGCTCTGACACCTGACGCTTTCCGATGCCTCTTTCATAACAAGGAGAGAGCAGCCCTCCTGCTGCACCTTCTGAGGGCAACAGTGTCCGGCTGGAGTTTCACATGGCATTGCTTTGTTGCCACTGTATGTAATTTTAAGATTACCTTGTATTTGGGACAATTACACAGGTTTCTCATTTTAGCTAGTGAACTGGTTCTCATGAGGAAATTCTGAAAATTTCAAGAGGACAAACTGCAGTGGTCGTGTGATCACTGAGCCGATGTGTAACTGAGTTGTTGGTATGTGCCAGGCCCAGGGACGAGGTGCGAGACACCAGCAGCCTGAAAAACTCTGCTCCTGGATTTAGGACGCCTCCTTCGGCAGGGAGGATGGCAGAGAGGCTACTTCCATACAGTGGACCGAGGGCTGTGACGGCTGGGGGGCTGACAGGAGCCCGAGGGAGGGGATCCAACAAGGTGGGAACGGGGTGGGGCAGGGGCAAGGCTTCCCTGGGGAGGCAGGGGACTCGCATAAAACTATGAGCTCTTCAGTGGGGCACGGGCACGGGGTGGAACAGGGAGGACGCGGGTGGCTTTGACGGGAGATGAGCTTGGAGAAAGAAGGACCAGATCACGAGGGTTTCCCCGGCCGAGCTAAGACACGAGATGGGGAGATGCTGGAGGATGGAGAAGTTGGAGTGGTGAGAAGGGTGTTCCCGAAGGCTGACTCTGGCTCCGAGTGGAGGACGGACCAGCAGTGAGAGCACAAGGACAGAGCAGGAAGGAGGCAACGGTGGGCAGAGACACGGGGAGGGAGCGGAGAGCACGCTTCTGAGCAGTGTTAACGGGGCAGCGTCTGGTGAGGGACGGAAACATGCAGGATCTCAGGTTTCCACGGGCCATCCAGCTTGATGCTGCAGCGAGGCCCTTAGATCTGTGGGTCTAACACCCGGCAGAGACCAGGCTGGCGGATGGAGACTTGGAATTTCTCAGCAAACAGCTGGCCGTGGAGTTCAAGGAGTGTGTGAGAAGAGGGCAGAGCGCTGAGGAGAAAGCCCTGGAGGACACCTGCACTTGGGAATGGCCAGATGACAAGGGGCCATGAAGGAGATGCTACCGGAAGTGGCCGAACTCATATTGCAAAACAGGCAAGAGGCCTGGGTGAGACGACACCAGTGTTAGAGAACTCGGGCTTCCTGAAAAACCCTGCGGTGGAGGCTTCAGCACGGGATTCTGGTGTCTGAGAGCAGCCATTTCCTATTTCACATCTTCAAATTTCTGAACACAGGTTTTCATCACGAGAGGCAGCTCTTCTGCTGAGGAAGGGTGAGCTCTGGGCTCAGATGAGGGCCGGGACCCCAGCCCTGACCAGCCATGTGACCGCCTCTCCTCCTCCCACTTGGGGACCGTGGATCCTGACCTTCAGGGCTGCAGGCTGATGCACTGGCGGAAGGTGCGAAATGCCCGCCCAGCCCCTCCCCGGCTCACCTGGAGTAGACACCCTTTTTGTACATCAGAAAGTCATCAGTCACCTCGAAGGCAAAGCTCACAGGGTTGTACAGGGCCACCGCCTCCACCATCGCCTCCTCGTCGTTCTGTGGACAGAGGGGCCGACAGGTGGACACACGTGGCCTCTGCCACCTCCCCACCCTACTTGTGAAATATGGCCCTTTGCCCCAAAGTAGGGGACAGAGGCTCAAAGCGATGATTCTGAGGAGGGAAGAGAAGTCTGTTTTAGGCCAAAAAGTTGCCGCCAAGGGGGAGCTGCCCTTCCTTACAGCAGAGCCAAGCCCTGGGTATTGGGGGCTGGTATGGGGGCCCCTGCCCTCTTGCGCCTGAATGGCCGGGATCCTTGGGGTTTTTTATTTGGCTTGTGAGCGCCTCCTCCCAAATCCTGGCTCCCCTGTGACCTCCCTCGGCTTTGCTGGGCTGGACCGCGCGCTCCTATCTCTCCCCCTCCCTGCTCTGCTCCCAGGGAATCCTGCACCCTTCCGGGTCAGGCCCAGGGTACAGCGTGGACTCATTCACTCGCTCACTCACAGCCACATGCCAAGGCCCTCCCATGGACCAGGGGGTGCAGAGATGGGTGTGACTCCCCCACTCCCACCCGCAGGAACCCCTGCACCCACAACGCCAGTCTAAGGAGCTTTTTTTGGTAGAACTCAGGGGTTAGAAGTCCATGAGCAGGTAAGGCCCAGACGGTGGTAGAAATGTGTGTGTGTGCCCGAGGAGGATGCATCCCTGTCCAATGGGGAAGGTGGCATGAGGAAGTCAGAGGCTTCCTGGAGGCTGCGGCTCTGGAACAGAGCTGCGGAGACTGGGCGAGAGCAGCAGTTGCAATCACCGGGGGAGCTTTACAAAATCCCAGTGCCCAGGCTGCGCCCCAGACGATTACATCAGCATCTCCAGGGTGGGTCCCATGCAGCAGGATTTCTTAAAGCATCCCTGCTGGGACCCACTGGGTTAGCGTGAGCTAAGGAGGCCATTCCCCTGGCTGGAGACTTAGGGAGTTGAAATGAGGGTGAGCTGAGGCCAGGGCTCTGCTGAGGGAGGGTCAGGCTGGAGGGGCTGGGGCACCAGCCCTTCCTCCGTCCTGCCTCCCTGGAGGGGCAGGCAGTGACACGGCTGCAAAGAGCAAACGGCTGCCTGATAAGCAAGAAAAGGCCTTGTGAGCACAGACAGGTCAGGGCAGATGAGACCAGGAAGGCACGGAGGCCTGCTCACCTAGAGGGGGGGCATGTCATGGAGCTAGCCGTTCCTGTGGCCATCCCTCGGCCCTGCCAAGGAGGGCGGGACGCCAGTGCTGGCCTGCTCTTAGGGCCCTGCAGGTGCCATGGGCAAGGCTCTCCTGGGCACCAGGCAAAAGGGATACCTTTGAGCTCCCGGTTCACTGCCTAATGGGATACGAATGGGCCAGAGTCGGTCAGCCCTTGGTGAGTGTATCTAAGAGAAGCTGGCTCTTGTTTTTTGTGTGTGTGTGTGTGTGGTACGCGCCCTCCCACCGTTGTGGCCTCTCCTGTTGCGGAGCACAGGCTCCGGACGCGCAGGCTCAGCGGCCATGGCTCACGGGCCCAGCCGCTCCGCGGCATGTGGGATCTTCCCAGACCGGTGCACGAACTCGCGTCCCCTGCATCGGCAGGCGGACTCTCAACCACTGCGCCACCAGTGAAGCCCACTGGCTCTTGTTTGAAGATAAATCTACCATAGTCAGAAATATCCCAAATACAGGGTGTAGATTTTGGAATGACATGGTTTCCGTTCAAATCCAGCTTCCACTTCTAGCTTTGTGGCCTTGGGCACGTTACTTAACCACTCTGAACCTTTCTTCACCTATAAAATGAAGGTGATAATGACATTTATCTCCTAGGGCTGTCTTGGTAATACATGTTAAGTGGTTGGTATAGCTCCTGTCAGCACTCCATAAATTTCATTACTGTTGCTGACTGCATGGCGCCTGCTTTAATTAAATGGTGGCTACTGTCATTACATAGTCATCACGTTTGTGATTTACGCACACATTTGTGGGCACACACCCTCAGCCTACTGCTCTCATCAGCACACGTCACACCTACACACACCCGTGGAAATATTCTTTCACTCTTTATGCATGTTCGCCCGTGCTTGCAAACATGCAAACAGTGGAGTCACGAGGGCTGTTCACACTTATTCCAGCTCCCTCTCGGACAGAGTACGGTTTGTACTGTACTGAAGTTATGGACTTCCCCATCTACTTGAGGTTAGGTGTGGCTGTGTAACTTGTTTTGGCTTTAAGAGCCAATGCATAATTTACCACTCTTTCCGTCTGCCTGGGTCCTGGAGTGAAGCCAATGACACAGAGAACAGCCCTGCTTAAACCAAGGGACATGCCACACGAATGAGACATAAAATCTGATTGTTTTAAGCCATCCAGAGTCTGGAGCTGTTCCTGCAGCATAACCTGGTTTATCCTGACTGACACACATTCATACTCTGTACATTCACATTCCATCTCTCACACATACCCGATATCACACACATCCTCACATCCTCTTTGGTAGGATGGGGATTAAGTGTTGCATTTTACAGACAAGAAAACTGAAACACAAGATGGAAGAGTTGTACAGACCCAGGTCAGAACCAGAGCACCCGAATGCTAGTCTCTTGCTCTTTCTCTCCTGTCTTCCATCCTGCCCCCGTCATGGTGACTGAGATTCAAGGATAATCAAAACTCTTGAATCAAAGTGATGTGCTGCTCAGAAAGGCTGCCCTGCAGTGCCCATTGGCCATCTGACGGCAGTGGAGACTGGCCTCCTGATCAGAACACATTCCCTATCCGAGAGAAGGATCGGTACTCACCATTGTGATGTTGGCTACATCCTTGACAAAAGCAATGGCCTTACTGGGCTGGAACTTGCACTCACCATCCTGTTCAGGGTGGCAAAGGTCATGGGATACAGGTTAGGGATGCTCGGCCCCGGGCTGAGACTTCAGGCCTCCCCTATGCAATTTGATAACATTTATAAAGCGAAAGCCTGGGTGATGAGGTCACTTATGAGAGCACTAGAGGCCTCCTTGCCCTCAAGGACCTCACAGTCTAGTGGGAGGAAAGGGTCCTGTGCTGGCTTTGGCAGAGGTGGGCTCGCATGGCACCTGCTGGGAGCACAAGGAAGGGGCCAGTCTCAGCCCAAGGAACTTCACCTGCAAGAGGCAGGCGCAGAGGACACACGGAGGGAAGATCAAACCCTTCTGAGGCGGGAGAGACGGTCAGGATGACAAGAAGGCAGGACCTGACGTTTAGGAACCAGCAAGTTGGGGGTGGGTGGGAGCATAAGGCTTATGAAGGGGAGAGTGAAGTAAAAGCCAAGACTGGGAGGACAGATCTGTGCGACGGGGGGGGAGGGCAGGCCTCGAAAGGCAGGCCGAAGAGTCTGGAGTTTCTCTTGCAGGCCCTGAGGAGCCTTTGAAGAGTTCTGAACAAGGCAGGGTGTGGTCAGAGCTGAGTCTCAGAGGCCACTCTGGCGGCCCCTGGGTGGGTGGGTGGGTGGCCCAAGGAGAGGGCACCCACAGTGATCTAGGGTGAAGGGAAGCCAAGGTCCGAGTGCAGGCAGGGACACAGAATGGACCAAAGGAGCAGATGCGAGAAGGTCTAAGATGGTCAGAAGGCTGACTGAGGTGAGGTCTGGGTCAGGGAGCCGCCCCAAGAACGGACCACCGGCCGCCAAGACATTTTAGGGAAGGGTGGTCCTCCCATCGCTGAGAGGGGAGATACAGGAGGAATCCCGGGTTTGTGGGACAGTCGAGGTGCCCAGCCGTGCAAAGGCGGGGTTGAGGTGATGGCAGGGGAGGCCCTGGACAAAGTGGGTGTGGGCCCAGGAGTGCTGTCCGCACGAACGGGGAGGGAAGAAGCCAACAGACGGCATCCCGGTGCACTCACGGCAGGGCGGGGCAGCCTGACGGTGCTGCCACACACAGGGCGGTAAGAGCCCCCCCCCCCCCCCCCGGCTGGCTGACAGCTGGGGCTTGGGCAAGTAGAGGAGGGGAAAAAGTGAGCTGCAAGAGACAATTCTGAGAATCCGGGTGGAAGTGGGGAGTCCTCCAGGGGGGTGCAGGGGAAGAGATGTGTTCCGAGGCTGGGACAAGAACAGAGATGGGGAGCATTGCAGATCAAGAAGATGGAGCCCAGGCTGCCCAGAGTTACCTGGCCCTTGTAGGGGTAGGTGTCTTCACCCATGATGCCCTTGTTGTACCGGATGTACTCGAAGGCCTGGCTGGGGAGACCCCTGCAAGAAGCATACACAGCTGTGCCTACCTGAGACTGACCCCGATGGAGGCGGGGCCTGCAGGGGCTGGAGCTTGGAGACGTTTGCCCTGGCAGGGCTGGGAGGCCGTGGTTGGGGCATGTCCCAGGGGCAGAGAAGTCTCCGAGGGGCTAGCAATGCCACCCTGTTTGCCCGGCCTCAGGATACAGCTCAACAGACTCAGAAGAGGCTATCAAGGAGGGTCCAAGGTCCAGCCACACGTGCTTCCGTGGGACAGAGACCTCTGGAAGCCAGGCCCCTCGCTCTGTCAGGAACAGGACCCGACAGGATCTGCCCAGCTGACTGTCGTTGCCACCACCTTGCCCACTGGGCCCCGCCTGGGCAGGCGCTCTGCAAACGTGACTTTCCAACCCCTCAGAACCCCGGGAGGTAGCTGCTGTTACTTCTTGAAGCTCAGACAGGCTGAACAACTTGCCCAGGGCCCCAGAGCTACAGCCGGGATCTGCTTCCAAAGGTGGATCTTCCACCTCGTGTTGCCTCCTGGAGTAAAGAAGACTCAACAGCTATCCAGCCACGACTCCCCATCAATCTCCTGTCCCTTCTGGGTTTTGTCCAGAGCATCTGTCACCACCCCACCTGCGGCACAGCTAGAACATCAGCTGCTGTATCCCTCGTGCCTACATATAGGGCAGGTGCTGTCGTACTTGCTGAATGAACGAAAAAATGAAGTAAACCAAAGCAAACATCCCTCGGAAAAATGGTGGGGCCCCAGGATGCCCTTTCAGACCTGTGACGGGTGGTGTTTATAAGTTGCAAAGAGGAAAGAGACCAAAAAGCCATGAGGCTAACCATGATATGATGGTGGACCAGCAACTAGGCCGTGGCTTCACCCCCGACTCCCAGACGCAGCCCGAGCGTGGAGGCCCTCGTGCTGGCTCTGTCAGAGCAGGTGGAGCACCGGGCCTTCCCAGGACTCGCCCGAGAGAGGGATGGGCCGCAGGTAGGCGAGCGGAGGCGAGGCTGGGAGCGTGCCCTAGGGGAGCACGAGGGCCTGGCTTTACACACGTATGTTCTGGGAAAGCCGCTCATCCCGAGGAAAGGTCTCAGAGCACGTGAGGAGGAGATGAGGGCTGGAGACACAGAGAAACGTGGGTAAATCCCTAAGAACCCGTGGGTCGGGGGAATTCCCTGGTGGTCCAGTGGTTAAGACTCAGTGCTTTCACTGGACTCGGGTTTGATTCCTGGTCGGGGCACTAAGATCCTGCAAGCCATGTGGTATGGCCAAAAAAATAAATTAAAAAAAGGGCCAGGAAAGCAGGCCCAGCAGAGACGCAGCCTTTATGCCTGAACCCTGCACCACATCTACAGGAAAGCTCCTTGACGCGGCCTGCCAAGCTGGGGTGGCTCGAGCTTTAGAGAACCTGTGGAAAGGCCAACCAGACACCTGTGTGTGGATCGTGGTTTTGGAGGATGATGTGCTTCTCATTCTATTAATTCTTTTGGCCACTCGCCAGAGGCCTTGGTGGCCGGTGAGGCCAAGTGTGCTGTGGGGTGAAATCCGGGTGACACCAGGGAACGAGGATGGACCTTGGAACCAGCCAGGCCTGGGCTTGCATTACAGCTCTGCCCGTTCCAGCTGAGGGACCTTGGGTGTGTGAGGTGACCTTCCCCCTCCACAAGCGGGGCCGATTTTGCTCCCACCGAGGGCAGAGGCTGTGGCAGTGCCCGGCCTGTACGAGGCCCGACAGAAGTGACCCCGGGAAATGAGCAGGGGCTTTGCCCCCCCACCCCCCACCCCCACCCCCCCCCCCCCCACCCCCCCACCCCGGTCAGGGCCGTACCCTTGGCAGCCGTGATTGTTGAAGTTCTGGGCGCAGTCCACCAGCTGCTGCTCGGCCTGGAGGGAGGAACGCACGCCCGGTGAGCTGGGCGCCTCCAGCGCCCTGCCTCCCGAGTGGACCCACGCCTGCGGCCCTGCCCGCCCGGGGCCCAAGGGCACCAGATGCTAAGCTCCCGGAGGGCAAGGGCTGTCTCCCCAGCAGCCGGCCCCTGTCGGGGAGAAGCTCAGCGACGGCCTGGCAGCCAAGCGGGCAGGTGAGAGGACGCGGGGGGCCCTGGAGGTGTGCACGTACGTGTGGCTCCTGGGGTCCCGTGGTGGCAGATGGGAGGGGGAGGGGACAGGCCTTCCCTCAAGCCGGTTCCTGGCGGCCCTCACCAGCCTTGCCGGCCCCTCTTCCCCACACAGGAGGCAGCGGCTGGGCAGTCACCCCTCACTCCAGGGGCTCAGGGGTCCCTGCTCGCTCTTCCCTGCCTGAAGGTGACCAGCTTGAGAGGGGCCACAGCTCCTACAGGGCTGCCTCTCAGGCAGGCTCTGCTCTCGGAAGGCCCCAGGTGGCCACACCGAGGAACACCCCGACCCACCCAGGGATGAGCCCTTGGGCCATCCCCTCAACAAGCCTCATTCCTTCTGAAGTGTCAGCTGAGGTCTGCACGCTGCATGTCCGTGAGGCTGGGACACCTGAAGTCCAACTGAAATGGCACTGTCAGCAAAAGCCACAAAGAAGCCTGATGGCCCAGGTCTGGTCCTCCGAATCAGGCCTTGGAGCGAAGCTGTGACCCCTCTCCCGCATCCCTCCCCCAGCACCATGGCTGATTGCTCACCAAAGAGGGCAGCCTCCCAGTTGCTATGGCGACAGCAGACTCCAGGGCCCCGGTGGTGGAGAAGGTCCAGCAACTGCCGCAGCTGCCCTAGAGGCCAAGGGGAGGGGGAGGGAGGTCAGGGGCCAGGACCCCGCGGGCTCCCGTGACTTCAGCTGACAAAGCCCTGGCCCACACTGTCCACGCTGACCCTCACGAGGCCCGCGAGGCCGGCATCCTTCTCCCCGTGTTGCAGACGAGGAGGCCGAGGCTCGCACAGGGGAAGCAGCAGCCGCCACCGCTGACGAGTGCCCGTGCACTCCCAGTCCTGGCCCCCCGCTACCAACCCCCAGCGGCCTACACGCCAGAGCCCTCCCTCCCGACCCCACTCTGTGCTCTTCTGTTCCTCGGAATCTTTTTTTGGCATGCGGGATCTTAGTTCCTCGACCAGGGATGGAACCCACGCCCCGGCAGTGGAAGCGCAGGGTCTTAACCACTCGACCGCCAGGGAAGTCCCTCTACTTCTGAATCTTATGCTGATTCCTCTTCTTCCCACTGTCTTCCAACAGAAGGACTCGCCAGAGTCCTGTTTCTAGAAGCTTCTCTCTCACCTTTCCACCTCCAATCTCACCCACAGTCCCAACTGTTAAACTGACAACTCCCCAAACGCTCAGCCCTCACCTCCACCCAGGCCCAGACACCCTGTCTCCCAGATGATCCCACCCGTATACGCCCCAAACCCCTCAGACTCTGCGTGTCCTGACCCACCCGTCCATCTCCCCGTCCTCTGCCACGGTCACTGCCGCTGCCCAGCCTCCCGGCGCCTCCCGAGGGCTCAGAGTCGGGCGCTGGAACCTGCCAGCCTGGTTCAAATCATAGCTCTGCCCCACACCCACCGTGCGACCTGGGCGAGCTGCTGCCCACTCTGACCCTCGGTCTCATCATTTGTAACATGGGAACAGCCGTGCTTGCCTCACAGGGCTGTTTGTCAGAGGGGTAGATGAGATCCTGCCCGTCGTGCAGATACCCCACGGGCTCCGTAATATTAGCTGTTGTTTGTGTTTTTCTCTCAGCCGCATCTTGGTCTCTGTTCTGCCCCTTGCTGGTTCAGTCTTCCATATTTTACTTCTGAAACTTCTCCTAAGATTCCCGTTGAGTCCTCACTGCTGTCTCCCTGGAAAGAGCCTTCACCCTACCCCGGGCCCCAGTTCTTCCTCTCAAAGCCTTCCCTCGGCAGGGAGGGAGGGCCTGGTCAGAGCGCCTCTGGCTGTCAGAGGCTGGGCTTGGCCACCACTGCAGGAGGCAGGGCAGGGCCGAGTGGCCAGCACTGGCCTTGAGCAGAGACCCGGATGGAAGGGCCCTCTGTCATCTGCTTGCCTTGTACCTTCAGCGCTTCCTCCTCTGTAAAGTGAGAAACCCTCAAGGCTGCTGAGCTAATGTCAGATCCGGTCGCCGTATCTGTAACCGCATGGTGTCTACAGCGAGAGACCACACACACCCATGAGGGTAATCGCCTTGTTCTGGCCCCTCCGCCCCGGGGTTCCATCCTGCCCGAGGGTCAGTTAACACAAGGACCCGGAATGTTCTTGGCAGACTTCCCCTTCTCACCTGCCCACAGGGTGAGCAGGTTTCAGGCTTCCACATTTAACGCTGTTGCTTTGAACGGTCGTGGAATTCTCAGATGGTCTAAAAGCTGCCTTTGGGGCTTGGGGCAGAGGGCTGACTTCATTCTACCCCTCCGACTGCTGGGAGGGGAGACTTGTCTCGGCTTCCGGGTGCTGGTTTAAACGTCTAGATCACTAGGCAGGTTCTGGGAACCCAGTGAGCCTGGGAGGATTTGGAGCTGTGCCATGTGGCTTTAAGGAAAGGGAGAAAATGTTTCTCATGGAGAGTTTCAGTGGAAAGCAAAGTGCTTCCAGGAGGGAAACCTTCACCTGTATTTCCTGGGATCGAGAGGTCGGCATCTTCCTGAAGAAGGCCACTGTACTGTCACTTCCAGGGGACAGCAAGGGGTGGGTCCAGACTCTCCAGGACAGAGCAATGTGCTGGGACCCTCCAGCCAGCGGCCGGGTCCTCACCTCTGTGAGTGCGGGGAAGACGCCGCCACTCCCCTCGCCAGGCATGCTGTGCCCTGCGGGGGGTGCTCCTGAGAACAGGTCTGAAACGCTGGGTTCCATTCTGTTCACTAACCACCTGCAGCTCCCTTGTGGGAAAGCAGCCAGCCAGGGAGGGGCTGGGCCCTGGTGCCTCGTGCAGCGTATGGAGGATGGGGAAGAAAAGATGTGTGGGCAATAGGAACGGGGTCCCGGTGTGCAGTTACTGAAGGGCACAGAGAACGTGATGTTTTGGGTGACTGTAGAAGAGACCTAGGGCCAACGGGGAACTTTACACAGCGGGGTGGAACAAGGGGGATGCGTAAACTTCAGCCCAGTGAAGAAATACACTTTTATCCCCCAGAGCCATCCATAAAAACAATGACCTCCCAGCCTTTCAGAGGAAGGCAGCTAGAGAGATGATGAGAAAAAAAATAGAGTTGGGGATATACTCTCTGTGTTTTGGGATTCTTTTGAGTTTTTCTTCCTGGCATACTGCCTGAGAATGTGGCCATTTGGTGTGTGTGGGGGGAAAGGTGGGATTGTCATGCATACCTGATTTTTTACTGGTGAGACAAAATTTCCTTTTTTCCGCCAGTCCATGGAGGGTGGGTAGGGACCAGTACCCCGAAGGTAGTTACCTTTGGTGGCTGAGCAATTCTGAAACAACGAATTACATTTTTTTCAGGGGGAAGAAGAGAAACCGTTTTGATGGAAAAGTATGTAATTAAAGTGGAATCACCAAGAGAGAATAAGAAAGACTGTAGCTGTCAGAACCATCCCACCTCCACCCATTGGTTCCAAATGCTAAATGACAGGTCCTTCTGGGAGCCCAGATTGGGGGTAGTTAGGACGGGGTAGGCGGATTTAGCAAATAAAAATACAGTTCACTCAGTTAAATTTGAATTTCAGATAAATGATGAATAAGTCTGTAGTGTCTGTCCTGTGCAATATTTAGGATATACTTATGCTAAAATATTATTTGTTGTTTATCCGAAATTCAGTTTTAAGGGGCAACTGTATTTTCTCCAGCAACTCTAAGTTTGGGGTCTGCATGAGGCCATGAGCATGGACTGACGAACTGCTGGGAGCTGACATGTCTGGATCCCCCAAGAACCTGGGGGCCCCCCAGCTGCAGTTGGGGAGGGGCCAAACCGCTCTGGAAGCAGAGCGGGCTATGAGCTGATTCCAAAGGTTTGAGCGAAAAGACTCAGATTTGGTCACAATGAATAACACCCACCTGAGGTTCTGACCAAAGATACTTGCGTTTTAATTCAGCAAAGCTCATGTCTGAAAACTGGTTCGGTCCCACTGAAAGAGAGAAGGAAAAACCATAAACGAACAAAAAAACTCAACAAAAAAGAGGAGCTCAGTAAGTCACTAATAAAGAGAAAAAATAATGAAACCCCACGTTCACGTGTGTCCGATTTATAGCCCCCTGCAACTTGGCTCCTTTAAATTTTTAAATGTCGTGTACAGTTGACCCTTTCAAAAAAATTTTTTTTTTAATTTATTTTTTAGTGAAGTATAGTTGATTTTACAGTTGACCCTTGAACCGCATGGTTTGAACTGGGCAGATGCACTTACACACAGATTTTTTTCAGTAGTAAATACTGCAGTGCAACATGATCCCAGGTTGGTTGGATCCTTGGATGCAGAACCGTGGAGACAGAGGAACTGGGTATACAGAGAAACCGTGTATATGGAGGGCAGACTGTAAATTATACTCAGATTCTCAGCGGTGCAGAGGGTCAGTGCCTCTAACCCTGCATTGTTCAACTGTAATTCAATATACCAAGGTCAACTTCACTGTGCTTCAGAATTCCCTGGGGAGCTTGCCTTCTCTTTCTTTCTTTGTTTTTTTGTAATATTTATTTATTTATTTTGGCTGCGCCAGGTTTTAGCTGTGGCAAACGGGATCTTTGCTGCGGCATGTGGGATCTTTTAGTTGCAGCATGAGGACTCTTAGCTGTGGCATGCATGCGGGATCTAGTTCCCTGACTAGGGATTGAACCCGGGTCCCCTGCATTGGGAGCGCAGAGTCTTACCCACTGGACCACCAGGGAAGTCCCATGGGGGAGTTTTTCCACAGTACAAATGTCTGGGCTGCACCCTGGAGATGCAGACGTAATGGGTCTGGGGTGGGGCCTGGCCACCCATATTTTTAGATACCCCATCAGTGAGTCTGGTGAACGGCAGGGTACAGAACCAGCACACCTGCGCCAACTGCCTGCCCACCTGCCACCTCCTTCAGTCTTCCTAACCCGCGAGGGGAGCGTTATCCTCTCTACTTTACAGTCAAGTAAAACTTCAGAGCGGGGTCACACAGTCAATACTGGGCAGAAGTGAGATTCAAGCTCTGGTTTCCTTCCACCTCATGCTGTTGCCCACAACACCAACTTGGCTGACACTGCCGTCATTTCTGAGCCCTCAGTATACACGCGGTGTGTGTGTGTTTCTAGTGAAACTAACCCGGAGGGAAGGCAGATGTCCTAAGAGGCTGCTCGAGTCCAGGGCACGTCTCTAAAGAGGCTGCCCCGACAGCAATCCAGGGGCTTAGCATCTGGGCTGGACCCACAGATGGCAGGAACAGGGCAGGGCTTCTGTACACCTTCCGTAAACTTCACAACCATCCAGGGGTACCAGCATCGTCCTAAAGCTACAACCCCTTGAATCTCAGAAAATAATGGCGGAGCCAGAATCTGAGGTCAGCCAAGCCCAGCTTCAGAGCCTGGCTTGCTGCTCCGTCCACCCCAAGCCCCTAGTGGGCCCTTTAATCAGTGGCGCCACTCATTGATTTCCTTCCCCATCTGAGATGCTCCCTCCTGCTGTGGGCGAGAAGCCCGCAGGAAAGGTGTCCCCACGGTACTTTTGAATGTGTGGTTCCCGGCGTTGTGGGCATTGATCTTCCTCCAGTTGCTGACAAACGCCTGCAGCCTGTGGTGGTACTCCTCCGAGCTGTATTTCTTTTGGTGCTGAAACAAAACACATGAGCAATAAGTCACAGAAACAGGATGCAGCTCACCAGAGGGAGACAGTTTTGTTTTCTAAGAGGAGGATGGCAGGTTTTCTTTCTGCCACGATTCTCAGGCCAAGTCTGTAACACAGGCAGGACACTGCCCTGGGTCTCTGTGGTGAAAGTCAGGAAGTTACAAAGCAACCCCCCCCGCCCCCGCCCCGCTGCCTCTGGGGACCTGTGGCCAGAATGAAGCCCATGCAGCTGCCAGAGAGTCAGCCAAGAGACCAAGAGGCCCTGGTGAAGGACCTGCCAAGTGCAGGTCACCTCTGGACGCCGCAACTGGTACTAGGTCAAGTTAATGGCAGACATCACCATGTTTCAAAAATACGCACACTAGTGTTTTCCAACTGATTTTGCAGCAAACACACAATGTGACGTGAATACAAAATACAGAAATGAATCTCAAGGCTTGAAAGGCTGCTAGCCAACTTCATCACTGGGGACCACTGTTTGGAAGGAATTCACTTAACTGAATCGTTCCCAGTGTTTGACCGATTCCCGGTTGGGAAAGACCCAGGGAGATGGGGTTGGAAAATCCCTCTTCATTATCTCAAATCCAGCACAGTTTCGTTTGATAACAGGAAACTTAGTGAAGTGAAGAACTTCAGAAAGAAGTTGGACACTGACCTGCAACATCCATGACTTAAAGTGAAACTTCTCTGCAAAAAGAAAAAAGAAAAAAAAAAAATTAGGCCTGGGTGTCTCGCAGTAACGTCTATAGCCAAGTAGGGCACATCAGAACTGATTTGCATTTTAGGGAACTGGGCTAAATTTAAAGCACCCAAAATGGTGTTATCTAATGCTGAACGTGAAGAGGAAGTCAAACTCTTACCGCTTTTGTACTCCAAATTAATTTTGAAAAACTACATGCCATTAACCTATGGTATTAAAAGTCAGGATAAGTGGTGGTCCTTAGTGGGGGTAAGAGGGGGCTTCTGGGGTGCTGGTGATGTTCTATGTCTTCATCTGGGTGCTGGTTTCACGAGTATGTTTAGATTATGGAAATTCATTAAAATGCATATTTAATGATTTGTGCCTTTTTCTGCGCTATACTTCAGGAAGAAGTTAATTTCAAAACCTATATATCCCAAGTGTGGGCAAAATTTTGTTAAAGGGACAGATGGTAAATATCTTAGACTTCGCTGTCTCTACAGTCTGTTACAACTACTCAACTCTGCCCTTGTGTGTGAAAACGAAGGGGTGTGACTGTTTCAATAAAACTTTATTTACAAAAAACGGGCTGGCCAGTCATTTGTAGACCCCTGCCATATCCACCCTTGTACATTTTTAAGCTATCTAAAAACTGCACTTCAAATGTTCATAGCTGCAAAGGATGTATTCCAGCTTATTGTAAAGAATGACATATAAAAATAAGACTGTTACATCATTCTTTTAAAGCTGGCCAGAAAGATCCATGATACCATCATGATTTGATATCCACCATCAGTAACATGAACAAGCCCTTCTACAAGAGCTGGATATTTCAGATAGTTTCTTTTTCTCCTTGAACTCCCATCTCCACCCACATCTCACAGAATTTTACCCTAAGGGAGTATCTGTTTATACTTGGTCGCTCTAGCATCCTTTTATGCAACAACAAGAACGGAAAGTATAAATTTAAATTACTGTTACTCCCTGTGACCCATATGCCTCTGACTATTATAAAAATTTATTCTGGATTAAGTCATCATCATCACCATCATTATTAACACTGATTAAAACATGTCAAACATACCTTATGAAAAGTATTTGTTAAACATAAAAAGTAAACTTGTATCGGAAAGGCATCTCTTAATGAGGTAAATTAAACTTTCCTAACAACCCCCCTCCCCATGGATTTATATATTCATGGGTGAGTATTACCGAGTTTCTTGAATGGGTTAGCATTAATTCTGGTCTTTGCCTCAGCCCTTTAAAAGGCTTGAGAAATTCTGCTCAAATAAACAGGATTGTTCATTGCTTATTGCTTCTGGGAACAGAAGGCAATTTTTAGAGCAATGTCACTCAATTCCTTGCACTCCTTCCTACGCCCCAAATCACATGGTGCTCTATTACGCAACATTATTTCTAGGACCCCAGCAGCTGATACTTTGGTGAGGTCCTCTCTTCTCTTGGAAGTAAAGGGTTTGGAAATAGATTCCCTGTCTGTGCCGGTATCACTTGGAACTTTTTTGTGTTTCCCCACTGATCCACACCCCACAGTCTGAAGATCACTGTTGTATGGAATTTAGGATCTCCCCTTGTGGGTCACAGATCTGTTCGGGAAAGCAAGTGATAGCCATTTTCCCTGGGGAAGAAATGCACATTTCTCCAATATATGCCCTGCGTGGGGTTTCAGAGGATTGCAAATCCTAGTTAAGGCCCTGCTACAGCGGATGGCTTCAGAGTAAGACAGATTTAAGGCAGATGGAGTTTAGGACAACTGACCAGTGTTTGCCTCCAGAGGTTTCAAAAGCAACAAGCAGCTGTGAAAACCCAGTATTAGTTCTCATTCGCTGGAGGTCAGCAGAAGAAAAAGCCAGAGATGATCTTGGGCGAGAAAGATCTCTGGTGACCCTTCACCCCAACCTCAGATAGATCCATTTCAATCCATTGTGACTTTTGGAAGAAAGCACACATCCTTTATGTACCGCCCTGTCTCGGGGACCACGTGGGAGTGTCTAGAACAGGGATTAGCCTGTTTTTGTATGGCCCACGAGCTAAAAGTGTTCACACTTTTGAATGGTTTTTAAAAAATGACATTTTGTAGCACCTTAAAATCATTTGAATTCAAATTTCAGTGTCTATAAGTAAAAGTTTCCGGGAATGCAACCCGCTTATTCATTTGCACACTGCCTAGGGCTGCTTTCAACACAGGTAGCTGCTACAGAGCCTGTGTGGTTCACAAAGCCTGAAATATTTACTGTCTGGCCCTTTACCTAAGGAAAAGTTTGCCAAGCCCTGCTTTGGTGTTAAGACGGCTTCCAGCACCAGCCCTCCTCCTCCACGCAGGACACAGCCAGGGTAAAGCAAAGCCCTGGCTTGAGGGCAGCTGGGTTTTCCTTAGGTTGGGACTGAGCTGGAGCTGGGCGTCCTCCCAGGTCTGCAAGACTGGGGGACTTCCTTGGACAAATGGGTCGGGAGGAATAAGGCAAGATTCTGGTCGAAAAGATTCAGCCCCAGTGATCTCTGTCCCATCCCCAGGCTGCTCTTTGGCTACAATTCTTTGTCCTCAGGGTGAGGGGCTGGTGGTCTGCTGAGGTCAGAGCCTGTGGGCAGTGGGCAGAGGCTGAGGGTGGGGAGTGGCAGGGCAGGAGGGAGGCTGCAGGGGCGAGCCTTCAGCCGGGGGAGGTGGCTGGACCCCCAGCAATAGAAGGGGTGTAAGAGCAGCATGAAGCTGGGCCACTCACAGCCCACCTGGCCATAAAGGGGAGCCCTGGGGCTGGACCTTACCACCCTGAGCCCTTGGAACAAACACCCTCAGTCTTCAGGGGCTAAAACTGCTATTGCTCTAAGTGCAAGTCACTCCTCCAAACAGCCCGTCCAGCCCATTGTACAGACAGGCTCTCAAGGCACCTCTGGGGATCCCCTATGTGCAAGTCCCTGGAAGCTACTAGGAAAGGCTGGAAAGTCCCTGCTTGCCTCCGGCACGGGCAGATCAACGTCCTCTAAGTCTCCAGATGGCGGGTGGAGGGCAGAAGGGGCCGCAGACTGCTGTGGCGTACTAGTCTCTGCAGCGCCCCGAGCAAGGGGGACCCTGGGCACCTAGCCACCCGCTCCTCTGCTCACGCGAGACGCCCGCCCTCCAAACCTCCCCCTCCTCCCGCCCCCCTCCCCGTCACACAGGTCACCCTGGCTGGATCCCCTGTTACCAACCCGCAGAGCTCTTGAGCCTCGGGCCTGGGAAATGCGCTGCCCGGCTGCTCCCGAGCCCAGAGTCACCACCCGCCCAAGGTCCCCAGAGTCTCCGACCTGCCGGGCCCCTTTCCGGGGGCGCTCGTCCCCGTACCTAGGGAGCTCACTGCCAGGTCGGCGGCGCCGCAGGAGGTGGGGCCCAGGAGCCAGGCTCCGGCGCAGAGCAGCGGCAGGATGGCCCACATCGTGGCGGTGGCTGCGACTCGGCCGGCGCACTGGCTCCGGAGGCCGCGGGGCAGGCAGCCAAAAGCCGCCTCGGGGGGGAGGGAGGGCGCGAGGGGCGGGGCCGGGCGGGAGTGGGGGGGCGGGGGGAGGAGGCGGGAGGCGGGGGGAGGAGGCGGGAGGCGGGGGGAGGAGGCGGGAGGCGGGGGGAGGAGGCGGGAGGCGGCTGGACCCTGCAGGACTGCCCGGAGCGCCAGGCTCGTGGGAGTGGAGCACCTTCGACCTCCCGTCCTGGCCACATCACTCCCCTTTCTCCTTCTCTGCAAGGAAGGGCAGAGGAGAGTTGGACCGCTCCGTGCGGCGGGGTCCTAGATCTGCCGGTCTGTCAGGACTGGCAGGCACTATGGGCGAGGGTGGTGCCTGTCCCCACCCCAGAGCCCCCATCTCCCATCCTCATTAATCACATTCCCCTGGTTGTCCCTTGAGCCTTGGGATGAACTTAAACTAGAGGAAGTAGATAGCAGTTTTTATGAGCTTGTTCCACCCCTAGCCCCGCCCGCCCCCCAAGAAAGTCTAAAGTCTTTCTGCTGAGAAAGTCCTATTAGTAGCTGTAGAGCCATTTTTTCTTTTTTGCAAATCTGAAAAAGGAAGAATATGATTTATAAGAGTCTGGGTGTGAGATGAATAAAACAACATCTCCAGTGAAGGAAACATGCACAGGGGTTGCTTCAAGGGAGAGGAGAGGATGATCAGACCTGCCTGCAGCACCCAGTGGGACCAGGTTCTTCACTTAGGTCATCACCCTGCCAAGTGGCAGGTTGTGGACCTGCCATTTTACAAATGGGGAAACTGAGGCTCCGAGAGTTGATGGTAACGTTCCCAGTAAGCGTGCAGAGGGAGTCTGAACCCAGGTTTGACCTACTGCACTTGCTCACCCTGCTCCTTTGCAGCCCGAGGCATTTCGGTGTGGTCAGAGCCTGTTAGGGCTGGCCTGTCAGATCTGAGCTGTCTTATGTCTCCCTCCCTCAGACAGGAGGAAACCTAGTTCTCACCCAGACTCTGCCTGTGAGGCTCCTGGGGAAGCAGATTCCTGGAGTTCTGTCTTGGGATTTGACTAGCAGGTCTGGGTATGGCTCTGGAATCGGCACTTACAGGGCTTCAGGGTGACCGCTCAGGGTGGGCCCTGAATCTGCATGAAAGTTAGCAGTGCCAGCAGACACTGTCTTTTCAGATAAAGCAGATCTTTGTCAGTTTATAAATCAGCCCCTGTCTGGATGCCCCTTGGGTGTGCTTTGAGGCAAATGTCTGAGAAAAGACCCTGCATGGTTGCTATTTGGAAAGTTAAGCCCCTGGCTTTGGGATAAAGGTGTCCAGCCTCTGGGATGGCCTATCCTTCAGGTGTGCAGGAACCACCTCATCTTTCTCCCCATCTGAGCCACCTGGAGAGTGGCAGGACCAAAGGCCCTAGTATTAGACCTCAGACCCCAAACTCGTTCCCTGTGCTGGGTCTCCAGTGACCCTCCTTTGTGGTTCATTCCAGAAGGCCTGAGATATGAAAGGCACTGGCCTGGTCAGTTATAGACTAATGTTTGGTTCTAGTCCTACTACAGATTCACCATGTGACCTAAGCCAGTGGTTCGCCCCCACAGGACCTCAGTTTCCTCATCTGTAAAATGGGAGTAGGTGCCCTGCCTCCCAGAGTGGTTAAATATAGTTTTACAGTTTAGTTATAGGTAAAACACTGGACCCAAGCACGGCACCATAATAGTGACTCACCCCAAATACGGGCTCAGTCTTGGGCTCTCTCTCCATCGTTTGCTCCCTGCAGCCACTTTCTTGGTGAGTTCATCTACTCCTATGGCTCCAGCCGGGCGTCACCTCTGTGAGGGTTTCTTTGCGGTCTTGGTCCTCTGTATTCCCACAGAGGGGAGGTTGAGGACTGGTGCTGGACACAGAGTGCCGAGCCAGGAATGGTGGGCAGAATTCTAGTTTCCATCGCTCAGTTATTTGATCGAACACAAGCTACAGGCTGCTGGGCAGGGACTTTGCAGGTGGAATTAGGCTTCAAATCAGCTGATTTGGGGGGATTATCCTGTATTAGCTGAGAGGTCCTGATGTAATCACAGTGGCCATTCAGAGCAGAAGAGGAAAGCGGGAGGCTCAGAGAGATGAGGCAGAGGGAGGTCAGAGCTCTTTGAACCACGAGAAGGACTCTACCCACCATGGCTGGCTTTGACGGGGGCCCTGAGCCAAGGACTGTGAGTGGCCTCTAGAAGCTGAGAATGACCCCAGCCCACAGCCAGTAAGGAAACGGAGACCTCAGCCCCACAACCACATGGAGCTGAATTCTGCCAACGACCTCAATCAGCTTGGAAGCAGATTCGTCCTGCGGCATCTGCCGGAAAGGAAGGCAGCCTTGCTCACCCCTTGCTTTCAGCTGTGTGAGACCTGGAGCAGAGGAACCAGCCAAATCCACGAGGACTTTTTTTTTTTTCCGCGCACACCACGTGGCAAACAGAATCTTAGCTCCCCGACCAGGGGACGAACCTGTGCCCCCTGCAGTGGAAGCATGGGGGTCTTAACTGCTGGACTGCCGGGGAAGTCCCTCCACGTGGACTTCCGACCTCTCTACCTGTGAGGTAATAAATTTGCATCGTTTTAAGCCTCTTAAGTTTGTAGTAATCTGGTCCGCAGCAATAGGAAGCCAGTACATCAGGTGAAATGCTCGAGCTGACTGGTGTCTCTGGTGATAGAGGGCCGGGCCTGATCTCGGGCTCCTGTGCCCCATTTTTGCACTTCTGGAGTCTGGGGAGGGCAAGAGGGGAGAGCAGGTCTTATCCTCCACACCCAAGAGTCATTATCTCCTCTAGGGATGTGTTAGACTCAGTGCCGAGCGCTTTCCATGAATGAACTTTCTTAATTCTATTGATGTTTTCCCCCGTGACATAGATGAGGTGACTGAGACACTTAAGTAACTCATCTGTGTTCCCACAACTAATCAGTAAGAGAGCTGGGGTTTGAACCCCTGGCTAACTGAGTCCAGAGTTTTCCACAGGAGTGGGCAGCTGCTCCACAGAAGCAGGTGAATGAAGCTGAGCCTGGAGGCCTGCCTGCCTTCCTGATTGTCCAGGCCTAGAGTTCCCTGACGCATCAGCAGAGCTCAGGCATCCAACCAACCCCAACCGCAGCTCCTGAAATCCTCAGTCAGCGCCTCCTTCTTACTGTTCTAGGAATTATTGCCCACCCCACCTCCACTGATGCTTTTTCTTTAGGCCAAATCTGCTGGTCATTCCCCTCTTCCCCTCAGAACATTATCCCCTCCCCAGCTATTACCTACGGCTTTAACTGGTTTCCCAGCTATTACCTACGGCTTTAACTGGTTTCCCAGATCACTTGTCAGAGTCAGCATCCCGGCAGGAAAACTGGGCCCCTCACCAGACTTATTATATTTCTGCCCTCTACCTCTAGCATCTTGTAATAATAATAATAATTGCCGTAATAATGTAATATTTACAATAACTACCATTTACAGGGATTTTGTTCTTTAATGCTCATAACAGCCCTGTGAAGGTTCTTTGAGAATGCACACAGCCACGTTCTTGATAAAGAAATTAGATTTGGAGAAGTTAAGTAGGTCTGCTGGTAGGTGATGGAGCTCTTTTCACACCCACATGCTGACTTTACATAGTAGGTAAGCAGAGGTCTGGTTAAGTGGTTTGGGTGGATGACGGTCTGTAAGATGCATAAGTGGATGAATGGATGGAAGTAGGGATGGATGGATATATGGGAAAATGGCTTTATGGTTGAAAGACAAAATGGATGCTTGGTTGGAAAGAAGGAAGGATGGATGGATGGATGGATGAATGGGATGGATGGGTGGGGGCTTCCCTGGTGGCGCAGTGGTTGAGAGTCCGCCTGCCGGTGCAGGGGACGCGGGTTCGCGCCCCGGTCCGGGAGGATCCCACATGCCGCGGAGCGGCTGGGCCCGTGAGCCGTGGCTGCTGGACCTGCGTGTCCGGAGCCTGTGCTCCGCAATGGGAGAGGCCACAACAGGGAGAGGCCCGCGTACCGCAGAAAAAAAAAACATAATAATTTAAAAAAAATAAATGGAGGCAGGGTCAGAAGAAGCCTCACTGACGGATGGATGGGTAGATGGATGGATTGGATGGATAGATGGGGATGGGTGGAAGGATGTATCAGTGGATATAGAGATGAGTGATCAGAGAGTTTGTAGAGTGGGAAAGGTAACGAATGCATGAGGTGTATGAGTCTGCATCAAAGAGCAACTTCGGTTGGATCGTAATATGAAGTTGGACCTCTTGCTAGCTCCATTGTTGATGAGGAGACATCCTGTTTAGCTATCTTGATTATTTCCCTTGCCCTGAGTCAGAGAAGTCAGCCTGACAATGTCCTCCAACTGCATGAGAAGGCGTTGTTTGTCCCCTAAGAAGTCAGGGAACATGGGAACCACCACTGGTTTTGTTTTAAGCCCTGAAGATGCTGTATTCACATCCAAGAAAGTGTGAAGGCTTGCAGAAAAGTCCAGAAGCTGTGTTTCATTATGGCCAGGACTGGGGTGAAGCCAGTAAGGTTATGTTGAGCAAGTATAGGGTTTTATCCTGTCATTGTTTTGTTTCTTCATGTGTGATATTTTGTTCATCATAGGTTTTTGCATTAATTTTTGTTATTTTAAAATACTGCATTAAAATATTATGCAATAAAAATATCATGACTGAGTTTTTTGGCCCTCCCTTAAATGTTGCACCTGAGAGGGTATGTCTCATTTCTTTCACCCTCGTCCTGGCCCTATGACGGAGCACCAGTTTCTGGACTTTTCTGTAAGCCCCTGTACTCCTGTGCAGGGGAAACTTATCCCTGTTCGGTTTGCTTCACTCTTGCATCTGCGGGAGGCAGGAACTCAGGGGCTGGAGCCCAGAGCGTGTCTGCCTCCAGGGCCTCCTTCAGTCACTTGTTGTTCACACATTCTCCCCATCTACACTCCTTTGTTTTCACTTAAGACCTTCTATGATATATCCCTACTCTGTTTGCAGCATCCACTGCCACTGCACTCCTCACCAGTCCACAGGTGAGCTCCCTGTTCTGGGCACAGCCCTACCTCCACCCCCCTCCTCCTGCCTTGCCCTCTTGCCTCCACAGAAACTTCCTCTTCCTGATCTCCTGAATTAATCATCTGCATCACACACTGTTATGCTTCATCCTCTACTATTTTGGAGAGTGTCCTGCAGAGCTCGTTGATTTTCAGCAAGTTTGCACCCTTTTGGCCGTTAGTCTGAGTGGTCAGTACTCATGCCATACTGGTGGTTAAATATTTTGAAAATCAGGTTTCCTGTATCTTGCCCTCCTCTGTGAAATGGAGGTAAAAATACCCAGGAGCTCGAGCTCAGACACAGAGCCTGACACGCTGCAAGTTGGACAGAAACGGTAGCAGTAGCGGTCGCTGTTGTTATTTATTGAGTCAGACGATAAAACGCTGGTGGCTTTAAAGGTGATATGTGAGGGGCTGCGGATCCTGGCTGAGAGAGGTTTGCAGGTGCAGTACTCCCCTCCTGATGAGGTTTCCGGGTGCCGTGAGAGGGCTGGAGAGAAGCAAGAATGGGTGTACGGGTTTGTGGGTGGACACGAGGCTTGGCGGGAACCAAAGAGAAAGCACAGCAGTTGGGGCCGTGGGGAGACTCCAGACCTGGAAGGCGAGCAGCCGGTTTGCCAGGACCCTGTCCTGTGTGAGCAGGACATACCTGACTTCCCTTGCCGGCAATAAGAAATGGGCCTTGACTGTCTTTGGGCCATGAGTCACTTGATCTGAGTGTGGGTAGTAACTGCACACTAAACATACATTATGGCGTATGCTGTGATCAGTGCTGATAAGGGGCTGTCTGAATGAAACTAGAGTCAGGTTGGGCCAGAGGGAGTCTGCCTGATTTCACCATCAAGCCCTGCTGTGGTACCTCTGGGTGACTCCCCGGCCAGCCACTCAGGGACCCCGGCAGGCCCCTCCCACCTGCCACCTGCCTGGTCCTCTCTCCCTGGACGCCTCACCAGACTTGCTCAGCCATCGCTCGGACTGTCCCTCATCTGAGACACCCAGGCCCCTCACTCTTTGCTCAGCTAGAAACCTTGGGTTTCTAGCCCTTCAAGGCCCAGTTTGGGACAGTGCCTCTAAGAAGCTCTCTCTGAACAACCCCCTGCCCCCCTTTCTTTTTTTACTGGTTTTTTTTTTATTTCAAATGAAGTGAAATCAATATAGTATACAACTAACCATTTTAAAACATATAATTCAGAGTTATCCCGTTAACTGATATAATTTCTGATCACATCTGGAGCACTTTTTAATGAGCAGACAGTTACATTCAGTTCTTTCTGTCTTTTTTTTTTCTTTTGAGGTGAAATTCACATAACATGAATTAACTATTTTATTTATTTTTATTTTTTAATTTTTGGCCACACCACGTGGAATGCAGGATCTTAGTTCCCCAACCAGGGATGGAACCCGTGGCCCCTGCGGTGGAAGCGTGGAGTCTTAACCACTGGACCACCAGGGAAGTCCCATGAATTAACCATTTTAAAGTGTAGGATTCAGAGACATTTAATGCCTACACAACACTGTGCAACATTGTGCGCTACCTCTCTCTAGTTTCAAAACTTTTTTTTTTTTTTTTTTTTTGCGGTACGCGGGCCTCTCACTGTTGCGGCCTCTCCCGTTGCGGAGCACAGGCTCCGGACGCGCAGGCTCAGCGGCCATGGCTCACGGGC
>NW_020838009.1:4785129-4809439 GCF_003676395.1 Aethalodelphis obliquidens
ATGCGGTACGCGGGCCTCTCACTGTTGCGGCCTCTCCCGTTGCGGAGCACAGGCTCCGGACGCGCAGGCTCAGCGGCCATGGCTCACGGGCCCAGCCACTCCGCGGCATGTGGGATCTTCCCGGACCGGGGCACGAACCTGTGTCCCCTGCATCGGCAGGCGGACTCTCAACCACTGCGCCACCAGGGAAGCCCCACGCCAGATCTTTAGTTGCTGGTACGTGGGATCTTTTAGTTGTGGCATGTGGGATCTAGTTCCCTGACCAGGGATAGAACCCGGGCCCCCTGCATTGGGAGCACAGAGTCTTAACCACCAGGGAAGTCCCAAGGCAGGGACCTTGACTGCATTGTTCATGGCTAAGTCCACAGTGCCTAAGATGACCTGAAACAGTCAGGGCTCTACAGATAGCTCCTGGTTAGCAAGTGCTGGTCCCGTGCTCATCACCTCAGGGTGGCAGCTTGTACCAGCACACTGAATCCTCCCAGCAACCTTAACTGCTTTTCTGTGTCTGAAGAAAACAAGCAGTCATGGAGCCTGTTGGCTGCAGCTCCCAGGGAAAAGGGTCTTGCCTCCCAGCGGGCCTCATGCCTGTCACTGAGGGTCGTGTTCTGGGCCCACCCTTCATAGGTGGTTGTGAGGAGGGGTCTGGGGAGGACCAGTGCCTTCCCTGGGGCCACGCCCATACTAGCTCTTCCCCAAACAAGTGTATTCTTTCATGCTTCTGGGATTTCGCTGGTCCCCCTGCCCGGCATGTCCTCCCCGCCACCTTCTTCTGGAAAATCATCCCTACTTATCCCACACCATCCTTACACCTCTGTAGAGCTTTTTCCAATCCCCCACCACTGTCCTTTCCTCCGTGGTGTCCCCAAGGCACTTCCTGCACCATCCTGTGACAGCGTGGCTCAAACGGTCTGTCTCTCTAGTAGCTTAAAGGTGGCTGCACATTCTTTGTGGCTCTTCCCATCAAGAGGAGGTGCTTGATTCTCTTCCCCTTGTGACCAGGCTGGCCTTGGTGACGTGCTTGACCAATAGAACACTGTGGGTGTGGTGTTCTGGGAATTCTGAGCCTAGGTCAGAAGAAGCCTTGCAGCTTCTGCCTGAGTCTCTAGGAAGGCTGCTCTTCGGACCCAGCTGCCATACTGTGAGAAGCCCAAGCCACGTGGAGAGGCCACGTGTGGACGCTCCGGTTGACAGCCCAGCTCAGCCCCCAGCTATGGGAGAGCACCATCTTGGACACCCCGTCCAGTCGAGCCTTCAGATGACTCCAGCCTCAGCTGCTCTGTGACCGGCACCTCACAAGGGACTCCAAGCAAGAACCACCAGCTGGACCCAGTCAACTCACAGAACCGTGAAAGATTGTTTTCAGCCATCACATTAAGTTTTGGAGGTATTTGTTCCTGCTGCAATAGAGAACATCAACAGTCTCCCTCATCAGACTCTGAGTAACCCCCAAAAGCAGGGATTCTGCCCTTATCGCTCCAGATCTCTGGTCTGAGCCCAGGGCCTGATAAGGACCAAGTGCTCAGCAAATATCCCTTGCGTGAATCAATGAAACCCGTCAAAATTCCGCCGTTCACCCTGAGATAGAATAGATTTATTAGCAAGAGGTAATCAGGAAACATATATTTTTACAAAAATGGAAATTTCTTTTTTTTTCCAAACAAGCTGTAAGTTGAAATATTGTAGGACTTGAAAGAGAATTCTCATACCACTAGGTATTGCTTACAGCAAAAGTTGTCTGTTTGTCAGAGTGGAGCATGCCTGCCACTTCAGAGTTAACCTGTGTTTTCTATACTGTACAATGTAAAAAATAGATGGTAATATTCACAGAATAAGCACTACGGTACTATATTCCTGCTAGAAGGCATTTAGACAGGACTACAGTATATGCAATAAAAACACTTGGTTATTGATTTCCTAATTCTACAGTGTGGTACTATTTTTTTCACAAGGCATACAGACTTGGAGCAACTCAACGTAAGCTTGTAGTGACCGTTAGGCAGCTCATAGAGGAAAAGTGACATTCTTGTGTGTTCCCGACTCGCAGTGAATGCTGGGCAGCCGTCGGCAGAAGTCGACATGACTTTGTGTTGTGATTCTGTTTTCCTCAGGAAGTTCCAGGGCCTTGTCCAGGGTTATCGAGACTGCTAGTCACGCTACCTGGGTTTATTCTCAGAGCCAGGAGCCACGTAGTGCCTGAACGAGGTGGTGGCCTCAGTGTCGCAGGGCGTGGTTCTCAGCGGACAGGACTCCTTTCCCTCCAGGTCACTGGGAGACACGGAGTTTTGAGACCTGCGATTTTGGCTGAAAAAGCTGCTTTGGAAATTGGCATCACCGTCAGCGGGAAGATTCGTCGATGACTGGACTTCAGGGTACGGTTCCCCCTCCCGCCTCCCCCCTACCCCCCACCCTGTTATAACAGCTACATGGAACATGCCGGAGGATGCTGTGTGGCCAGCTCAACCCAGGGGCCTGGGCTGGGGACGGACAGAAGCAGGACTGGTGCCAAAGATTCGTGTATGCACGGATTCTGTTTTCCCTTTGGGGGAGAGTGAGGGGCTGGGAAGAACAGACTAAGAGTACAATTGTTTCAGAGAAACAGGCACTGCAGGAAACGAGGGGTGGGGTGCGTGGACCAAGTCCTAACCGGTGCAGAGATTCATATTTTGGTTCTACAGGAATCTAAGAACAAGAACGGATTTGTATTCTTGGAGAAGCACATACTAAAGAAGAAAACCCAGAGAAACCAAACGACTATGTACAATATCATATAGCATGTGTCCATGGCGGTGGGCTGGGTACAGCTTCAGGTGGGGAGTTTTGGTTCTATTCGGAGAGAACACTTGTAGAGACTTTCTTCGTCCATTACAAAAGATTGGTCCAGTAAATATTGGGTTACCTGAGAAAAGGAAAAGAGAAAAAGGAATGGCAGGGCGATGGGACCTCCATAATACTACGTGGACGTCGGGTGTCTCCCGGGAATCAGGCACTAGGGTGGAGGCGGGGAGGGGTGTCGGGCTTGCACATGAGGCAAAGATGCATTAAGCAGTGCTGTTTCTTAGTATTATTTTTTGCCTTTTTTGTCTTCACAGTAATATAAAATCACATATAGTCAAAATTACTCTTGACCACCGTTTCTTTGGTTGAACATTAGGTGAAATATTTGGGGCTCATATTAAAAAAACGTCTCTATCTACATATCTAAAACGTTAATTGTAGCATCTAGGTAGTGGATGTACGGGTGTTCACAATTCTTTCAATGTTTCTGTATGTTGGAAAAACGCAGTTAAACACCAGGTTTTGTAACACCGAGAGAGATTCACCCAAGAGAAGACAGTGGAAACTGAGGCCGTCTAAGGAGGCTTTCGTCTCATGGGGCTCACTCCAGGGCAAAATCTCAGAGTGGAAAATCAGGAAGAGTCACCTCGTGGACTCAATCACTCTCCTTCCCCCTCCCTCCTCACGTCACACTGCTCTCAAGTGTTTTGCTGGATTCCTGTGTGTTCAGTGTACGATGAGCGATCAGAGCCCAGATCTCACAGGCAAACCCCACCCGCCCTTCGAAAAGAATCTTCCCAAGGCTCATTGACTTGTCAGTTGTTTGGAGCCGGAGGTTCATGTTTTTCCACAGAAACGCAGAGCAGAAAGAGGAAAACACATTATATTTCTTAGCACGTAATTGGGAATCGTCTGAGCTGCTTGAGAAAAACCAAGCCTTTGTTGCGTCTTTGCTGATGGACCCTCTGCTACCGTGAGGGACGGAACCGGCTTCCTGCGACGCCGATCACCAGTCACAGATGAAATGATTATTGTGTCTGATGAGTGGCTCTCACCCAGCACCTCGAGGAAGACAATCTCAGCTACCACGGTCTAGATGAACTCATAGCCACTGATAAAGATGTGGCGATTTTATAGCCATGTGAAATAGACCAGACTTTTATAAATAGCTAGCAGCTTCCTGTGAACAGCCCTTTCTAGAGCACAAAATCTCAACCCTCCCAAACACTCCGGGAATCAGCAGACTGGTTAGTTAGTTTCCTCCGTCATGAGCATCTGTTTCCCTCAAAATTTTGCTTTAGCAGGAGACTGGCAGCAAACACCACCACTGCAAAGCTGTTAAGGAAAAGAGTCTGAAGGGCAGTAACATGTATTTGTATTGCATATGGAGCTCGAGGGCTAGTTTAAGAAGGGGCCAAGGCCTAATACAGTGCCTGGCACACAGTACATGCTCAGTAAATACTTGAGCGAATGAGCGAACAAGGAAGAAGTGGCACAATTGGTTCACCCACTGATTTTTCTTCTCTTTGTGGCTGTCAGCTATAAGACAGATAGTGAGTTCACGGAACATGGCAGGAAACAGGGCAAGTCTATCACAAAGGAAAGTAGAAGGGAAAAGTACTAAGAGCTTGATTTTCTGGTATGTTCAGGAGTGTGTCTGGAGCTGGATATCTTTTGTGAACTTCAAACTAGGAGGTTAAGAAGCTGGATGGAAAGCAAATACATCTCTGGGCAGCGTAAAAAAGTCATAGGATTCGGAGCCAGAGTCTGGATTAGCAAGTCCCAGTTATTTTAACTGTAAAAGGGGGCTAACGGCACAGGGTTTGAGTAGTGAAATGAGACTAACATGCCAACCTCTCTCCATACAGCCCCACCACCTTTTAAAAAATGCGTATTAATCCAGTCCTGTAAGCTCCTTTCAGGGCTTCCCACTCTCCTTAGGACACGGCTCCAGATCCTTCTAGAAGCCCACAGTCCCACCTGGTTCAGGCTTGTCTGAGGCTACTCATAGCTGCCGTCTGCGGTCTCTGTGCTTCTCAGACGGGCCCTGTCCCCCAACCCCAGTACAGGCCCCTGGATTCACACTCTCACAGCACCCTCTGATTCCCGAATGTACAAGGTGTTTTCTCCCCCACCTTGCCTATAGCAGCAAAAGACTGAAACAACCTAAATGTCCATCAGTATAGAGGACCGAATAAATACCTGAATTTCTCTGCAGCCGTAAGGAAGGAGAATGCCTCTGCCTCAACAGGAAATATCTCCAAGATATGTTATTAAGGGAAAAAAGAATGATGCTGGAGCAATGTATAGTATGCTACGGTATACATTATAGTAAAAAAAAAGTTGGGGTGTGTTTGCATACACACACAAAAAATGGATGATACGGTTGGCTTTGGGAGGGGAACTTGGAGGCTGGGGGGCTTTTTGCTGTGTGCCCTTTCTAGCTGTGAATTTTGAAACTGGTGAGCAGTTCGAAAAGATGTGATAAACACTGCCTCTCCTGCCTCAGGGGAGGTCAGACATGATTATAAACCATCCCATGGCAGGTAAAAATCAGACAGGAGCTGAAAGATTAGCACAAGTGCAGTCCAAAGGAGGGGGAACCCAGGGCGGGTCAGGGGACAGCGGACAAGAAGGGTTTCCTAAAAGAGAGGGCCCAGGGAACTCCGGGGCAGAAAGTGGTTGGGTGTGGAGCGGAAAAGGCAGGGAGGAAGGCAGTGCAGCCAGAGCCCTTGTGAAAAAGCGGAAGTGACTGAAAATGCTGCCGGCTTACCTTTGCCTGGTGCTCTATCTTGTACGCAGTTTGTTGAAACTGGCGAATCTCTCGGATGATATGGGATATCTGCGGGAAGGAAGGAGGGGTTTGGAAGACAGTTTTCTCTTAGTACCCCCTCCCCCAACCCCCCCTCCCCCCAACCCATGCCACACATCCACAGACATGTCTGCAGTCAGTCTCTTAATTCACCTCCTGGGAGACCCCACTAAGGCAGCGAGAGTTTCTTTAAACCAGCCACCTGCCTCAGAGGCTGACACTTGGTAAGAATCTATACCTCTACAGGTTATAAGTTATGACATAGAATATTTGTCCTTCTCTGACTTATTTCACTAAGTATAATACCCTCTAGGTCCATCCACATTGTTGCCAATGGCAGAATTTCATGCAATTGATTTATTTTTTGAACTATATAGTTGATCTACAATATTATATGTTACCAGGTGCACAATATAGTGATTCACAATTTTTGAAGGTTATACTCCACTTATAGCTATTATAAAATATTGGCTATATTCCCCGTGTTGTACAACATAACCTTGTAGCTTATTTTATACATAATATTGGGTTGGCGAAAAAGTTCGTTAGGTTCCAAGTAAAGACACATTTTTCATTTTTACCAAGAACTTTACTGAACAACGTATTCAGTAACCGAACGAACTTTTTGGCCAAAGCAATAGTTTGTACCTCTTAGAATTTCCTTCTTTTTTATGGCTGAATAACATTCCTCTTTCTCCGTGTGTGTGTGTGTGTGTGTGTGTGTGTGTGTGTGTGTGTTTGTATACACCACATCTTCTTTATCCAGTCACATAATCTATAAAAATACTGCATTACTATGTCATATACCTGAAACTATCACAATATTGTAAATGAACTATACTTCAATAAAAAAGATGCATATTCTGAAAGGTAAAAAGTGTATTTAGTAGGGTCACATGATAGATGATGAAGAAAGAATTGTTTTAAAGACTCAGAGATAATACAGTAAAAGAAAATTACCCATCATTTTCTCTGAGTAATGAAAAAGAAGTGAGTGATTTTTGTTGCTGAAAAAAAAAAGAATCTATAGGTTAATTATACTATGTGATTAAGAGAAAAACATATCATTTGATCAGTGGGGCTGGCTTATCCAACATCCTAAAACAGCCCCCCTCAATTCCAGCAACAGCTAAAGGCCTCTGCCACTTTCTACGTGCCCACCATGTGCAAGACCACACCAAGGGGCTCCCCCATCCTGTTCCCAGGTCAGTGCTGCCAACTTGCCTTTGACAGAGAAACCTTACCTATTGAACAAAATCTCAGGAGGAACCCCATGACACAGAACCGATACAAATAGAGGCTCTCTAGTTGGAGTGAGAAGACGAGAAGGTTGGCTGGAAAGCAGGCTCCCTGCTGGAAGGATCCTCATCTCCCCTCTCAGGGTCTAGACTCCTCTGGGGAAACTGGAAACCTACTTGCTTAGGAGGTGCTGCAGAAATGACTTTGCTGCGGCCACATAACGCAAGTGCTTATCTGAACAGTAATGGATGGGGTGTGAATAAAGGGGCAGGCTTTGGAGTCTGACAGACTTGGGCCCCAGACCCGGCTCTGCCTTTTCCTTAGGGGTGACCTTGGGCTGGTCATTGATGACTCCAAGCCTCAGCCTGCTCACCTGTAAGGTGGGGAATAATAAGAGCACCCACCCCTCAGACTGTGGGCGTTAAAGGAGGAGATGCAGGTAGAGCTGGCTCCGGGCCTGCCAGATGCTAGCTGCTCGTTTGAGGAAGTGACTGTTCTTACTGGAGAAGCCGGGTTCAGGCTCCCCAGTGCGTGTGCCGTGTCCAGTCGGCCAGGACTGTCGGGCACAGCTTGGGTGAGCCCGGGGCTTGGGTCTGGGTTTTGATGTTCCCCCCACCCCTGCCCCGCTCTGCTGTGGGGAACGCACCATTCTCATCTTGGAGAAGTTGACCAGGCCGTCCTCCGTGTAGTTGGGCGTCCCCTCTTCGATGAAGGCCAGGTCAGTGAGGTACATCCCCAGGTAAGGGACACAGGGTGGGTCACAACTTTGAAGCAAATGGCGTTAACAGAAGTTTTTCACTTAAAAGCTCAAGCCTCTACCAAGAACAGAACACCCCGCATGCATCTCTCGCTTTGCTGGAGGGAAAGGGATTTCTATTCGCCGAGAGTCATAGCAGCTCTTGGGGCTCGGATTGCCAGCTGGGTGTGAGGGTCAGTCCTCCGGGGTGGTGGGGGTGACATGGTGCCTGCTGGGGCCTGGGGCGTCTCAATCAATCACCCCTCCCACCCCAAGCCAGAAGGCCCTCCTCTACCTCTCCGCTCTCCCTCCCAGATGGAGCCCTGGGGCTTGGCCGCCAGCCCCCTCCCAGCTCGCCTTTCCTTTCTGTCTCTCCCCTGAAACTCTCCATCCCGATCCCGCCCTAGAATCACATCCTGGGGGGCTTCACAGCACCGCGCCCTTTCCTGCCAGTCACCACCAGCCACCCCACCGAGCCCCTTGTCTCTTTCTTTCCCCAAGACTTCTCTCCCTTTACTTCTTCCCCACTGGGATCTCTGCCCACCCAAGCACTGGACTGCCAGCTCAGGGAACCCTTGCCCTCTGAGATCACCATCCTGGATTCGGCTTCTGGGCGGGGGCGCTGGGTGAGGCGGCTCCCAGGATCGGTGGCTCCTGGGGGATGGCTTTCGTGGGGATGGTACTCAGCAGTATGGGCCGGACCTCTCTGATCTGTGGCTCTGAAGCAGGGGCTCCTGTTACTGTTCCTGCACAACTTGTTCTGGTGCCTCTGGGTGGGGTGCTAGGTTAAGGGGGTGACTCTGTGATGGGTCCAGTGGTCACTCTCCTCTGGCAGAGCTCCAGATAGTTCACCCAGGGGACTCCTCAAACAGTGTTCCGGAGCCTTCTCTCAGCTCAGCACACAGGTACAGGGACCCGCCTTTTTAGCCCATCTCACCTTTGTCTCCTTGTGACAGTCCTGCCACTCCAGAGGAAGGGGAGGCAGGGAGGATGGTAGAGCAAGAACAGAAACCTGGCCTCTGTCCCTTGCCTGCTTGCTGTGTGACCCTAGGCCAGTTCTTTCCCTCTCTGGTCCTCAGGTTCCCCTCGTACCAGAGAACTGATGTTAGCTAAGACAAGTTTAAGTGATTTGAGAGTTGATTTTAGGTGATGCCCAGACACTGTTTAAATAAATTGATTCATATGATAAGAAACATTAGATTTTCACTACCCCTGCCGCCCCACTGCTCAAGGAGAGAGCTCATTTGGTGAGAGCATAGCTTTGACACTTTCTAACACGTGCCGTTTTCCTCTTTTTTTCTTTTTGAACAAATAGTAACAGGTCTCACTCAGGAAACACCAGGATCTGGCCAGAATTTAATAATATTATTTTGATTTCACTGTATTTATTTTTTATGGTAACCTGTGTATTTATGGCAAATACGCTGGTTTCCCATTTGCTGTATAGAGTTTTCCTTCTTATTTAAATGTATTTCTGGGAAATAGTGAGTTAATTTAAAGGAGACCATTAAGTAAATGCAAATATAGCTGACACATGGATACGGCAAAGTCTTGAAGGAGGTGGATGCTTGGAGTTTGGGAAACAGTGAGCAGGAGAAATGTTTTTTGAACTGTCGGTCTTCGCCCTTTCATGGGTGTTAAAACCAATTTGGTGAGTGTTGACCAGATTTTTTTAAAATTAAAAAAAAGAGAGAATAGATGATATCTGGGTTCATTGCATGGACTAAAATTGCTTTGTGAAATTTTTGTTGCTGTTATGCATATATGCATTTGTATATAGGGTCACACTGTCAAATGCAATTTTTTTTTTTTTTTACTGTGAGTTGTGAAAAAGAAAAAAAAGCAAGAATCATACTGGTCACTGGCAGACCTCTCTGGGTCCTTCTGGCCATTATAGTCCATGACTTCTACATGCCTGGCTTTTCACTTCCTTTCCGTCAAACTCCAAGTCTGGAGCACAGGCTGGTGGATCTGATGGAGAAAGAGTTCAAAGGTCTGAGCAGCCGCTCTGGAGCTGGACGGCTGAGGCACTGTGCTGACCGGCAGGTTCTGGGGGGCGCCGCACTCCCCCTGCCCTTCATGGGAACCAGGTAGCCCGCAGAGCTCAAAGGACCTCTTATCTCAGATAGAGGCAGAAGGGGAGGCTGGGTGCTGCTCGCTGCCTGTGAATGACTGAAGGACGCAGGGTGTTTCCGGATGCCTCACAGGGGCTCTGACCACCCAGACCAGTGAAAAAAGTCTGGGAGTCCTTTGGTCTCCCAGGGAGGTGGATCTCCCTGAGGTGTTTACTGGGATTTCTGATCCAGTTGTGGAAAGGTGATGGACGGGCAATTTAGTCACGGCAAATGGCACTGCCAGCCCCAGCACCAAACTCTGTTCCTGTTTACTACCTTCACGGTGAGGGGTCCAGGGAACCCCACTCTTAATTCAACCATGTACACACACACACGCACACACACGCACACCCAACCAACCCAAATCCAGAGCCACGTAGGTAAATATATGGGGCTGTCGGAGTGGCCAGTGTAGGGGGCAGTGGGGACAGGTGTGGGGCACACGGGGCTGGTGGAGGGCCCCCAAAGGGCCCCACTGCATGGAGACAGACCGTGCTGAGCATCTGAGCGAGCAGGGGAGCACGGTAGGGGCTTCGTGTAGGCAAAACACCCAACCTATGGCTAGCTCTGAACTTTCTGTGTGGGCATCTGGCCCCTGTCAGGAGGGATCCAGCCTTGCCCTGGATCAGGGCGGGGCCGACAAGGCTGAAACTGTGTGTGGGGGAGCGCTTCCTCTTTCGGCAGAGCCCCGCCATGCCTGTGTCTGACGTTTCAGGGAGAGAAAGAAAAGTGCCCCGCCCCCATCCTAAAAGCTGCTCCTGGCGTTCCGGGCAGGCCTAGACGGGGTGACACCTGACAGCTGGATCTTGTCTGTGGTTGTTTGGGGCCCCCGCACTTGATGTTTCTACTAAGAAATTCCTGCTGATGTCAAGGGGGATGAAAGAAATTAACTGGTACTGGCGACAAAGCGAGATGCAGCTGCCCGAGGGGCGCTCCACCTGACCCCAGGAAATGGGCGGTGACGGCACGGGTCAGCCCTCTCCTTCACCCCGTCGCAGCTGTGGGACGGGCTGCTCTCTCTTACAGGTCTCGGTGCTGGCATGGGGTGCAGGGAAATCAGGTACTCAGGTTATGGAAAAAAAAATTTTTTTTTTCTTTTTTTTTTTTGGCAATGTGTGGGCAGTGTGGGTGGGACTCGGGGTCCAGTCTTGCTTTCTGCCTCCTGGATACTCCCTGCTCTGTTGTCTCATTAGCAAGAGACTGGGCTTTGCTCTGGGGCCACAGACAGAAAATAAAGATGGAGCCCCTGAGACTCTGGAACTCCAGGACTCTGGATCCATCATATCCACGTAGATAGACGGATGCTCCCCCCGTTTGGAGGTGGCTGCGTGGTGACCTGCTGGTCCGCTAGCAGACTCGCCCCTCCAGAGCTGTTCCCACCCTCCACTGACGGGAACAGACGGGAAGGGCTTTCATGGCAGCAGCTAGCAGTGAGAGCCCGGCCCCTGCGTTCCTTCCGTGGGCATCCTAGTCAAGCTAAAGACAAAGGTGCAGATGAGCCCGTCAGAGATGGACGGGCAAAACTGGAACTGGCCCCCAAAGAGCTGGTGACCGCATTTTACTGCCGAACGTAGCTAGCCCTCAGCCACATGTTGTTGGCTGGAGCTGTGGGAAGGTTCTGGTCCCTGGGTGGCTGAGAGGAGGGGACAGTCTCATGGGTTGGACCAGGGTGTGGTTTGGGGAATGAGAAGGGTAGATAACGTTCATCTGGGGGCGCCCGGGCAGGGGACTGAAGCACCGTAGGTGGGCCAGGGGATATTTAAGAGAGTGGCCGGGGACGGGAGGCAGGATTTGGCGGTAAAGGGAAAAGGTCACGTGCTAGCCCGGCTGCTGGCACAAGGCTGAATGATATAATGACAGGCGAAAAAGGATGCCCAGGACCTCTGAATGGGTCTGAGGACTTACGCGGTGGGGTCCATCACGGGCTCCTTGTCTGGGGGGGGTCACCAGCTGTGCCTACCACCTCACTGCACTCCCTCCGGCCCGTCCCCTGCCTGGTGAGACGACCCCCAAACCTTGACACAACACCGCTCTAAGTATAAACCTTAGTGCCTCCGAAGAAAGAGTGCAGACACGTTTGCCCCAATCTGCCCTTCCCTGCCTGGCTTGGCCTAGATCTCCATAAGGCAGGAACCCGGTTTGCATAAAGGTCTTAGCGCCCAGATGCCCGAAGGCCACCTCCGCCCTGTGTGGCAGGGAGCAGAGGCGTCTGGGAGAGGCACTTACATAGGCCCACGGGTAACCTGAAAGAGGGAAGACAGTCAGCATGGGGACTCGGACAGAATGGGGGACCACGGACGCGGTGGAGGCAGTGGCGGCGGTGGACGAGGAAGCCATGTGAAGGAGGCTGATGGAGCAGAGCACCCTGCGGGCGGACGGACAGGTTGGTGAATGCACGGGGTGGGCAGCTCCGCGCAAGCACAGTCCACGGGGGCTCCGCAGAGCCCAGGCGGAGGAGAGACGGCCGGACAGCACAGATGGGTGGAACATCTGTCTGAGGACACAAATAAAGTGGAGATGGTCAAGGCAATGGCACACAGAGCCGGCACAAGGGACAGACCAGGTACGGCAGGAAGAAAACGAGAAAGGCAGACGGGGCTGGCAGGGCGGGTGTGTGGTGTGTCAGAGCCACCGGCGAGGCTGGACGTGCTGGGTGGTCGCGGACTTCAGTGGCCTTGTACTGGCAGTGAGCACGTGATCCCTCGCGGAAGGGAGGAAAGGCATTCCCAGGCTCTATAAGGAGCCGGGACCCTAGGGGTCTCCCAGGGTCTCTCCAAAGTCCAGCAAGTAGCCAGCCAGGCGGGGAGAGAGAGGGTGAGGGCCAGCCCAACGGGGCACACGTTCAAGTGCCCGAGGGGAACACAGTGGCAGAGACTAGTGGAGAAACCCCAAGTGCGCGTCTAACCAGAGTGAGCAAACCCACATTTCACGTGCGTACGTGGCCACAGCATGTACCAACGGGCCGAGTCACCGCTGCCCTGGGAGAGCTGGCCTGGACCCTCATGGGAGGTAACCTCGGGCAAACCGTGGAGCACTGGCCTGGGAGGCCAGCCTGGGCCGAGGCCCAGCTCTGTCACCATGGCCCCAAATCCTTGGGCCAGCCACTAGTTCCTGTGTCCTTGTCTGGAGAAGCATCATGGGAGAATCTGTCTCACAACAGTGGTTCTCAACGGGGGCGATTTTGCCTCCCTGAGGATAGCTGGCCATGTCTGGAGACCTTCTCGGTTGTCATAACTGGGGGGGGGGGCGGGGCGGACACTGGCATTTCATGGGTAGAGGCCAGGGATACTGCGAAACATCCTTCTATGCACAGGACAGTCCCCACGACAAAAACTGTCCTGGTCTAGGGACCTCCCTGGTGGTCCAGTGGTTAAGACTCTGCACTTCCACTGCAGCGGGCGCAGGCTTGAACCCTAGCTGGGGAACTAAGATCCCACATTCCGCATGGTGTGGCAAAAAAAAAAAACAAATTCCTGGTCTAAAGGACAAGAAGGCCGAGGTTGAGAAGGCCCACCTCCCAGGCAGCGTTAATGGGGCTGCACACACCATGGCCAGGCAGGGCACAAACTTTGCAAACTGTAAGGTGTAAATTACTGGTAAAACCGTATTTCTTCGATTCCAAGATGCCATTGTGTGTAAAATGCACTCTTGTCTTGATGACTAATTATCCAGTACAAAAAGGAAACACAATCATACGAAATAAATACACTGACTGTGAGATGCATCCTGATGTCAGAAATGGTAAAATGTAAAATAAAACGTGCATTTTGGAATCAAGGAATCCGGCACCACTATTATCATCATCACAGCTACTGCACGTCTCAAGGCTATTGCTGTGCCTCTCCTGGGAAATGCCCTGACACCTTGGAATTTCTCTGGTAGAAGATGGAGGACAAAGCTGACCTGCCCTGGGGGTCTGGGATGTGTAGGGGTCGGTCTTGTGGGTAGACAGATGGACAGACAGACAGACCTCCTGCTCCAGCCAGGGGTGGCACGTGAATGCCTCTGCAGTGTGGTTCTCCAATTTAAAAAATAATGGTGACAAAATGACACACACTTACTTTTTCAGAGCTTCTCTCAGATTCTTAAATCTGCCCTCTGACGACACAAGCTTTTGGAGCTTATCAATCAAAGTTTTTGTCTAGAAGGAATTAGAAGTATTTACTAGCACACAGCACACAGCAAGGCCCGCGACTCTGGCCCACACTCCGGGGCTTCGCTTTGCCTCCTCGAGATAGGGCATGGGGATTTGGGGACTTCCTGGGTCTGGGGACTTGACCCTGGACTCCTGAGGAGGCAGACACGGATCTTTGTTTTGCTTGCCCGTGCTCATACATCTTTCAGAAACATGGGAGTAGGGTCAGGAGGGTCCAAGTGTCAGGGTCCTGAGAGCTGGTTGGTTGGGAAGGACTTGGCGGGGGTAACTCCAGGGACCTGGACCCGATACAGGGCATGGCCGATGCGTCATCATCACGATCTTTCTAATGACTGTACCCAAAAGATGTGACCATCTTCTCATACCTTCACTTTGCTATATCAGGAGCACCACCCAGATTTAAGAAGCAAGAAAAAAAGATGGCAGGTGAACTGATCATCAAAGGAGAAAAGACTTTGATGGAGAAGAGGAAACCCTGCAGCAAAGGGTCCCATCTGCCAAATGACCTGCCAGGCCCTGCTGACGTGTCAGGCCGGAGCAACTTGGGTGGCTGGAGTTTGTCTTAAGGGACCAGCTGTGTGCCACAGAGCATGTCCTGGGTGGAGCCTGGCTCTGTGCTTCTCCTGCATGACCTGCGGAAACCCCTTCACCTCTGAGGTCCTCAGCGCCCTCATTCATAAAACGGGGAGATGACTAGTGACCACCTTTCCAGCTCTAATCCTCAGAATCCAGAATGTGGTTGAGAAACCGGGCCGGAGACCAGCCATGCATCTTATTACCAGAGGGGCTACTCAGCCTGGAGGGGACACTGGCCACAGAGGCCAAGTACACCCCTGATCGTCGGGTCTAATTTTTATCTGAGAAAACTGCCTGCGGAAGACGACAAGCTAAATCTTCCTTCTGATGGAAGAAGAGGTTGGTGTGCACTCTTCAAGGAGAAAGGATGGCAAAGCACACCCATTTGCTCGGTCCCTCCTATCAATCCGAAGTCTTGCCGCCTGGTTTGGACTGACCCTGCTCAAAGCAAACATTTATTCTGGATCTGGTGAAAGAGCCGCAGGCCAGGATGGAACGAGCCCCACCAAGCCAAGGGCAGGTGATTCTGCTTTCACCTGCGATGACCCTTCTCAGACGCCCAGGCCAACCTCCACCCCAGGCTCTCAACGGCCCTCCTGCACTTCATCTCTTTCCAGAGCTGTGCTCTTGCCTCCTCTTCTTTCCCCTCCACCTGCAGAGACATGAGATGCTGCAGCTTGAGGCCAGATGTGGGGTCTGAGTGTCCAGAGCCCTCAGTGGACTCTGTCGCCCACCCTCAGCACGCCCGTGGGCAAGGTAGCGCTCCACTCACTTTGCTAGGTTTTGACCTTCGTATCTGGAAAATGGGAGGGTAGGTCCAGGTGTTCCTTAAGGGCAATACTCGTTCAGACAGTCCAGAATTGTGGGTGACATAAAAGCTACACAGCCACGTAGCATCACCACGCTTAGAGACCATGAAAAGGTACAAAGGATATTCTGGTGGGTGGGGTTTTTGCATACACTTGGGGCCAATTTGTGGCTCTGAGGTGGGCACACTTTGATTTCTTCCGCACCTGCGTGCTTACTTGAGGTGTGTGTCTGCTCCTCTTCCGGTTATTGCTCTCTGTCCAGGAAGGAGATGTGTATCCTGGGAGGCCACTGGATTTTCCCAGCTGCTGCTTAGAAAGTGTGTTCTGACTTGAAGCAGCTCAAGCACCTTCTGGCCATGCCAGGAGCTTCCATCCTTTGAGGCTCACTGGGCTAGCAGGCCCCCTGGGGCCTTGGGCATCTCTGCTGGAGTATGGACACCAGGGAGCCGAAATATGGGAGCACTTGGAACACGTCTCTGAAACCAGAGACCAAGCAAGGAGCCTGCCTTGGAAATAGTGTCAGGACGAAAGATGATTATATATGGCCTCTTAAATACCATCCTTTCCTGTTCACCAAATAAGACTTCTGGATGGCCAAGGCTGCTCCTTCCAAAGAAGCCAAAAAGTATAGTTAGTCAAAGAGAGGCTTATGTCTCTACTGAAATCCAACCATTCCAGGGAGAGGAAGCACATATAACTGCATTAGTCATCTGCATCATCCTATAGAGATGCATCATCTGATCCTTTCCCGAGGGAAAGTTTTTATTTTCAAAGAGGATGGGAAGAGAGGTTGGAAGAAGAAAGGGGAGGCACCGGACATCCCAAACTAATTCTGACTCTTGCCGAGGCTAGACTGGACTTGGACACAGGCTTTTCTGCTTTGGGCTGGCACATGGAAGGGAATGATAAAAAAAAAACTAGCTGCAGAAATGTGGCCATCTTGGCCTATGGGATACCTGCAGAGGGACAGTGAACTGTTCCTGGTTGGTGTTGACCAGGCCACGGCCATGGCTACCCAGAAGCTCTTGGAGCCGGGCACTATGCACACGGACAACTATAGCGCAAACTGAAGGGCTGGGGGAAGCCAGTGTGGCCCAGTCTGCCATAGAGGGTGCAGGCCTAGATGTGTTTTCAGAGGCATCTTTGATTTTTGGACCAGGCTGGCTGGCCCTAGGTCTTGCATGACATCCCAGAAGGCAGGACAGATCACACACCTTGACCTCTAACTGCTCTCCATTTGCACTCTCCTCAGAGAATGGAAGACTTCAGGATGGTCAAGGCAGTTCCCTGCCAACTCTATGACAAGGGTGACGCTGGGGAATGAAGCCAAGAAATTCCCACACCCCCAGAAATGGGGTAGGAAAATGGAGCCTGGTCCGCGGGCTTCTAGAAAAGATGACATCATTCTGATGGAATAGGGCGGGAGAAGAAAGATGCTGACCTGAAATGGGTCCCTCAGACTCTGCCCATAGCCACGTCTGAACCTCGACAGGCCGACCAGCCTAGATGACTTAGAGGTTCTGTGGCAGCCTTGCTCAACCCGACTTCAGGAGTTTATGACACTGTGTGCCACGTGTGGCCAGATGTGCCTGCTCACCTGAGCTCCCGCACTTCCAGCCTCTGTTCTTTCTAGAAGCCCGCTCACAAGAGAGACATCTTCTGGTTTTCGTCCTGACCCTGGCATCTCTGTGTGCTAAGCAAGAGGCCCAGCCTCATTGGATGGAAGGGGTACTTTGCAGTCCTGCTGGAATCTGGAGCTGCAGTGATTGGCTGGCAGAGGAAGGGCAGCAGAGACGTCCCAGGGCTGTCCTGAGATTGGCTGCTTATCTAAGTAGGAGGGATTTATGGACCTGCTGCCTGCCTGGGGAGTAGAATCATGCCCTGCCATTGGCACGAGGAGAGTAGTGAGGGGCAGGGGAGAAACAGAACTATGAGGGGGGTAAGTCCAGAACGGTCCAGATGGGACAGGCCCCTTGGAGACCCTGGGCCCCACACAGCCCACCTGGCTGTAGGACCAGAGACACTATAACCAAGTAACTGGTGCCTTTGGAGGTTTACCCTGTCCCTTGGTGGTCACTGTCCAGCTTTCTGCCAACATGCAGGCTGGGGCTGGGACATCCAGTGCACCCAGAAAGGAGGTGGCCTAAGTGTCCCGTTGTGCTCTCCTTTCAGGAGATCTGCCTCCTCGTGACCCCAGGGCAAGGAGCTTTATTCCTGAGGAAGATTCCACCTTATGGTTTTTCAGAATCAGGTTCTGAGTGAATAAAGATCAAGCCCATATTTAAGATCACATATTATCTAATGGGTAACAGGGACAAGTTAACTCTCTGGGGGCCAGAAGGGCTGGTGAAATCAACATCCGAGGAAAGGACTTGCAGGATCATCTGGCCACCATCTCGGTAACCTGCAGATCTGGACTGAGATCCCCAAGAAGTCACCACTCTTTTGTCCCAACTCAAGGAAAAGAGTGTTGGGACCAATAATCATTGTCCTATATCCCACTTTGGCATATTGATTATTCAAGTGGGAATTAAAGTCCCACAAGGTCCTAGTGCCACATCCGTTGGCCTGACATCTGGTCCCAGGTGAAATAGGAGGAGAGGTTCTCTGTTTTACCTGGGAGTACTGGCCCTCACCCTGTCCTTCATCCACCTATGGATGGTGGCCCTCTGGTCTCTCCGCCCCAGCCCCAGCCCAGACCATCAGGCCAAGCTGGCTTCCTGCCCGCACCTGCTTAGAGACTTTGAGCCATGTCTTTTTCAGCCGGAAGATTGCGCTCCGGTTCATGGATGAGGTGATCTCCAGAACAGCATTGTAGTTGTGTAAGCATCGGCATATGTCAGCCACGGCCACCCACTTCTCAATGGCGCTCACCCTCGCATTGATGTCCTCATTGCGGATGATTTCTGAAGCAATCAAGTTACTGATCTTTAAGCCCATGCAATAAGATAAGAAAAAAGTAAAAGGAGTAAGTATTGTAAAGATGATAAATCACCATTATTTGCAGATTAAATGATTGTCTGTTTGAAAATTCCTGGAAGAATGAATTGGAAAACTGCCAGAACAACCAATGGAGCTCATTAGGGTAGCTGGTTAAAGACTCAATATACAAAAATAATTTTTTTTTTATATATTAGCAATACCAATTAGAAAATACAATGAAAAAAGATACCATCTTCAAAATACCAGTGGGAATCTGGAAATTACCTGGGACCTGTAATGAGAACTATGTAGGATGCTACATGAAAAATAAATAAAAATACCTTTTATTACCAAAGGTAATAAAAGAATTGATTAATGAAGGAAAAGATTAGATTCCAAAATGGAAAGGTAAATATGTCTTTTTTCAAAACTAATGTACAAGTTTAATGCAATCCAATAAAACACGCAATGGGAGTTATCTTGAAAACTTGACAAAGTAATTCTGAAGTTTATCCAGAAGAACAGAGAGTTAAGAAGAGCCAAGCTCTGAGGGAAACTCCCACCATACAACTAAAGCTTGGATAGGACACACACTTTGGGGCATCCCTGGTCTCACATATCCAAGGACTACTCTACCCCTGCACAGCAAACAATCACATACACACAAACAAACTAAATGTGGACTGGACCTGGAGCAGCCAGGGGGTAGGAAGCTGGGGCCAAAACATCAGGGAGCTACAACCACAAGGAACTGGGGCAGCAGGAAATACTGGACCTCCCTGTACATTTCTTTGCAATTTCCTATGAATCAATAATTATTTAAAAATAAAAAGTACAAAAAACACGACTTGTTATTAAAAAACATAAAGGTGATTAAAGGACAGTTACCGATGAATATAAATTGTAGGGTTTTACCACCCAGAAATATTCTTCTTTAGAAAAATTTCTAAGGGATGCATATAAAGAAGAATGAATTATAAAACTATTTAAGAAGGGAAAACTACTGAAGAGAATCCGGGAGGAATGGTAGTACAAAACAGCACACATATTATAAACCTTAATTAAATTGAAGTAGTATTTTTTTTTTTCCATAAAGAAAACACTGAATTCAAAACAGTTTTACATATGTTATATAACTTTTTTAAAGGAATAGAGTGGTCAAATCTTCCAGAGAAGAGAGAAAAAAGGAACACCTGCCAATTTATTCTATGAAGCCAGTACAATCTTGATACCAAATCCAGATACAGAAAATACAAGAAGGAAAAATTACACTTCCATTTGTTTAATATAACATGAATATTTTAGATTTGTCCATGGAACACAAGGATGGTTGAATATTAGAGAAAACTCTGTAACTGTCATTCATCACATCAACAGATTTAAAGGAGAAAAATCATACGACCATCTCAATAGATACAGAAAAATTTTTGATAAAATGCAGTATTCATTTATAGTAAAAACCACTATGAGCAAACAAGGAATAAGAAAAAGAATTTCTTTAACTTGATAAAGAAACAAACATTATCCTAAGCAGGGAAATATTAGAAGCATTCTCTTTAAAACCAAGAACAAGATTCACTATCACCATTTCTGTTGAACACTGTCATAAAGGGCCAGGTCTGGAGGCACCCAGGGTGCAAGTGCATGCACTCAAGGGTGAACAGTCCCTTAAATTTTGCCCCCTGAGCACCTCGTTCAACTTACCCTAGTTCTAGCCCTGATACTGGAGATCCTAGCCGGTACCAATCAATAAGATAAAGAATTAAAGACAACAGGACTGGGAAACAGCAAAAACAAAAGCAAACCAAACCCTGTGCCAGGGAGAGATTAAGAAACAGAGTTTCAGGCCGTGAATATCACCTTCAAAGAGGTACACATGCTGTGTACCTGAAAACAAAGGAAGGTGGATTTTAACAGAGATGGCCAAATACCAGGTAGCGATGAGGGTAGCCCTCTGGAGGTGGGTTGTGGGGGTTCAAAGCAGGCTCTCCTGCTGATGACTGGGGGTGAACTTTAACTTCCTTGAGCCTCGGTTTCTTCATCCATAACAGAGAATTAAACAAAAATGAGAATAACAGGATTAAATGAGATGATGCTTACGAAACCCTTGGCGTAGTGCTTGGCACATGGTCAACATTCAATAAATGCTCACTTCATATTCTCACCTTTTACTTACGTGATTCCTGGGCACACACTGGGGGAGGGGGTGGGGGGGGGGAGAGGGAGGGACTTTTTATTTTTGGCCGCGCGGTGCAGCATGTGGGATCTTAGCTCCCCGACCGGGGATGGAACCCACGTCCCCTGCATTGGAAGTGTGGAGTCCTAACCACTGGACCACCAGGGAAGTCCCCGGAGAGGGACTGTTTTTGCTGCCTGGTGCTGTGGTTGGACTTTTGGGTCAGGCGTCGTCCGACTCAGGCCTTGTGTGTGTTTCCTGGGGCCTCGCCCACATCCATCGCTTCCTCTCTCCTGCTATACATCCTGCTCTCCATTCTACGGCTGTGTTCCCTGTCGGGCTCCTCCCCTGAGCTGCAATACCTGGGTCCTCCTTGTTTCCTCCAGGCTGCCGAGGACCTTCCCAGGATGAAGGTCCACCCCCGGCTGTGCGTGACATGATGCGGCCTCGACCAGGCGGTCAGGACAAGTGGACTCATATGCCTCCACTTCCGGCCGTCAAAAGCTTTTGTGTTGATGGTTAAATTCATCAACAGAGGAATGAAGATGCTGAGTGCAAATGCCCTCAAGGCTGTCACAAGGCTGGGGGTAGACGGGTCCCTGCGGCTGCAGGGGCTGGAGCTTGGGCAAATGCGGGGAAGTTGCCGGGAGAGATTTCTTCCTTCTGGCTGGGGCTGTAGAGCAGAGGAAGGCCACGAGCTACCAGACACTGGTCAGGAGACCTCAGGTGTCTGCCCTGCAGAGGCTCGGTTTCTTTGTATCTAAAGTGTGATAACAGCCCCCATCTTTTAGGATGGGCGTGAGCTTTAAATGAAATTATCATGCCCATGAATCACAGAGCTGGAGAGGACCCAGGTGGTCTGGTTCTAGCCAGGTGTACAGCCCGTTCAGAGGGTCTCACCGAAGAGAAACCTGCAGAGAAAGGCACTGCACCCGCTCCCCTACCCGCATACTCACATCATTGAAATGCTTAGTGGTTTTCATGATATAAGGGGTCCTTTCATTCTTTTCCAGTTTCATCCATCCTTGTCCGAAGAACTCCCTGTAGGAAGAAAGGGAGAAACCCAGGGTGGATGAGGTTAGGTTTGCCTTGCTGATTTCTTTGCTTTGAGTTCTCTGCTTTTTGAAGTTGTCATTTCTGGGGAGTAACTTTCTGCAGAGCCCTCGAGAGGAAGGGACCCTGGGGTCAGGTCTAGCTCTGCCTCGTATCAGCTGTGTGGCTTTGGGTAAGCCCTTGATATCTCAGGGCCTCAGTGTCCTCATCTGTGAAACGGGAATAGTGACAATACTTTTCTTACAGGGTTATTGTGAGGCTGAAATGAGATATGGTGCGATGGGCACATCAGATCTTGTTTTGGATCTTGTTTCTGAATGGGAGAGCTCCCGTTTTAAAGTCACCTTGCAGAAGCTGGTCTGTAGAACAGGGAGGACAGAAGCCCACAAAAAAGGGCCAGATGGAAGTACAAAGGAGCTTGCAAGCCAAGCCAGCAGCGTGCTCTGGTAATGGTGACCTCATGGGACCATAGACCATCCAGGCCTCCAGGAGAAGCTCCTTATTTGATAGTGACTGTGAGAGTGACCTGGACAGTTCCATGGGCAGGAGGGAGCAATAACTACTGTCAGAAATAACTGCTGTCTCTACATGCAGGAGATGCGGCAGGTTTCTAAACTGTCGACACTCTCTGTCTAGGTGAGGTAGTGCCCCAGTCAGTGGGGGCCTCTGTGTGTGCCAGGTGGGGCTACCTTTCTGGAAAGCAGAGATCAAAAGTCCTACAATGATTCATAACCTCAGAAGCGGTGATTCCAATTTCAGGAAACTATTCTAGGACAATTGTCAGAAATTCAGAGACATATTTAGTTACAGGGAGGTTTACCCCAGCTTTAAATATAAAAGTGAAAACTGGGAACAAGCCCATGGCTTAGTGCACTGCTGGGGAATACTGTGCACTTATTAAAAACGGTGTCTTTACAGATACCATTTTGGTGTACCGTTAGGCGAATAAAGGGTGGTACAAAATTATGTAGGTGGTATAGTTACAATGAACAGCTGGGGGTGATTGACTACAGGCCAGAGCAGGTAACAACCAGGCCTTGGGGCTGCTTCAAAGTCCAGAGAGTCCCCCCAGAGTCTGCTCCTGCACATGCATACACACCGACACACACTCATGCGTGTGTGCACATTTGCTCACATGTACATGTGTGCACATACGTGAACACATACTCCTTTTCTAGACCTCCAGGAAAGGAGCACCGAATTAGAGACGCTTCTGGAAAAGTGTGTGTGTGTGTGCGCGTGCGCGTGGGCACGCGCGTGTAGCTGGTAGGTAAGGACGGAACTTGGGGACAGGAAAGGGGATGGGATCCTCTCTCATCCCTGCCGGCACATGCATTTTTGTTGCAAGCTGTGGAGGATCAATCCATGCAGCTCTGGAAATCTACTGCGCATGCTTCAGGGATGGGAATTCAGCCAAAGACGGTGCCCGAGGAGGAAGGGTGGGGTGTCTGAACCTGCACCCACTCACTCATAAGGGATCTTCTTGAAGACCAGGTGGTCCAACAGGGTCAGCTGCTCCGCGATCTCCAGGGCTGAGTGGTTTTCAAAGGGCTCGGCCTTCACGCCTTCAGCCTGAGAGGAGCAAGGTCCCAGTTAGGCCCATGAGGGACACCTTCTGGCTTTTTGGCCACTTCTTGGAGGGCATCTCCACCTCGATTCTGGTGAGTGGGTGGGTGGGGCGTGACTGGGGAGGCCCCCCGCCGGCAGACCTGCCGAGGGGAGATGAGGACGGGATGGAGGGGACTGGGAGTCACTGTCTGTGGTGCCCCGTGTGTGTGTGTGTGTATACGTGCACGTGCAGGCCTGTGCTGTGCTTCAGGGTCACTCGTTTGGTCATCACTTGCCCCCAGAGCATGGACGAGACGACAGAGGCACCCAGAGACTAATAACTAGCCCACGGCAATCAGCCAGAAACAGGCCAACTGAGACCCGAACCCAGGCCGTCCGACTCCAGGCTGTGATCCGTCTCTCCCTTCAGGTCCTGTCTGGGTCCACAACTGGCTCCGTAAAATTTTTTTTTTTTTTTTTTTTTTTTTGGCTATGCTGCATGGTGTGAAGCTTGTAGGATTTGTGAGATCTTAGTTCCCCAAGTGGGATTGAACCTGGGCCCTCGGCAGTGAGAGCGTGTAGCCCTAACCACTGGACCGCCAGGGAATTCCCCATAAAATTTCCTTTTAACCTTCATTAGCAGAGAAGAACTCACCGGTGTGAGTGCCTCCTGGGACAGTGCCCCCGTCCTGCGCCCAGAAGACAACTGTCTGCCTTAGCCCTGGGTACCATGCCGCCGCCCCCAGGGCCACCATGGACACCACCTTTAAAGGTGACCACTACCTGAGCCCCCCAATCAGGGGAAATCCTCAGCAAGCACTGGCGAGGGGGCCGGTGTCCCCACGGCAGGGATTAGACAAGAGGAGGCCCAGGGCACAAAGGCCTCTGGAAAGTCTGCTGGATCTGGGAGAGGCTGGAGGGAGCTAGAGAAAATAGGGGGAGGGGACAACTGTGCAGTCTTGGGAAGAGAGTCAGGACCAAGGACGCCCCTGTTCTCCCCCTTGGGGCCAACAGGGCTGCGAGGGAGGAGAGGGGCCAGCTACCCTGCCCAGAGCGCCCGGCCAGCCGGCGGAGCCCCTGGAAGCTGCACTGATCACAAGGAAAGTGGGGTGACCCCGAGTCAAGGGAACAAGCCCCCCTCCTGCACGGAGTCTCTCCCTCCCACTTCTCGGCAAACAGTCATCCAGAACTGCCCTGCCAGGTCCCCGCGAGACACCAGAGACAGAAAGACCAGAAAACACGTCCCTGGCTTCAGGAGCTCCAGTCACAGGACCAGAGCAGGGACAGAGTGTGGGAAAGCCGAGGAAAGGGCTCCTACTCCAGCCTCTGCGTGGTATGTGTGTGTGGTGTGTGTGTGTGTGTGTGTGTGTGTGTGTGTGTGTGTGTGTGTG
>NW_020838009.1:4809839-4950119 GCF_003676395.1 Aethalodelphis obliquidens
GTGTGTGTGTGGTGTGTGTGTGTGGTGTGTGTGGTGTGTGTGTGGTGTGTGTGTGTGTGGTGTGTGTGTGGTGGTGTGTGGTGTGTGTGTGGTGGTGTGTGGTGGTGTGTGGTGTGTGTGGTGTGTGTGTGTGGTGTGTGTGCATGTGTGTGTGTGTGGTGAGGGTCCATGCATCCCCCGACACAGTCACCCTGGGCCAGGAATGCTCTGTGCAGAAGCCCAGATGCAGGAGCCCGGGTGTGAGGGACACGATGCCAACAGGGGAGGACAAGTTCTCAGGAAGGCAGCGGGGACGTGGGGACGAGAGCAGCAGGTGCCTCCTGGGACACCGTGTTGGGGGTCAGGAGGCTCATGGGGAGGAGCCCCCAGCCTCTGAAGCAGGGGCGGCAGGCGGGGAGCTCAGCCCGCTCCTGAAGGCCCAGGATGGCTGAACTGTCAGGACCAAGGGCCAGGCTGGGCCTGGGGAGTGGCCTGCGAGCCAGGGTGGGGTGGCCCAGTGGCCGGGGGCACTGAGCGCTGTGGAGAGGCACAGAGGAGGAGCGCTGGGCAAGGAGGAGGGGCGGCTCCCCCTGCTTCCTCCTGGCGTGGCCAGGTGAGGGCTGAGCCTGGCAGCAGAGGCTTGGAAAGCCGTCACAGCAGGAAGCCCTCTGCTCTCTGGTGAGGCCGTGGGGCCTCCTCCACACTGGACGTGCCCCTTGCAGGCCCTCTGGCCTCTGCGAACCAGGTCAGGGCCGGGGGCTGTTCGGCGGGCAGTGCTTTGTTCTGGAAGAGCCTCAGCTCTTCATGAAGGAACAAGAGGCCCTCAGGCTCTTGAGGGGCAAACATTCCAGTCGGGCCCCTACTGGGAAACAAGAGCAGAGTGTAGCTGCTCCCCTGAGCTTCCCTGCGGGGGGCACATGTGGCTTCCTGGGGTGCCAGTCCTGCAGTGCTGCTCTCAGGGGCCAGGGGCAGGCAGGGTGCCAGTGTTCCATGGATGGCCTCACCCGACCCCGAGCAGGGAGAACGAGCTCCAGGAGTCAGGAGAGGGGACAAGAGGGGAGCAGCGGGCTCAGAACCCAGAGGCCCAAGTCCTCACGCTGGCTACTTGGGACAGAATGGACGTCACTCGTCCAGCTTGAGAAGCAAGCCAGCGGGGGCCGAGGGGCCCGCACGGGCTCCACCTCCGGGGAGGTCGGAGTTGGCTTTGAGCTTCGTTGGCTGCAGTGGTGGATGGCAGGGGCCTGGGGCTCTGGGGCGGCTCGTGGTGGCACGTCATCAACCTGGAAATAAAAGTGGGCCCAGCCAGGCCCTGGAAGCCCACAGACCATCGTCCCCTTCCACCACATGGAACGCTACTGTGAGCTCTGCCCAGGGTCATTTCTAGGCAGGTGGCCAACTGCATCCTGTCCCCTCCAGGTGAGGCAGTGTGGCATGTGCAGTGAGTTCTGAGTGCGAACACCAGCTCCGTCACTTAGCATAACCTGGGCTGGGTCGCTCCCCCTACCCCTGCCTCAGCTGCCTCCTCCGGAAGGTGGGGATGATGATATAAACTTGCAGCACTATTGATAAGCGTGTTTAAGGCAGTAGCACAGCTCCAGCGCAGAGGGGCAGCTCATACACTGAAGGCTTGACTTCCTACCCTCCTCCTTCCAGGGACAATGCGACCAGAGAGAGTTGAGGGGTCAGGGGAGGGATGGGAGACAGAGGATGAAGAAAATGGAGGTGGTGGTGTTATGGGTTGAATTCCCCACCACCCAAAAAAAGATATGCTGAAGTCCTAAACCCTGGTACCTGTGACTGTGACCTTATTCGGAAATAAGGTCTTTATAGATGTGCTCAGGTAAGATGAGGTCATTAAGAGTGGGCCTAATCCAGTATGACTGGTGTCTTTATAAGACGGGGAAGTTTGGACACAGGGACAGACATACACGGAGGGAAGAGGATGCAGGGACACCCAGGGAGAAGATGGTCATGTGATTATGGAGACAGAGATGGGAGATTCACTGCCACAAGCCAAGCAATGACCAGGGCTACCAGACGCCGGAAGAGGCCCAGAAGGGTCCTTCCCTAGAACCTTTGGATGGAGCACGGCCCCAGCGACACCTTAATTTCAGACTTCGGGCCTCCAGCACTATGAGAGAATAAAATTCTGTTATTTTAAGTCACCAGTCTGGGGTATTTGTTAGGGCAGCTCTAGGAAACCAATACAGGGGGTGACTGAACTCCATCAAGGGGTTGTTGGGTGGGGATCCCGGGAGCCGGAAGGCCAGGGAAGGACAGACTTGGCCAGCGAGCAAGGGGGCAGGCCTGGCTCACCGTCTGTGTGAGCTCCTCCAGCGTGATCTGGCTGTCCCCCGGGTCATCCTGGGTCAGAGTCCTATGGGACGAGAAAGCACAATGAGCCCCATGTGCTCAGTCCCCCCAGCCTTTGGGGCAGCACCACCCCTACCCTATCGCGCAAGGCCCCACGGTCTCGGCGCCCCCCATCTCTCTGTCTGTGCTCTGCCATTTCGTGCGCCAGGAGCCCCCTTTCCCCTTTCTTGTCACTGACTTCTTCTTTTTTTTTTTTTGCAGTACGCGGGCCTCTCACTGTTGTGGCCTCTCCCGTCGTGGAGCACAGGCTCCAGACGCGCAGGCTCAGCGGCCATGGCTCACGGGCCCAGCCGCTCCGCGGCATGCAGGATCCTCCCGGACGGGGGCACAAACCCACACCCCCGCATCGGCAGGCGGACCCCCAACCACTGCGCCACCAGGGAAGCCCGTCACTGACTTTCTGATGGGCTGTCTTCAGGATTCAGCTCCCTGGCTGGGCAAGGTCCCCACCTAGGGCTCCCTCAGCCCCGGGACTTCCTGTGGTCTCAGCCTCAGGCTCCCCATGTTGAAACGGCTGTGTATGTGCCTGTCCCCCGCCCCCCCCACCGCCACCTCTAGACCCGCCAGGAGCCCCTGAGGGCAGAGTGATGTCCGATTTGTCCCTGTAGCTCTGGTACCCGGCACGGGGCTGGGCATGTGGTCCGTGCTCCTGCGTGCCTGTGGGATGATGGGGGGAAGGAGGGGAAGGAGCTTCAGGACTGGAGGATCAGAGAGGCCAGGAGGGGCTGGGAAGCCGCCCAAACGGGAGAGACGGAGGATGGTGGGAGACAGCAGTGTGGGGGCCAAAGGCCCGGAGGTGGGACGCCGCTGATGGGCTGCTGAGTACAGTCGAGTGGGTCCCAAGCAGTGGTGGGGAATGAGGGTGGACCCTCGGAGTCAGGTCAAAGTGCTGCGCCCTCGTTCCGACAGCAATCGTGAATCCCAGGGATGGGCCTGAGAGCCAAGCTGGGGCTGGGGGGACGCTCAGGAGGCTGCGGGGCCTGGTTGAGTCACTGGCGCTCTCCCTCCGAGGAAGCAGTGGCTCAGAGGAATCTCACCTGCAGACCCGCAGCTGGGGCTCGGTGGGTCCACCGTCCACACCAGGGCTGCCCAACAGCACAGCCGGCTCGTTCCCCTGCACCCCGGCAGCATCCCACACAAGCTTTCTGACCGAGGGGGACTTTGGCCGATAGGCTCAGGGTCCTGGCACAGCCCTGCAAGCCTCCCGGGAACCAGGAAGAGGTGCCTGGGGGACCTGGTGGCTGACTCTGTGCATGTGTGTGTGCGCGTATGCATACGTGTGTGTGCGTGTGTGTCTAGGGGGCAGGTACTGAAGGCAGGGAGGTGTGGAAGAGATTCTAGGACGCTGAGCCTGCAGGAACGACGGGGCCTGCAGCACGGGCCTTGGGAAAGCAAAGCGGATGGTCTGGCTGGAGGAAGACTGCAGACTGGGTTGTCGGCAGGAAAGTGGCTGCAAGTCTGGGTCAGAGACCGTGACGGCAGGACAGAGAGGGGCAGCCGGAGCCAGGCAAGAGGTGGGGAGGTGAGGCCTGACCGAGAGCCCATGCACCTGGACAGGGCCAGAGGGCAGCCTGAGTCAGCAGGATGGGAGCGGAGGGTGGACTGGGGCCTGCGCCCGACACCCCTGAAAGACCTGCAGAGGCATCAGCATGACCTCACCACAGCCTCACCACAGCCCTGGAAGTGGGTGTTGTTCGTCCATTTTATTTTTTTTTTCTGCGGTATGCGGGCCTCTCATTGCTGTGGCCTCTCCTGTTGCGGAGCAACAGGCTCCGGACGCGCAGGCTCAGCGGCCATGGCTCACGGGCCCAGCTGCTCCCCGGCATGTGGGATCTTCCCGGACCGGGGCACGAACCCGTGTCCCCTGCATCGGCAGGTGGACTCTCAACCACTGCGCCACCAGGGAAGCCCTGTTTGCCCATTTTACAGAGGAGAAAAACGAGGTTCAGAGAAGGGGCTTGGCCAAGGTCACACAGCGAGTCACTGTCTGAGCCAGCAGGGCTTGGACGTGGGGCCACCTGACCCCTGACCTCCGTCAGGAGAGGCAGTCTGGGGCAGGAGGAAAAAGGACAGGTTTGGGGACAATTTAACTCAATTCAACAGACATTCCCTGAGCACCTAGAAACAGGGGCTTGCCGGTGCTGTTCAACAGAACCCTCCTCAACGATGGGAATGTTCTTTATGCTGCCCAGTACGGAGGTACCAGCCACCTGTGGCTCGTGTGACCAAGGAGCTGAATTTTATTAATTTATTTTTTTTTAATGATATTCTTTTTTTTTTTGGTCTGGGTGGCATGTGGGATCTTCCCTGACAAGGGTTGGAACCCAAGTCCCCTGCAGTGAAAGTTTGGAGTCCTAACCACTGGACCGCCAGAAAGTCCCAGAACTGAATGTTAAATTTTATTTAATTTTAATTAATTGAGATTTCACACCTATATGTCGCTAGTGGCTACCACGCAGGACGGCAATGGGCTAGACAGGTGTTCGCAGTGGGTGTGGATGGAGAAGCAGACACCCTTCTTGCCTCAAGGGGCTCAAGGCCTGACGGGGGCAGGCAGAGGGGAGAACTGCACATGGATAGCCCACTCGAGAGCCTGGCTGCCCCGAGATCCTCCCAGCACACCTGCCTGAGGCAGTCCTTCGGCCTGGGACTGTCCCTCCTCGCCTCCCTGCCTCTGGCCAGCCGTCCGGAGGCCGAGCGCAGGGCCCCATCCCAGCAGGCCGACCTCAGCCCTTACCTGATGATGTTGGCTGCAGCCTTCCGCTCCTGGGTCAGGAGCTCCGGGTCGTGCATGACCTCCTCCAGGAAGCTGATCACCTTGCATTTGAGCTCGTCGTTGGTCTCAAAGTCCTGGGGGGAAGAAGGGAGGGTGGCTGTGGCTACTGTTCCAGCTGCCCTGGGGTGGTCCCGGCCCGGCCACAGGAGGAGGCTGAGGGTTCGGCTCCTGCCCACGGCAGGTTGCCGCCTCACCCCCCTCTTCCCTAGCTGCCTGGCCAGGCGTCAGTGGAACCTCCAGACCCAGAGGTAGAAGGCACTGGGCAAGATCAAGGACCATCCCTTGATCTTGACCGCTACACCCCTGGGCCAGGCTCTGGGAGGTATCCCTGCTGTAGACAGAGGTGGAGAGCAGAGGCCCCTCGTCCCCTGGAATGTCCTAGGTCCCCCTGTAGGGGATCTGAGCAGGGCCTCCCGAGAACATCAGGGTGGCTGGCTCCTGGGGTCAGTGGCCTCAGGTTCCCAGCAGCCCGCCCCGGGGTTAGTCCCACCCACCTGAGAGTGCTTGGAGACCCAGTGGCGGAGCACATTCAGGACGCGATTGGTGGCCGCTCTGCGGATCACAAACTCCTTGTCTCCGTTCCTCTGGTCGGGGGGAAAGCCTGGAGGCACATGTGGCAGAGGCAAGAGTGGGGACGTGAGGATAAGAAACAAAACTGGCCTCTAGTCCAGACTCAGACCCCAGATCTGGGGAAGTCGGGCTGCCCCGCATGGCTGCTGGCGGGTGGGCTATGGGCAGGGGATGAGAAAATATGCGACAACCATCCCAGGTTCTGACCAGTGAGACTGGATGTCACAACTTCTCTGTGGACACCGTCCGTACACACCCGCCCCTCCCGGACCTTGGCACCTTTCAGGGGCGGCTGGAGGCGTCTGGCAGCCTCTGCAGACAGGGCCACACTGGATCAGAGCCCTCCGGGACCCCTTCTCTGCAGGACCAATGTCGTGGCAGTGGGAGGCGGTGGGGATGGCCGAGCTTCCCGTGGGCAGTGGGCTTGACTCCGAGCAGAGGTTTGGAGTAGCAGAGGGGGTGGGTGGGGAGGAAGGGGCCTCCAGACAGGAGGCTTGGCACACAACAAGCCTGGGGCAGCAGTCGCTCCACATTCGAAGGAGGACAAGCCCCTGGGGCCACGCTGTTGTCACCAGCCGTGAGCGATCCCCGTACCTGCGCTAGCCAGGGACATCCTCCGGTACTTCTCCTTGTTTGGGGCGCCCTCATTGGCGCCTGCAGTTGCTATAGCAAAGGCGGAGGCTGCTGACAGGGCGCTGCGGTTACTGTCCAGCTCGCGACAGGAGGTCATGACAACTCCATTGTTATAAGAGAAGAGTGGGAACTCTGTGGAGAGCACGGAACCACTCGTCAGTTCTTCCTGGTCCAGCCCTCGGCTCAGGAAACCAGGGGTCCTGAGGCTAGAAGGGGCCTAAGACGGGCTGGCTGTGCTCACTGCACCCACGGCTTGTCAGGCGGTGGCAGCGGGGTCTGTTCCCCTGCTGGGGTCCCCGGGAAGGGACACGCTCATGCCATGCCATGTCACCCCAGGGCTGCCTCAGAGTAGGGAAAGCCCCTGCCCCCCTCTGTTTCTCCTGCTGAGTTGAGAAGGTCCCACCAACCGTCCACCCCTTCCATCCCTCTGCAGCTCCAAACCCTTTACCTCTTAGGCCCAGCTGGGCACAGCCCTGCTTGAGGACAGCATTGTGAGTTTTCTTCCCTTTCAGTCTATTTGGAATGAACACATAACCTGTCCAGTGTCTGACATGGATAACTCATACTGACGGTCTCCCTGGCACGGTGGGGTGGAAAGAGCACCGCACTCTGAGTCTTCGCCCCCTGTACTAGCTGTGTGGCCTTGGGTAAATTACCTAACCTCTCTGAGTCAAAATAATCTCTGGATAATAGGGATATTAACACCTGCTTCAAAAGATGGATGTAAAGATGAAAGGAGTTAACACAGATGAAAGTACTTAGTATTGTGTGAAAAGCTGTATCTTATGGAAAAACCCAAATGAATTTTTTGGCCGACCCAATATATATGCCATGGAATATCAATGCAATTAATAATAATCATTATTTTTTTAGCAGTAATAGTAGCAGAATCTCACTCCAGAAACCTTAAGCTTCAGCTTGTAAGTCTCTGGAGAGCAATCCATCCTTAGGAGAAAGTAACAGCACTTATGCAGTGAGGCGCAAATGACTGACTTTAAAACTCAAAGCTGATTTCTGGAATCTGGCTGTCTGTGAGATCTGCTTCCGTGTACCTGAGGGGCTGTGGTAGGCCTGCAGTGTGTCTGGGTAGTTTCTCTCTGCAGGTGGGTGACCCTGTGACTTACTGGGTCTCCTCAGAGGGCCTGGGGGGTTGGGGGAGTTCGGGGTTCAGGCTGCACCTTGTATGTGGGACCAGGGGCTTCCATAAGCTTATGTCTCACCTTTGGGTACCTCAGAGCCCCCCTGTATGTGGGGAAGTGCTTAACGGGAACCAGAGACCCAGCGGCTCCCCGAGAACCCTCCAGGGTCATGAGTCTGAGACTTGGGTGGGCATCACCACAACCTCTCGGAGACTTTCCCCTTAGATGAAAAAACAGGAATGTCCCGGCCCCGCTGCAAGGTGTCGGATGTTATTAAAGAGTCTGGCCCAGAGCCTGACATGTAGCAGCAGCTCAGGAAACACCTTCTGAACCTGGATCTTTCCACGAATGAGGCCAAATGCTGGGCCTTCCTGCCCATCTGCGTTGGGTGGGTTAGGTAGTCTTGTCTGAGGTCAGGGGAGTGATTCTGCTGAGTTGAAAAGCAGGATTTACCAGCCAGTGTTGCAGCCCCCCGGGGTCGTGAAGTGCAGCTGGGTTCCTGCACTTAGGAGTCACTTATAAAACAGCAGGCGTGACCCCCACTGGCCTTTCCTCAGCCTGACCCGCCACCTTCTCCCCACCTGGATGGTACATGTCCTCTGGAATTGACCTGTGGTTTCGGGTCGGTGGATTATACCTGAGGAATTTTTGCTTTTGACCGATTTTGGTGTTGTTGGCGATTTGGTTGGTGATGTCTCAGTGTCACCTTCGTCACTCTGGTTTTGATCATTATCTGACTCTTCCCTCATGGAGACTTCTGAGCCTGGGAGAAAAGAAGGAAACGATTTGATGTTTCTCAAATCGTCCATGACTTTTACATGCCGGTCTAGAATCTAATGAGGCAAACGGAGTAGGTTTGGCATATACCTGTTGAGGACAGTTTAACATCTTCATTTGCCACGGGGCCCCATCAGACCTTTTACTTGCTGATGGACCTGTCAATCTGCAAGGTGGCTTTTGCTCTGCCAGGGCTCCTCAAACCTTAATGTGCACACCTGGGGATCTTGTTAGAATACAGATTCTGGTTCAGAGGTCTGGGGTGGGGCCCGGGAGGGGTGATGCCCGCGAGGCTGGTCCACGGACCACACTTTGGGTAGCAAGGTACTACCCCACGCCCCGCTTTTTTGGTGTCCGTGTGAAGCATCTTAGTTAGGGTGACCGTCCAGGATATAAAATCCTGCTTTATACCTCTTGTCCCACGCACCCGGTCACTATCAAAAGTGTCCTGGCTTGGACAGTCCCCCTGAATCTTCGGAGACTCATGGTTTTCACACTTCGGGGAAAGCAGATGAATTATATCAAAAGTCCAGCTCTGGCGTGGTGAGATCTTGGTCGAAAACTCTTCACCTCTCTGGTCCTCAGTTTCCCCAACTAGAAAGTAAGTGGAGTTACACCTGACCTTTGTGAGAAGCCAAAGAAAGCTATAGGTCTCCTCTTTAGAAAAGAATGTCCATATGTGTGCATGCACACACACACACACACACACACACACACACACACAAACTCTGGTGCACAGTTAGACAGGTTCAGGGTCACCTGGATCACTGGTCAAGAAGCCCGGTACGAGGGGCTTCCCTGGTGGCACAGTGGTTAAAAATCCACCTGCCAATGCAAGGGACACGGGTTCGATCCCTGGTCCGGGAAGATCCTACATGCCGCGGAGCAACTAAGCCTGTGCACCACAACTACTGAGTCTGTGCTCTAGAGCCCGCAAGCCACAACTACTGAGCCTGTGCCCTAGAGCCCACGAGCCACAACTACTGAGCCCGTGTGCCACAACTACTGAAGCCCGCACGCCTAGAGCCTGTGCTCCGCAACAAGAGAAGCCATGACAATGAGAAGCCCGTGCACCGCAACGAAGAGTAGCCCCTGCTCGCCGCAACTGGAGAAAGCCCAAGTGCAGCAACGAAGACTCAGTGCAGCCAAAAAATCAATAAATAAAATAAATAAATATTTTTTAAAAAAAGAAAAAAGTGTGAGATGAGATGAGATGACTTCTCAGGACCGTCTCGCATCACATCTTGTCACGCATCAGGCCTGGACTCACTGCAGGCTGTGGCAGATGGAGTTCTGGCCCCTTGACGTTGCCCTGCCAGGGGCTCCGTCCTCCGCTCCTGCGGGACGGCATCTGGGGCTCTCTGGTCGGCTGTTACACTGGTTACTGACTTTCGGCTGCGCCTGTCCCCTATTTACTGTATGCGCCGCAGTAAATGTCACTTGGTACCGGAAGCTCCTGGGGGCTTGACCCCTCCCCGGCTTTGCCGTCTGCTGGTCGTCCTGCTGACTTCCCTCTTCTCAACTCAGAGGACAGAACTTCCGACCATCTTAAAATGTTTTTCAAAGGCCTCCTCCTCGAAGGCTGGGGCTTCCATCCAGCCCAGGGTTGTGTGTTCGTGTGTGTACACGCCTGTGTGTATGTATGCACATGTGTGCTAACCAAGACAAGGCTGGCGTCACCCAGGATGTGGGCTGACCCAGCCTAAGACACAGTCAGACAAGCCTCCCAGCAAATGCCATTCTAGAATGGGTGGGCTTCTGAGAGCAGGGAGGGCCGAGCCTGCCCGGCACCACCTCCGGCCACTGCCCCACACCCGGTGTTCCAGGTGTGCTGAGTTTCCCGGTGTTGCCTGAACACACAACGCTTTTCCTTGCTTCTCAGTCTTGCCCACTCCATTCCCTTTGTCTAGAATGTTCTCCCTTCCTCCTGGTGACAAATCTAGATCTAACAGGTCCTCCAGGAAGCCTTCTCAGGCTCTCCCGACGGCGTCCCCACTCCGTGCTCGGGGTCCCTCAAGCGCCCCTCTAACACCACATGCGTCAGGCGCCCCTGTTTCCGTGTCTGGTCCTGTTCCTCAGCCACACCGTGAACCCCGGCCTGCAGGAGCCCCATCTGATGCCCTCTTCTCTCCTAGGCCCTGACTGGGGCCTGGCCCAGGACACGTCCACTGCAGAGACGGACAGATACAAGGATGCAAGAGGAAGCTGTCATCAGGGCAGCGGGAGGGACACTCATCCCACTTCCTGGGCATCTCTGCCTGCCCCTCCCCGACCCAGGCTCTGCACTGCCACCACCATCTGGCCAGGACTCCCCAGCCTCCCGGTGGGGCTGGGCCGGCTCAGTGGGCCCGTGAGCAAGGGGCGGCTTGGCCCTCACATCCACTCACTCTGTTTGCTGGGAGCGGAGGATTCTTCGGGCTTCTCAGTGCTCATATCGCCCTCATCTGGAATCTTGCTGGCGAAGCTGCTGGACACGTACAGCTTGCTGGTGTCCAGCGTGGCCTTGCTGAAGGGCGACATGGCCGAGTACATGCTGGTGTAGCCGTTGGAGTTGCAGCTGAGGGCGGCCAGGTCCAGGGCCTTGCCGCCTGTGATGATGGGGATGTTTAGGGAGAGCTTCCGCCGGCGGCTCGGGGATGATGTCTTGGTGATGGACAGGGGTGGGGGTGAGGAGAACTTGCGGGTGGCGCGTGGCGACTTGGGGGGGTCGCCGTACAGGAGCTTGTTGTTCTGGCCACTGGCGAACAAGAGCTCCAATGACCTGGGGGGAGGGCCAGGGAGGGGATGAAAACAAACGGTCAGTGTAGGCCTGGCTGCCGGTCCAGGCCTGGGGGTCCCCCGTCTCCTGGGGTTCAGCGGGGCAGCAACGGCTCCCTCATCCTCATGCTCCCTGACCGCCGGGCTGGTCCTCTGAGTGGGCAGGTTTGAGAGGAGGCCACGCCAAAGGGGCCGGGTAGTTCAATGGGCTGTGGCCAGGTGTCTATAGGCCCAAGTGTCCTGTTCCGGGAGGGGGGCAGGGACTGTGGTGGCGCGGTAGGCCTGCCTGATGCTCCCTCTTTGTATCCCTCTGGCCAGCAGCAGCAGCTGACCCGTGACGCTGCGGGTCTTCCTGACCTGCAGGCTTCTGAGAAACCTCTCTCTGTCCCCCGCACGGGCTCGGTGTCACCAGCACCTCTGACGTCCTCCTCACCCAGGTCCAGAGAGTTTATGGATGAAGCTGAGACTCAGAGATGGGAAATGACTCATTTGATGCCTCCTGACGCTAAACCCAGTGTCCTTTCCACCCCACCTGGGCGCTTGGTCAGCCTCAGGTGTAAACTTGGGGGGCGGGAGGCTCCCAGCAGCCCTGACCACGCTCCTACCGCCTGCAGGCAGGGCCCACAGCTCAGGGCCGGGTTGGGAACAGGTGATATATACATGATAACACAAACAGCAGCTCGTGTGCATGGAATGCATTCAGCATGGGACAGACCTCATCTCTTAATCCTCACGGTTGCCCCAGGGGGAAGGTGCTGGTGTTCCCATTTCACAGACAGGAAACAGGCTCAGAGAGGTGAAGGGGTTTGGTCAAGGCAGTACGGCTGAACCTGCCTCTTCCCACTACAGGCTCTGCCTGCTGGGTGCAATCCCAGGGGGTTCCCAGGTTCCGGCGGGGGGGGGGGCGGGGCGGGTGACCTGCTGGATCCCTCAGGAATGACCTCGATTGCTTTTCAGGCGTGACTCCATCCCGGATGGGGCAGTTTTTCCTGCTCTCTCAGAGCCCTGGGAAGACGGCTGCTGAGGTTCAGCAGGTGAACTGCAGCACTGGGGGGGAGGGGGACACGGAGGGGCTGGGGGAGGGGACGGAGGTGTACTCTGGGCAGCTGGCCTGCGCGGGCAGCAGAAGCGTGGGGCAGGGCGGGGCGGGGGGATGGTTGCCCGGCCCCCAGGCGGCCCTGGGAGTTTGTGTTGTAGAGACGAGGACCCAGCCCCAGTCTCACCCGGGGGGGGGGGTGGGGGGGGGGGGGGGGAGGACTTAGCGGCATCCAGGCAGAAAAGGAAAGCACCAGTTGGCCTTCCTCCTTTCCTGGCAGGCCCCTCCTGCAGCGGTGAGGTTGATCAGGGTCCCTGAACTGGACCAACTGCTGGGTAGCCTCAGACAGGCCCTTCATTCCTCTGTGCCTCACTTTCCCCTCTGCTGGGTGAGAATTGAAAGCTACCTTCCTCACCCATCTCAAACTGGGCTGCGGGTAGGGTCTTGCTGGGTTTGACCTGCCCCCGTGGTGCCTCGCTGGTACTACCCTTGGCTGGGTAATCATCTGGCGAGATGGGGGTAAAGGTCTTTGTTCACTAAGCTGGGTCCCCAACAGTTGGACTGGTAAATGTTGAAGTTCTGAGGCTGGCTCTTTGGGCTGGCCCCGGGTCTCGGCCAGTCTAGCGCCTGACCCTGCCGTGTGGGATGTGCCTGCCCTTAGAATTCTAACCTGGCAGGGACCCTGGGTTCACAGTGACCCCACCAGGCCCCTCAAAGCTTGGCCGGGCTGGGGGTGGGCAGCTGAAGGCTGGTTAAAGCTGGGATGTGAGGAGGACAGGTGGGAAAGAAATGCAAGGGGGCACCTCCGCCCTGCCTGTCACCCAGACTCAGACAGGGGTGGCCGTGTGGGCTCAACGAGACCAGGGCCCTGGGTTCAAGTCCCCACTTTGCCACAGACTTCCAGGAGCCCTGGGGCAAGCCTCTTGACCTTTCTGGTCCCAGTTGGCCCCCCACAGGGCTGAGCTGTGACAACACAGATGGAAAACATGGCCTTGAAGCCAAGGCTCAGGTGGCCAGCCCTCCATAGGTGGAAAACCACCCCAAGTGTGCAAAAAATGACTCTCTTCTTCAGAGCAGGACGTGGTCGCAGCAGAGAGGGGATAAGATTCTCTGTCTCTTTCTCTCCCTCCCTTCTTCCCTTGACTCCGCCCCTCCTCTTTTTTTCCTTTCTTAAATGGGAAAGGTGGGGAAACCCTGTCCTGTGGAGGAGACGACCCCCCCCCAAACTCTACCCCACCCCAGGAGCCCGGGGTGGGAGATGGAGAAAGCTGGGTTCGAGAAGCAGCGTCAGGCAGGTCAGCCCTCCCCGACCTCTTTGCAAAGGGCGGGCTTGGTTCCCGGGGTGGGGTGGGGGGGCTCATCCCCCCAGCTCAGGTTCCAGCCCGCTGCCGAGCTTTGTCTCCCTCCTGGGCCCAGAAGCTGTGCGGGTCAGCCCGGGAGGAGGAGGCCTGCCCACCTGGCGGGGATGGCACTGATGGGTTTCCTGTAGATGGTGATGAGCTTGTCCAGGACCACGACGGCGGTGGTGAAGACGCGATAGGAGTGCAGGAAGGTGTTGAGGAAGTCGATGCTCAGGAAGCGCAGGTCCGTCAGCCTCTCCAACAGCCGCTCCACGCTGGCATAGCGGATCTGCAGCACTTTGCAGGAGTTCATGGTTTTGCTGAAGCGAATGTCCACGTCATCACAATATAAGGAGGCGTCGGACCTGAGGAGGGAGGAGGGACCGAGAAGGCACTTGGGTCTGAAGGTGTCCGAGTCCGTGGCTGTCTCCCCGACCGGGCTGCGAGCTCGCCGAGGGCTGGACCACGGCACACCCATCACTGTCTCCCCAGCGCACCAACAGCCAAGGATGGAGGGACGGATGAAGGACGGGGTGGCTTGTGACGGGAACAAGGAAAGCTTTGGAAGACTGACGTTGAGGAAAAATGGGCTGCAACTTCTTTTTCCCAGTAATACCTGAAGACCTGACATTATAAAACTCTTAGAAATGCTGGATGAAATATAACGAACTTAAAAATAATGTGCTGCCACGTTCCCAAGCTATGAAGAAAGTCCGTTCACACAAAAGCACGGACACACATATTCAGAGCAGCGTTATTCATAATTGCCCCGAAGTGGAAACAACCCAAATGTCTATGAACTGATGAAAGGATAAACAGAATGTGATCTACCCATACAATGGAATACTATTCAGCCATAAAAAGGGATGAAATACTGATATATGCTACAACATGGATGACTCCTGAGAACATGCTAGGTGAAAGAACCTAGTCTCAAAGGTCCACACATTGTAGGATTTCATTTATACGAAATATCCGGAAGAGCCAAATCTATAGACACAGAAAGTAGAGTGGTGGGTGCCAGGGGGTAGAAATAGGGGGGGAACTGGAAGTGGCTGCTAATACGCATGGGTTTCTTTTTGGGGTGATGGAAATATTCTGGAATTAGACAGTGGGGATGGTTGCACAACACAGTGAATAGAGTAAAATCCACTGAATTGTACACTTTCAAACGGTGAGTTTTATGTTATATGAATTATATCTCAATAAAAAAAAAAAAACAACTAGGGGCAAAAAATATACGGGACATTTCCAGGGGCCAAAAATGAAGAGAAATTTGGAAACCAGTTGATGCTTCAGCTGCCTCTAGGGCATCTGTTGCTCTTGGAAACCAAGCGCCTTGGTTTCAACAGAGAAGTCGACCAGGCCTGGGCCTGCGGGTGGAGGGAGTTGGAGTGAGACCCCCATGGAAAGCTGGGACCCTTGAAGGGTTAGAGGCTCAGTGAAAGGGGGCCTAGAAAAATCTACCCACCAGGAAAGGAAGATTGCAAGTTTTCTGTTTTAGCCCAGGCTGTGAGGGGGGAAGCATGGGGAGAGTGTCAAGCTCCCTTGAGAGTGTATTATTTGCCCTTCCAGTGGTTTTGGAAGACAAATACCTACTATCTTTGTGGTCTGGGAAGCCCAAAGAGTATTAGTGTAGTCACAGGATGTAATGCTCCTGGGGCAACTGGTGGAAAAAATGCAAGACCTTTCAGGAAGAGCATCTGTCAACCAGGCTCTACAAGACATTCAAAGATAACCCCCCACTGAAAATAAGCTCACAATCCAAAATTAAAAACTACATGAGCAAGTGTCAGCAGATATGATGAATAGCTTAATTCAATCCCCAAAGGTCTAATTTTTTTTCTAAGTCTAAAAGTCTTACACATTTTTGTTACTAGTGGCTCCTGCTGCCGGCAATCTGCTGACATCTCTCCTCCCTTAGTTATGAAGAGCTACACCTCCGGCCCCTGTGCCAAGGCAGGGCAGAATCCTTAGCAGTTTATTCAACCTTCTCAGTCTTTGTAGAGGGAGGTCATCTCCTCCTTGACCTCACCTCGGCTGCTTCTTAAAGTATTAGGTCAATTAACATAGCCTGCGTCACATCAGCTGGACTAAAAGGGAAACCCTCAGGGCTGAGCAGTCATCCTGGATTAGATCTATCAAAGTCCTTCATCTCTGGCCAAAGTGATTTTTGCATCGGGTGAGGGTATAACCCAAGCCAGAGCAATCCAAGTCCTTTTCTGGGACCTTCTAAATTGGATCTGGTGGCAGCAAGTCCCATTCCTCTCAGGCTGCCAACACGTGAGGACAGGCGTCTGGTGGTCAACCAGACCATAGTGGGCTGAGGACCTGAGGGCTGAGCTGGATCTAAACATCCACAGGTCTCTCTTCTTTCAGTTTGAAAAGAGACAATCCTGAAGAAACAGGAATGATTCCTTCTAAGGTAGCTTTGCTGCAAGACACAGAACATTTTAGAAAACACCTGTTTTATTTTTCACCAAGATTCAGGAGAATATATATTGCATTGACCGAACCACAAGAAGCAACCAGGAAGAGGAAATCATCTGAGACCGGAAAGATTTCTTGGAAACGAAAGACAAGAGTGTTGAATCAGAGGACATGAATGCAAGTAACAGCAGATGAGAGACTCAGAAAATCAAATGAGTGACACAAGAAGCCAACTTGAGAAATTTTCCCAGAATGCAGAGAAGGTGGAGAGGTTCAAGTGAGGAGAGAGAATGTAAGCGGCATGGAATAGACAGACAGGGATCCAGCCAGTTGACTACAAACCTCTAAAGGAAGAAGAAAAGTTGCAGAGAAGCAAAACTGAAAGACAGTGGGCAGGAGAAAGTACTTGCAGATGGGAAGGACGCAGTGGCATCATCCCTGGGGAGCTGCCCTCGGCCCTTGGGTGAAAGGACTCCCTTAACTCAAGCCAGGTCCCCACCATGGGACTGCACCTTCTAGAAGGACAGTGCAACTCCTCACACACCATGGATCCCGAAGCATCCAGCCTAGACCTGACATCCTCAGTGGTGATTATTGGACCCCTCTGGCAAGGGTTTGCTTCTAGCACCTTCTTTTTGGGCTCCTTCTGCCGCTGGAGTGGGGTAGAGAAAGTGAGAAAAGCCCTCCCTTTTCTTTTTTTTCCAAGGGTTAATGGAATTTTTTTAAAAGATTTATTTTTATTTTATTTATTTATTTATTGTTTTTGTTTTTTTGTTGTTTTTTTCAGTACCATGTAGCATGCGGGATCTTAGTTTTCCGACCGGGGATCGAACCCGAGCCCCCTTGCATTGGGAGTGGGGAGTCTTAACCACTGGACCACCAGGGAAGTCCCAAGCCCTCCCTTTTCTATCAACCTCCCTTGCCCCCTTCTTCTCTGTCGCAAGCCTCACAATCATTGTTGGTGATGGTGCCTCTGGCAACTCCGATGTTACGTAAACCTATTCTGGACTTTAGTTGCCCTATCTGTAAAATGGGACGGCACAATAAAGCAGTGATAAAAACAGCTTTCATCCTGGATACCAGTTCTGCCAGACTGGGAGTAACTGCCTGGGGCTGTGTTGACCATTACAGGCTCAGCCTTAAAGACTGCCGTGACCCATTAGTAATGTCTGCCACGGATTCCGGATTCTGATCCAAATGGCTGGCTCGTGTGTTAGATATTTACCAGCCCTGCTAGAAGGGGTTTTCGGTCCCTCACAACACAAGCATCTCTTGACTGTGAATTCAGGCCTGCCTCTCTCTTTGCTCTCCCAATACTTTTTTTTTTTTTGAGATTTTTTTTTTTTGACGTGGACCATTTTTAAAGTCTTTATTAAAATTTGTTACAATATTGCTTCTGTTTTACGTTTTGGTTTTTTGGCTGCGAGGCATGTGGGATCTTAGCTCCCTGACCAGGGATCGAACCCATATCCGCTGCACTGGAAGGCGAAGTCTTAACCACTGGACCTCCAGGGAAGCCCCCCAATACTTCTTGATGAAACTCCAAGTGGCATTCCTGTCTCCCAGGCATCGAGAGGCCTGGGCTTGATTGGAAAGGGCTTCCCTCTTCTTCCTTCTGCAGGGGGAGTGCCCCGCCTTCGGTCTACCTGTCCTTGAGGTCACATGTTGGGGCAGAGCCTCAGGACCCAGGGCAGATGGAATGAGACTTCTTGGATCTTTGGGCTGCTGGTGGTTGATGACCTTCATTCTCTGGGACCTTCCTTTCAAACGCTGCCACTAGCATCTACCCACCAGAGGGCCAGGATGCAGTGTGTCGGGAGGGTAGCAGGAATACTCAGGGTGCATGGGACTAAATGTTTCTTTGTATTGCAAACCAAAAATCCGGACGCTCTTAATTCAGTCTGACAACAGGGTGGGGTATCTGAAATGGGAACCATGCCAGAAACTCAGAGGCTTACGGGGAACACATCTAGGGAATGTCCCCCCAGCCACGGACCCTCCAGCTATACCACTGATGCCTTTTTCCAGGCAGGCTCTCTGTTGCCACTTTATCCCTGGCCACCAGGGGGCGCCCGTCACCGCCTTGGGTGCAACGTTAACACCTACAGAAGAAAACCCAACTCCTCACCTGTCACGTTACTATTATCTGACTCCTGCCCACCTCTTCAGCCCGCTGTATTGTTTAAGAAAATACAGTTGTGCTATAAAAAAATAAGAGAAACAAAAAAAGAGGACAGACGAAGGAGCAAACAGCTTGTGAGCCATGGCAGGCATATATATACACTAAGTAAAGCATTCATGTGCCCGATGTAAATAGGAGGGGTGGAAGGACCAAGCGTGCACCAAATATTCAAGCTACACTTGATATTCATGAGGCATAGCGTACACTCAATATTCATGTCTTAAGTCAGCCACCCACTGGCGACATCCATTCTGACCCTCTACCCTCCGTCCCAGAACTATAGATAAACCTGTAGGTCTTCTTCAGTCTAACTGGTGAGCTGCCACTGTGGCCAGACATACTTGCCCCGACTTCTCAGACAGAGCAAGCGTGTGCCCTTGGATCCACTGATCAAGCTTCAACTCTGGTCCTTGTAGCTGCTCCACCAGCAAGGAAGGTAGATGGGGCAGGGAGAGAGGCTGGACCATGGCCACGGTGTAACTAGCTCATGCAACTACGTGTAACAGGCACTAACTTACTATCCTTTCTCCTTCCCCTGGTTTCTCACTAAGTGTTTAAAATTGATTCACTAGACTGTGTGGTTAAGCATCTTAATTGGGTCTGCGAGCCTTTCTGTTCCAAGACCTCTGGGAGAGTTTATCTGGTAGTGAACTTGGAGGCCACAATTGCATTAAGGTTATTTCCCCCAGGACATACCACTCTCCCAACACTGCAGCCCCATGGAACGTTTTATCATTCCCCAAACACACCATGAGCTTCGCTGCCTCTGCGTCTTTGCACATGCTGTTCCCTCTTCCCAGGATGCCCTTCCCCCTCCCTCCATTTAGCAAATCCTAACTTATCCTTTGAGGTCAGTTCTGATGTCCTCTTCTTGGGAAAGTCTTCCCCAGCTGTGCCAGGTGAACGAGTCACTCATTCTCTGAACACTCGTTCGTAGCATCATACAAATTCTATTCTGTAGCACCCGCTAGCGTTTTACGAGTTCTATGTGTCTCTTTCTCTCACTAAATGGAGAACTCCCTGAGGACGGAGGCCACGTCTGCTCATCTCTGCTCCCTGGCGCCCTCGCAGTGGGACGCTGCCCATGGGCTACTCCTGCCAAGGAGGCCACGCTTAAATCTGGGAGCCGACAGGTCCTTGGAGTTGTCACTTTGACCTGGATATTCCATTCCCTTTATCACCATCATAGTTTAAAATGCTGTTATTTTTTCTTTCACGGGTGAGTTTATTTTGGTTTCATCTGCTCACTTTTACTGCCTCAATACGCACTCTTTGCAGAAGATAAGTAGGTACCCACTATACATTTAACCATCATTCTACATGTGGTTTTTTAAATTCATCGTTGAAACAAATCCAGGAGGTAGGCAGGTGGGTGTTATCATCTCCCAATAACAGGTGAGAGACCCAAGCTCAGACATGTTAAGTGACTTGTCCATAGTCATACACAGAGCAGAAGCTGTGGGCCAGGGCTTGTGCCTTCAAGTCCAGACCTTCCTTCTGGGCTCCAGCACCTTCGGCTGTTAAACAATGTAGCCATGGGGTGGGGTGGGGCTACTCCTCATAAACTCAGCCGGATGCTTGAAAGCTCTGGCATACACGACCCTGCCTGGGCTAGCTCCTAGCTGCTGGCGTGCTCGCTTCATCAGGCCTGCTGTCGAAACGGGGTGGGTGGGACCTTTCACACCCTCACTACATAATGGCCTGCAGTTCCCCCGAGTGTGCACTTCAAGTAGCAAAGAGGCAGTGGGTCCCCAAGGTTTGCTTTGGGCAGGACAACACGCCTGGGGTCGGTTAGCTGGGTCCTGGCGTATGCCAGGTGGGCAGAGCAGCCGGGAATTCAGCGGTTCAGATGGAGGCCAGGGAACCAGTGGGCCACCTGGGGGGCACCGTGAGGGGGTCAGGCGAGCAGATGCTGGAGGAGAAGCAGGGCTGGTGCAGGCCAGGAGGCTGCGCTGCCCGGCGGGGCTCAGAGAACTGAGCTCAGCAGGATGGCAGCCCCCTCGCCCTGCCTCCCTGGCATTGCCCAAACAAAAGAAAAATAGTTATTAAAAAAAACAGAGTGCATGAAATGTCATTCCTGATGTTCCACTTTAAACAGCCTAATACGAAAATCCACATTTTCAAGACAAACAACTACAAAAACTAAACCAAAGCCATCAACCAAATAGAAGTTAACTGAAATCAAACACCTAACACACCCCAGAGATGAACCCCGGCATCGTCCGAGCCCCTCGTGGTCACTGTGTGGCCCTCAGTCTCTGGAGCTCAGCCCAGACAAGAGGGGGCTCAGGGCACTTACTTGATCATCTGCGGCACAGTGACCTTGGAATTTTCCTCAAATGCGTTCATCATGAGGCCATTGCACCGGATGTTATCCACACACTGGAATCAGAGAGAGGACCCCCGGGTCAGAGCCTCCGTCTCCGTTCCGAGACCCAGGCCCAGCGGCGGTTCTGCCGAGCGAGGCTGCGCAGGCCCCGGCCTGATGCAAGGTCAAAGGGCGTCGTCCAGGCAAGGGCAGGGTCAACGCACAGCATCCCTTGGGTTCTGATGCGAAGTCAAGTCCCCAGCTCGGTGACCTTTTGGGGATGTACTCGACTTCCCTGGGCCTTAGTTTCCCTACCTGCAAAATGGGGATAATTGTTCCTACCTCCTCGGGCTGTTTGCAAAAATGGAAGTGTCCGACCCTGGCCACTCTGTGGCTGACCTCTGAGGTCCAGCAGCGAGGACAAGATCAGATCCACAGTGACCTGGGGCCTCTGTCCTGGGAGGCCGGCTCAGCGGGTGCCGTCCTGCCCACCCCCGTCCTCTGCTCACCACAGTGCCCACATCCTGAAGCCACAGACGGTTTTCCATAGTAAAAATCCTGCCTGGGGGTGGCAAGGCTGCCAGCACTAAGGGAGGAGATTGTACATTTTACTCAGCCTCTGAAAAAAATTCAAAATCCAAATCTTTCTTTGAATAAACAGTATACACCCAAACAAAAAGAAAAGACTCAGAGATACATCACTTTTTCCTTCTCATTGCCCCCTGCTCCAAGCTCTCACATTTCTGCCAAGAGAGGGTCTCTCCTTGGCCTGGGCTATGGGATACTCTGCAGGGTCACATCACAGTATCTTCTGGTTTTGAGGATATGTACGTGCGGGTAGGGGCCAAGGTCACCGGGAAGTGAGAGCAGAGAGGCGGGCACAGTGGGTCAGGGCCAGGACCCCTAGTTTTTCGTGGGCCCCAGAGGAAGGCTTGTGTCAGTGGCCCTTCCCAGCCCACTTTCTCCACCTGCACACTCTGAGACTCTCTTTAGCTCTGGTTCGCCTGGCCACCGATCAGAGCTGCCTGGAGGCATCAGTGGGCCTGGGGGGCCCTGACGCCTGGTGGTATCAGCAATGCAGCCCTCAAGAGGACACAGGCCCGGGGGGTACCCTCCAGGCGAGCAGCCCTGAGCCTTTGATGGCTCCCTGAGGACTAGAAAAGGCCATGCTTGAGCCTTCCAGTTTTTCGGTTTTCTCCGGGGCACGCTGGTTGTTTGTTTTTATTTTGTTTTTTGTTTTTTTTTTGTGGTACGCGGGCCTCTCACTGTTGTGGCCTCTCCCGTTGCGGAGCACAGGCTTCGGACACGCAGGCTCAGCGGCCATGGCTCACGGGCCCAGCTGCTCCGCGGCATGTGGGATCCCCCAGGAACCGGGGCACGAACCCGCGTTCCCCGCATCGGCAGGCGGACTCCCAACCACTGCGCCACCAGGGAAGCCCTCACGCTGGTTGTTTGAAGCTGGGAGGGCAAGACTGAGAAAGAGCAGACGTCTGCTACTAGTTGTCCTCACCCTGCCACACTGCGGGGCGGCACGCTGGGCAGGCAGGGCAGCCCAGGTGTGAGGCCTAAAAATGAGGGGCAGAGAGTGAGTGGGGGGACTGCCCTGAAATACAGTAAAGGCTCTGCCCCCTAGTTCTCCATAAACACAGCTCCCAGGCCCCCTCCCCCAAAAGGGGGACATCTCCAGCCTCGCTGCCCCCTTCCTCCCACCATCAGCTGCTCTCCTAATACTCTCCTCCACTGTGCAGAGAGCAGGCGGTCCGGAGAGGTTCCTGTGCTCCTGGGACGGGGCTGGGCTGACCCATTGCAGGCCCTGGCTGGGCCCAAGGAGAGGCCTGTCCTGGGCCAGCAGCCCGGTGCTGCCGACAGCCTCTTTCCAGACTCAGACCTCTGCCCTGGTCCTGCAAGTGACCGCAGCCCTCTGGGTCTGCTCTCTGGTCCCTGGGAGGTCTGTGCTTCCTGTGACTCTCCCAGTGGGGCCCTAACGCTGGCGCAGGCAAACCTTCCCTCCTGCAGAGCGGACTCCGGGCTTTGCGGGCCCTTTGCTTTCTCTCCTGGCTCTGCTACATCCAGCACCCTTGGGTCACGGTGCTCAGACTTTTCTGTGGTACCAATGGCCTGGGGCGTGTGCCGAAACGTAGGTTCCCAGGCCTCGTGCCAGAGACTTGGATGTAGTAAATCTGCAGGGGACCAGAGGGGAGCCCAGGAATCTGGAGTTTTAAAAACTGCCCTAGGGATGATCCAGATGCAAGGGGCTCCCAGACCACACTCTACGGGGGGCCCAGGGGACTCTGCGAGCTGGACAGCTAGCTGGGCTCAGCCTTGGTTGGCAGAGATACTCACGTCTTTTCCATTAGAACCCTGTAGCTGCCTCCCGCCCCCCACCAGCTTCGGCATGAAGGGACCACCTGCTTTCAAGGACAAGTGATGCCGCTCACCTGGCTGATGTCACTGGTCCACGCCGCCTTCTCCTGTCTGGATGAGGCCACGAGGATGACTGTGAAGGGCGGGGAATCCTTTGGTTCCACCCCGATCTTAAAATCCAAGTGGTCTATGTCTTGGCCGGATCCTTTGGCTTCCAGGTGCAAAACACGGAGTTAGTCGAATGAGTGTGGGCCTTTCTGAGTTGGAAAATGACTGCACGATACCTGCCTCGCCCCACTGGTGACAGCAGCAGTAGGGCACCAGGCCACTTGCTAGTTTCAGAACATCTTTTTTTTTTCTTAAGGTGAGGAATCCCCACTTCAAAGATGGAGAAACTAAGACCTAGAGCGCAGAGTAGCTTACAACCACACAGGGACAGCTCCGATGCCGCGTTGGAAGAGCCTTTCGGAATCACCAGTCGGCTCTACCCTCATTAGGCCAACGGGGAGCTGAGGTCTCCGGGGAGGACTTTATAAGACCCCCAGCCGGGCAGCGGCTAAGCAAGGTCTAGAACTGGCCTCACAGCTGGGCCCTCCAGCTACGCCAAGGTGATACAGGGGCCAGGAGGAGAACTTTAGATCCTAAGCTTTTATGGACCCAGCTAGACATTTAGCTCAGTTGAGAGCTCCCCAAAGCCAAAGTAAATTCTAGGTATTTTTATTGCTGCTCTTAACCCGAAGGGTTCCTTGAACTCTTTATTTGGAAAGACTAAGATCACAGTTCAGAGATTCCTTGCAACACGGCCACATTCATCAGGGGTCCCCTGAATGGGGTGGAATGTTGTGGAAGGCCTGCTACAGCTCTGGTCTCTGCTTGCTGGCTGTGTGACCTTGGGGTGATACCCTTCCCGCTCTGGGCTTCAGACGTCCTCCTGTACAAGCAGAGTGGGGCGTGACGGCTCTGAGGTCCCCGACCCTTCCAGTGCTGACACGTGAGAATGTGAGGGCACTGGAGAGCCCGCTCCGTGTGGTGACTCGAGGATGGGATGACGCTGGCTCCTCATAAGTGGGGTGTCTGTGTGTTGAGTGGGGGATGCACGGGGCCACGCCTCTCTCCCTTTCGTGGCCCTGGAGGGAAAAGGGTTTTGGGGACTGACAGTTCCACTTGAATCGGGACCAGCTGTGGCCAAGACTGAAGATCATGCTGGTAAGAGCTCCAGGTAAATTGCTGCACATGTATTTTTGCCTTGGTGGGGGAGGTGGGGGGGCGCTTGGCTCCGTCCCCAGTGGAGGGTCACGAAGGGTGCAGAGCCCAGCTCCCGCTGCAGCTGACCAGGGCACGCGCGCGTGCACATGTGTATGTGTGTGTGTGTGTGTGTGTGTGTGTGTGTGTGTGGACTATGCCCCCAGCCCCCAGCAAACCCTGAGCCCGAGCCCAAGCCATGCCGGGACTGGGATCTGGGGTCCTTCAGACACAGCCCTGCTTCGAGGAGCCCCACCTTGGGGAAAGGCAAAGACGGTGAGTCCAGCTGGTGCACCCCCAGGGGAGGGCCTCCAGAGCCTTGCTGGGGGGCCAGTGAAGGAGGGAGACGAGGACCAACTTTGGTCCAATCAAGAGACAGTAGTGACCCTACCCCTTCACCTAAAATAATAAGCCCATCCCCCAATTTTGATTCCCCGGGGAGAGAGATCCCATGGACACCCCTACACGGCGGCTTTCCGAGCACCTGGGCACCACCTTCCCCCAGCTCCCTGCCCAGCCCCTTCTGGTTTGCTGGGGCCCCACTCACATGCTCCCTTCTCCCCAAGTCTTGCCTCCCGTCCTGGTCACTCCAACACCACTGCGGGGGACCGTTCCCCAGCACTCCCTCTGGTGGTGGCACGTGTGTCCCTGCACACCCCACCCGTTTCCACTGGAGGACAGAGATAGGCCAGGTGCCTCCCCGGCCTCTTCCTCGTGGCCCAGTGAGCCACTGTGCATGTAGCAAATTGATGCGTGAAGGAGGGGTGCTCACTGAGAAGTGTGACCCCCAAACCCAACGGCACCGAGTCCAGGGACCCAAGGAGCTTGGAAGGAACCAGGAAGGGGGAGGAGGCTGTCACCTGCAGGGCCAGAGAGCTCCTTCTCTAAAGACCCAGGACCAGCCTCTCCGGGTCCAGCATCCTCCCTTTCTCGCAAGAAAAGAAACCAATGCCCGGGTCCAACCTTTCAGGGGGAGTGTGCGTGCGTCTGTGTGAGCACACACAGGCTTGCACGTGACTTGCACACTTACCTTCTTCCTCCGTGCTTTCTGGCTCCTCCAATAAAGTGCAGTCAATGAGGGATATGACTCCATTCTGAAAAAGAGCAGGGGCCACCTTGAATCAAAGCGAGAGAGGTGCTAGTTTCGGAGTTCCAGAATATCAGGGTGAGGAGTGAGCACCCACCTAGACGCACATGTGTGTGTGGACATTACATGCCAAGTGGGCATTTTGGTTTTCAAGTTGAAGAACTTTATCTCCATATAGGAAGCCCAGTGAAGTGGCTCAAATGGGATGGCTCAGAGACGCCTTCCCCAAAGGAGGGCCAAGGTCGGGCTGGGGGTGGAGGGGTTAGAACCTGGCTTGCACGGCCTTTTCTTGCCCTACAGTGGCTCTGAGGCATCACCTGGTAGCCCTAAGTCTGAAGTTTGAACTCCCTCATTCTAGGCTAAACCCTGCATGTTACCAACAGGGAAACAGGACCAATTTACAGACCTGTCTCAGGTATTATTCCGATTTTACAGATGAAGAAATGAAATCAGGGAGTTAAGCGTCTTGCCCAAGGTCACCTGGTAGGTAAGTGGCAGAGTCTGGAAAGAGCCTCATGGGCCTGTTCCCAGCTCAAGGTCAGTGGCTGGCTTTTAATTATTAGGAATGTCTGGAAAAATGCCTCTTATCCTTGATTGTCTGAGCATCTTTTAGGTGTGAGATCCCTTGATCCTGTAGTGAGAAATGAAAGTTACCACCACTGTGCTGGTTGCAAAGCACATCCACGAATTCTCCGATACCCCATCCTTCAAAAGGTGAAGGCTACTTCCCTTCCCCTTGAGTGTTAACTGGACTTAGTGACTTGCTCCTCATTAAGAGAATAAAGCAGGAGTGATGGTGTTCCGCTTTGGGGTCTGCAGCCTCCTGCTTGCTCTCTTGTTGTTTCTTGGACCACTTGTTCTGGGGGAAGCCAGCTGCCGTGTCATGAGGAGAGGGCTACAGATGAGGGACGAGGCCTCCTGCCAACAGCCATGTGTGGGAGCCACGCTGGAAAAGGATCCCAGCCCCAGTCGAGCCTCAGATGACTGCAGCCCCAGCTGCCACCTTGACTGCAACCTCATAAGAAACCCTGGGCCACATATGTCCACCCAGCTAAGTTGTCCTGACTTCCTAACGTGCAGAAACTGTTTGAGACAACAAATGTTTGTTTTAAGCCACTCCAGGGGACTTCCCTGGTGGTCCAGTGGTTAAGACTCCACACTTCCACTGCAGGGGGCGTGGGTTCAATCCCTGGTCCGGGAACTAAGATACCACATGCCGTATGTGGTGCGGCCAAAAAAAAAAAAAAAGGCACTCCATTTGGGGGACAGCAACAGATAAATAACATAATAACTGACAATAACAGAAACCTGCCCAGGTGGCTAATCTATACATGAAAATGTCTGCAGGGCAGGCTGCCACCTGGAAGGCAGAGGGGGACCTGGAGAAAGTATCAAGAGTGGGCCCCCGAATCCTGCATTCTGCTTCTTGTTTGGTTCTTTGGTGGCCCTGGGGGAGCCTCCCAGGCCTTGTTGGGCCTTAACCTGACCACTGATGTCACTGGGCTGGGTAATCTCCAAAGCCCATCTAGCTCTAACCTTCTCTTACTTTAAGTCCCCAAAAATTCTTATGGTAGTTTTAGATCTTGGGGAGTTGTAGCAGGTCCCTTTTAGGAGGACTGAAGGCATTCGATTTCCAATGGCAGTATTTAACAAGAAGTGGTTTGAATTTTAGCTTTGGTTTCAGAACACAGACTCTGGAGCCAGACTGCCTGGGTTCAAATCCCTGCTCTGCCACTTGCTGGCTGTTTCTAGAAGCCTCAGTTCCCTTATTTATACAGTAGGGAAAGTAACAGTCATCTGCCTCCGTGGGTTGTTCTGTGAATTAAATATACATGATGGGGCTTCTCTGGTGGCGCAGTGGTTGAGAGTCCGTCTACTGATGCAGGGGACGCGGGTTCGTGCCCCGGTCCGGGAAGATCCCACATGCCGCGGAGCGGCTAGGCCCGTGAGCCATGGCCGCTGAGCCTGTGCTCTGCAACGGGAGAGGCCACAACAGTGAGAGGCCCACGTACCGCAAACAAACAAACAAACAAACAAACAAACAAAATACATGATGTATTTGGGCTAGTGCCTGGCTCATAGTAATCATCATGCAAAGGCTTGCTATTATTATTATTAGTACAGTTCATACTACATAATTAAGAGTGACAACGACTATTACCTGTTGAGCACTTACTATGTACCAGGCATGGGGCCACGAGTTTTGCATCCAATTCCTCACTTAAGTCTCATAGCACTCCCATGAAGTAGGTATTTTCACTCCCATTTAAAAAAAAAAATAAATTTATTTATTTATCTTATTTATTTTATTTTTGGCTATGTTGGGTCTTCGTTGCTGCGTGCGGGCTTTCTCTAGTTGCAGCGAGCGGGGGCTACTCTTCGTTGCGGTATGCAGGCTTCTCATTGCGGTGGCTTCTCGTGTTGTGGAGCACGGGCTCTAGACACGTGGGCTTCAGTAGTTGTGGTATGCAGGCTCAGGACTTGTGGCTCGCGGGCTCTAGAGTGCAGGCTCAGTTGTTGCGGCGCACGGGCTTAGTTGCTCCGTGGCACGTGGGATCTTCCCGGACCAGGGCTCGAACCTGTGTCCCCTGCATTGGCAGGCAGATTCTTAAGCACTGCGCCACCAGGGAAGCCATTCACTCCCATTTTGCAGGTAAGTAAACTGAGGCTTGGTGAGGTCACCCACTGGTAAGTGGCAGGGCTAGAATTTGAGTAGCTCTCAGATTCCATGCTCTTTACCAATATGCTAAGAGACTTTGAAAACTCCAACAAACAAATAAACAACCCCCCAAACCAAAATAAGATAAAACTAACAAACATAAAAGCACGTGCTTTCAGACTAAAAAGCCGTCTTGAAGTCTCCAGTTCAACCTGCCCCTACTGACCCCCACCTGCTGGGGGAACCGTCCCCCCAGCCTGGACAGAGATCTTCCCAGGAGAAACTCCAGAGCTAGTAAATAATGAAGGCTTTCCTTGATACATAATTTGGTTGAAACTGGAGTCTTCAGTGTTTGTAAATTAATTGCCCCTTGTGCAGCCGACCAACTAATGTGTTGACATGTTAACATAAGCAGTATATTCCCTGAAGCCACTGCCTGATCAATTAGCTCTGCAGGAGGTTACGGGCCAGGCATCCAGGGTCTGGAAGAACGGTTTCCCTGATGCTCTGGCTTAATTAAGGGCACCTTCTGGCCCTTTCCAGGCCACAGCGCGTTCAGATTTAAAATCTTCAGAAGCGAGCTTCCACGGGATGGACGCAGTGCCGGGGAGACTGTCGCTTACAGAGGCAAGGGCTTCATACTTCCCAGAGCAGATTTACGGGCACCTGCCTGCATCTGTGCACGCCTCTGCTGAGGACAGTCATCCCTGTTTTGCAGATGAGGAAGTGAGGTGTGAACAGGCGCGGGACGTTTCCAGGGTCACACATATGTAGCAGACAGAGGTGGGACCGGATCGTGAGCTCACAGCAGCGGGATAAGCCGTGTGCTGTGCCGGGGAGCAGGAGATTCTGCCGGGGGTGCAGAGTCTTGTGCTGGCAGAGTGAGTGCCCAAGGGCGTCAAGAGGGGGCGCTGTCTGAGCTCTGTTTTTTTTTTTTTTTTTTTTTTTGCGGTACGCGGGCCTCTCCCGTTGCGGAGCACAGGCTCCGGACGCGCAGGCTCAGTGGCCGTGGCTCACGGGCCCAGCCGCTCTGCGGCATGTGGGATCTTCCCAGACTGGGGCACGAACCCGTGTCCCCTGCATCGGCAGGCGGACTCCCAACCACTGAGCCACCAGGGAAGCCCTCTGAGCTCTTTTTGGCTGGAAATGAGACAAAGGCTCTGGCTGCTGCTCTGCCCTCAGCCAGGTGCCACCATCCTCCCCGGCCCCTTAGATACACGTACACGGGCCTTTGAAGGTCTTGTCTGGACTCCCTGGCTCCTCTGCCCCAGCCCCCAACTCTGGGGGCTCCTTGAGGGGTCTTTGTGCTCGCTTTCCCATTTCCCACGATTTCTCCAGTAGAAAATCCGTCAGTGGCCTTCTCATTCCAAGCCGCCAGTTAGACCGGGGCGCATGCGTGCACACTCACGCGTCTCTGACACCCTGGTCCACCCTGGGCCCCGCGGTCAGGGTCAGTCGGGACCCCTAGGGTAAAGGCGGTGTCTGACCTCCAGCCCCAGCAGCTTCGCTCCCGCCGTCCCTACCTTGGTCAGGTGAAGCTTCCCACCAGAGCCTCTGGTACAGATGATCAGATGCTTAGAAAACAGGAAGCACTGTCGCTCGCCCTCTTTCTTTAGGGACAGAGACCCCAGGCGCCCCCTGGTGATCTTGCCCTTTTCAGACATGGGCACCTGGATGAGGGAGCCTGCGGATGGAGGAGAGAGAGCCTGAGTGCATCTACTAGAATGACCCTCCGCCTCTGACCTGGCTTTGAGGCTGCAGGTGGGGTTGCGATGCCAGCAGCCAGGGCAGTGGGACAAGGCAATCCTACTTCTTGGTAGCGAACACGCACCTTGGACCCTCCCTCCAGCCCCTCCTCAGGGCCGGGTGGTGGGGTTTGGGGGGTGGAGAATGACGAGAGAAGCTCCATGCAGGACCTTTGACCTCCCAGCCAGGGCCAGAGCCTTGGAGAGCAAAGGAACCCCACAGGACATGGCCCATGAGGTGAGAATGCAGGGCTGGGCTGAGGTCTGGGGGTGGCAGGAGGTTGAACAAGCGGGGAGCTGGCTCTGGCCCAGAGGGATGAACAAGATCCACTGGGCACCTGCTGTCACATGCAGCCACCGCAGACGTGACCGACTGGTCACAGCACGCTCTGCTGCAGAGCCCAGTGCCGCCTCTTCGGGAAGCCCTCCCTGACTCTCCCCAGCCCTGCTCTGGGCCACCATCTGCCTCCTGCCCACGTTCATCACTGCACAGAACCCTTTCCTGTATCCTGACTCCCTCTCCCCTGCACAGTCAATTCTGGAGGGCGGGGCAGAGTCTATTCTCTGGGCGTCCCTGGAGACCTGAATTGGCCTGGCATGAATAGGGCAGGTGTCCTTGGTGGTGGCAGCACGACTGAATAAATGAGAAAGGGCTCGCTGGGTTCCCCTGTCTGATCTTCCCCACCCTCAGGAGGGGAAGAACTGCTTTGGCTCAGGGTGATGGAGCAGATTCCTGGTCTCTGGGGACACTGCTGACCCCAAGATAGGTCATTCTTCCGGCCACCTCCAGCTTGGGCACAGCACAGCTCAGGGGGAGCTGGGAGTCAGGCTAGGCTGGCTCTGGGCTCAGCAGGTCCCAGGGGGGGCCTGTGGGAAGGACACAGGGGCTCAGAACAAACTCCACATTGAGGATACTCAGGCCAAGGGCAGCGGGGGCCAGAGGCAGCTGCACAGGCCAGCAGGAGGTGCTGGGAAGCTCTTCATCTAGTCAGAGAACCCCAACTCGACGGAAGGAAGGCGGGAGGTCCATCCTGAGGTGGAGTCACCTCTAGGGCACGCGAGCACAAGCTGAGTTTCCCATAGGACATGGAATCTGAACCTTCAAGGCATCGCAGCTCTGACATCCCCGAGTTGGAAGTCAGTCCCCTGGGCCACAGAGAGCCTCTCCTGCCCCTCTCAATAGGGCTGTGACCCTCAAAACTGTCCCCAAGGTCAGCCGAGGCCCAAGGGTGAAGGGAACCCTACCCAGGACCACTGGGACCACGGCCTCCCCCAAGAGGCGAAGGATGCCGAGCAAAGGACAGAGGGACTGACCCACGCCAACTCCATCTCGGACCCTGGAAATGCTTGTGATTCATGGGGCCAATTGGAATCTGTCCTCATCCTCCGCCCCCTACTCCCTCCCCAAAAGGACATGTCAATGTTTTACTATGATGTACAATAGACAAACCAAGACCATCTGGGAAGAATTATGTTTACATCTGGGGAGAAGGAAACTGTGAAAACCAATAATACCAGCATCGATATCTATAGATACCGACATGCACATGTAGCTGTCGCATTCCCCCCGCAGGCCCGGAATACTCTGCGATCACGCTCGCAGGTTTTGGCACGCAGCAGCCCAACCCACTGGTGGCGTCCTGAGTGCCGCGTGCCTCTCGCTGCTGGGGCCAGCCCGGTGGTGGGTGGGAGAGGCGGGGCGCACGGGCCATACCTTGTCTCACAAAGGTCTGGCTGGTGTCCAGGAGGATTTCACAGCCTTCAATGATCATGCGCTCGATGGCCAGGTTTTTCCGGATGTTCTCTGTCTCACTCACTTCGTCGTGCATTATCCTGTGGGGACAGGAAACGACAATCAGAGACAGGCTACCCTCACCTCCCAGGGTGGAGGGAATGCTGGGTCTCTGGCTAGACCCCGGGAGAAAGCCTGGATTCTCAGGTGGAACCTGTTGTCATGAAAGGGGAGAGAGCGCGCATCTCTTGAGTGCCCGCTGTGTGTGTGCACTTTACAGGCGTGATCTCATTTTATCCTCTGACAGCCCAAGGAGGCTGAGAAGCAGGTCTGTCTGATTTTAAAAAGTCTGAACCGGGGACTTCCCTGGTGGCGCAGTGGTTAAGACTCCACGCTCCCAAGGCAGAGGGTCCTGGGTTCGATCCCTAGTTGGGAAACTAGATCCCACATGCGTGCTGCAGCTAAGACCCAACCAAATAAATAAATAAATAAAATAAAAACTTTTTAAAAATTGGCACGTGATTACCAATAATGATTGTGAAGCTGAAATAAACTTGAAAAAAAAGTCTGGGGCTTCCCTGGTGGCGCAGTGGTTGAGGGTCCACCTGCCAATGCAGGGGGACACGGGTTCGTGCCCCGGTCCAGGAAGATCCCACATGCCACGGAGCGGCTGGGCCCGTGAGCCATGGCCGTTGAGCCTGCGCGTCCGGAGCCTGTGCTCCGCAACGGGAGAGGCCACAACAGTGAGAGGCCCGTGTACCGCAAAAAAAAAAAAAAAAGTCTGAACCACATGGAAGAGAGACAGCAGAACTGGAGGAAGATGGGAGTAGAGGGGACAACCTTTGTTCATTACCCTGCCCCTCATCCCACTATTGGCCTTATTTCCATCCAAAGTACGAACCAAGCTCATTCCTGCCTCGGGGCAATTAGTACTTGCTGTTTCTTCCCCCTACACACTCTTTAAAGGGTTGTTTCCTTAATGTTTGGGTTCTGGAATGGCTTATTTTTGGAGCACCTGGCAATCCAGCTGGCTCAGGGGAAGACTGACTTCAGTTTACTTCTATAGGCTCTGGCACGACCGGGAAGTAAGCAGGACACAGCTCACCCCTTCATCGGAGAATACAGACAACGTTTTGTCCTTGTTCTGACTGCTGCAACACCTCTCCTCTCCAGGAGGTGGCACTGTTTAACTGTTTTTGTTTTTGTTTTTGTTTTAAAGAGCGTTGGTGGGAAAAGGTAGGTGTGAACTGCCAACTTTGCTAAGACCCTGGATGGGTCTCCAGGAGTCTTAGGAAAGTAGTGAATCCTTTTTTTTTTTTTGGAGGGGTCTGGAAAAAGTACCCCACCTACTCTAAGGAAAGCACAAAGCCTCCTATTTGTCTGCTGATGCATGAAATTCCACAATTAAGACCACTAAGAGAGCTGATTAATGTGTGTGTGGCTTACAGAGTTCTCTCACAGTCATTATCCAGTTTAAACCCTCCAACAATGAGAGATGACACTGGTGGAGCTGGAGCTGTGATTACTGGAATCAACACGATGCTGAACAAATTACTCAACCCTTCTAATTCTTACTCTCCCCATCTGTAGACTGTTGGGGTGAGGATGGAAAATAATGCATTTCATGGGCTGACCTCATGCCTGGCACATGACAGGGGCTGGAATAAAGGGTGGTGATCATTGCCACTATCAGGGCTGCAAAAATGGTATTGTAAAAAAAACATAAGTGGTGTACTGTGACTCGTTATTTCTTCTGGGTATCAGACTGGGGCATCGAGATGCGGTCTCTGCCCTGGGAGCCACGGCTCTCCACCCACATGCCCCTCCTCCCACCCGGGCCCCAGCGATGCTCTTCTCAGAAGCCCAGGCCTTAGCCTTCCTCTGGAAAAGACATGGGACAGGGAGGCACCTTTCAGGGCATCTGCAGTTCCACGGATAGGGATTCATTTTTGGAAGTAGTCCAAGGCAATCAGGACCCTCTCTCTTGATGAGGGTGGGGACTTTGCTGAGGCTAGATTTGCTAAAATAGAAGGGGGTGATTCCAAAGTAGCAAAACTAGTTTTGCTGTTAGACATGGATAAACTTCAGCTGCTCAGGGTCAGTGGCCCCAGGCTGGGATTTGTGCTGGAGGGGCCGCCACTGCACGCGCAGCTGGGGGTGCTGGGCGGGGCTCCAGGAAGGCAGCCCGGGGTTCCGGGGCCTGAGGCTCCTGGGGGAACCAGAAGTGAGGACCTGGGTTATCAGTGAGCCCAGGAGTTAGGGGCTCCGGAGACAAAGTGGGACAAAGGCCAGAGGTAGGAGACAGCCAGTCCCGAGGGGAGAGGGGTGCAGGGTTCTGAGCACTGCCAGGGAGGGCTTGGTTGCTGGCTTCCTGTCAGGGCTGGAGTTTTCCTCAGGGCCCAGGGGAGGGCGCCAGGAGGAAGAAAGGGCCCTTGTCACGTGATGGGAAAACCCTTTTCTGTGCTGCTCGGGCTGGGTTCAGGGCCAGGTGCAGGTGATCAGGGGGACAAAAGAAAAGCAGGCTGTACACCCAGGACCCGGGGTGGGGGGGGGGAGGGGATTGGGGTGCTGCCTGCACACCTGCCTGCACTGGGACAGGGCATCCCGCGGTGTCGAGGAACTCACAGCCTCAAGGGGGTCCCAAGTCTTCTGCTTGGGGAAGAGTACGCAGGATCTGGCTCCCTGGGGCATGAGAGAACTGGGGTCCACGCCCCGTGATGCTTTTGTTTGTCTGCAATCACGCCCTGATTACATCTCCTCCCTAATCCTGCGCTCTGGGGCCTGTGCCCTGCCCTGGTCCTCCCTCTGTCCAGCTGGGAACCATGGCCTCACCGGCTGCCACTCGTTGGACTTGGGCAGCCTTTTAGGGCTCTGAGTGGCCGGCAGGGCCCCGGGCAGGGCTGAGGGCTGAACCCCACACCCTGCAGACCCATCCTCCTTTGCAGCTCCTGGCCTCCTATCTCTGACCACAAGGCCCCTCCTTACCTCTTGGCCTGCACCGGTGGAGGCCCCAGGCTCAGCCCTTGGTTCATACCTCATTCCCGCCTAATCTCACTCCCTTGGTGATCTCACCAGCCTTGTGACTCTAAACACCATCTCCGAGCTGACGATCGGGTATATCTTGGCTCCCTGAACTCCAGACTCAAACACCGACTCCCTTCTTGTCATTTCCACCGCTGTTGTCCATCTCAGGTCCAACACACCCCCAAGTAAAACTCCAACACGGCGAGGAAGACGCCCGCCTCCAAACCTGCCCCTCTGGCGCCTTCTCCATCTTGCACAACGGCAATGCATCCTTCTGGCTGCTTGGCAGAAAACTCTGGAATCACCCTCGACTCTCATTTTCTCTCTCTCTCCTCACCTCTCATCCATCAGAAACTCTTGGAGGTTCCACCTTCAGAAAACTCCAGAGTCCTCACCTCCACGGCCACCCCCTGGTGTGGCCGTGTCCCCTGTTGCCTGGACTGTGGCAGTGCCTCCCTCCAGTCCTTTAGCTCCTGCCCGTGCAGCGAGGAATTCCTTGGGCTTCGGGGAGTGAGGGAGGACAGGGGAGGGCCTTGACTAGGGGGGGTTGCGGCCTCTGACGGTAGCCCAACCACGGCCTGTCCCCCGACGGACACTGCCTGCTGCTGAACGGAGCCTGGGGCACATGAAAGCCCGACACCCAGGACCCCTGGGGCTCCTAAAGCCACCGGTTTTGACACACGGACACTGGAGAACCGAGGAAATGGGCAGAGAGTGCCTGCGAGTCCTGGGCAGATCCCTGACCTGGGAGATGGGCCCACTAAGTGCCCAGGGCCCTTCCTCGGACCCCATCTGTACCAGGGACAGCGTACACCGCATCCTATCTCACTGGGTGCCCACCTGGGCTGGAGCTGTAAACCCCTCAGACTGCTCCTGGGGACCCGGCTTCCAGGTGGGACAAGCTGTGGGTGCCCCCACCTCGGAATCCTAACCGGAGCACGAGCTTTTCCCATCTGGGGCTCGGCAAACCCCGGGTGGGGGCACCCTCAGCCGGGGCCTGCCCACCGGCTGGGACCCCAGCGGGGCTCACCTGGACAGCTCCTCCAGTTTGGACTTGGCGTAGTCCAGGCTGTTGCGCTCCACGTGCTCGTGAGGGGTGTGGGCCAGGAGCTCGTGCAGCGTCAGGATGTACCTGGGGATCTGCAGTGGGGAGAGGCGGGGACAGGGCCAGAGGGCCAGAGAGACAGAGGCAGGGCGAGAGAGACAGCGATGAAGCAAGAGAGAGATGGAGAGACAGAGCAGGGTAGACAGATGGGGGGGCAGGGTGGGCAGAGAAGGGGGCTCTCAGCTCCGAGGACCCCCATGAGCGGGGCTGAGGAAGGACACCCACTGCACTTCTGATCCCAGACTCTCAACTTGGAGGCTCTTCCAGGGTCTTGTCTGGGACGAGAGTCCAGAGCTTGAGGTTCTGCCCCGCAGAAGGCAGGACCTGGAGATGGACTCAGGACCAGGAGCTGCCCCTCACTTCCTGCACGGCCTCCCCCAGCCAGGGTCGGCGGAGGGTCCTAACCCCGTTCGTTCTCCAGGCCACCGGGGGTTTGCACGGCCGTGGCCCTCGGCACTCTGCGCCCCGGCCCCCAGTCGGCCGCAGCTCTCCCGCGCATGCGCCCTGGCAGACGGGGCGGGCACACCTGGAACATGGGGTAGGTGAGGAAGGTCTCCAGCGTCCTCTCCTCGCAGTCGGGCTTGGCCTCGTAGTGCTTCAGCAGCTTGTCGAAGTCGCGGTTCTGCTTGCAGTGCGCCAGGATCTGCAGGCTGTACTGGTGGTTGCGGACGAACTCCTGGTAGATGTTGAGCATGGGCAGCAGGATGTCGAACAGGTCGGCTGGAAGGAGGCGGGACTCAGCGGGCAGCGGGGGCGCCCTCGGCTCCCCTAGCCCCACCCGGGGAGGTCGGGGCGCGGCTCAAAGCCCCACCGGAGTCGTCGGAGATGACTCTGGCACCACTGCCCTCTCCTAGGCCAGACAGGGTGGCCCCAGGCATTGAGACCACAGCAGATTCACAGGTTTTTGAGATAGAGCCCTGTCTAGTCTGACACCTGTGTACCGGAGGTCAGAGAAAGGAGGTATAGAGGGTGTTGCGGTGTGTCCTCCGGAACCCCTGGTGGACCCAGGCACTTGCTCCCCAGCTGCCACCAGTGCGGGTGGCTCTCAGCTGGGTTCGCCCTTGCTGGGAACTGCTCTCAGCTGAAGGAAGCTGCCTTGCACAAGCTGGAGCCCAATGACAGGTCCAGGTCGGGGTGTGAAGGCCGGCCCCTGCCTCGATGGGGGACGTCCCTGAAGGGCCACCTCAGTTCCCGAGCTTCCCTGGGGTTGGCTGAGGCCCCTGTTGTAAATGCTTTGTAGTCCGCTCCCCCCAGTGCCCTGGCTCTGCCAGGCTGTTATGCTGAGGGGTCCCCAGGGGCCCCCCTCCCAGAGTGTCCCACCTGTGACTGTGACCTGTCAGAGGTCACGAGGTGAGTCAGGAGCTGGCCTGGAACCAGGCTTTCCAACTCCCCCATTCCAGCGCTTTCCACCCCATGATATGCTTTCCTGAGTCTCTGTCCCTTCACCTGTTGTCCCCTTTGTCCCTGTGTCCCTGTCCTTCCAGACCTCCCCAGTTCTGCAGCCCCTGGCTCAGTGAGGTGGACCCCCTGCTCAACCCTCCGTCTGTCTCAACCTCCTGGGTATCTAACATCCTGTCCTTCTAGCTCCCCAAAGCCCAAACCTGCCTTTCAACACTTGATGGGATGGGATGGACCCTCTAAAACCTCTGCTTAGTAACCCCATTAAAAAGAAAGACAATGCAACTAGAAATGATCATACAAAGTGAAGTAAGTCAGAAAGAGGAGACAAATACCATATGATATCACTTATATGTGGAATCTAAAACACGACACAAATGAACTTATCTACGAAACAGAAACAGACTCACAGACATAGAGAACAGAATTCTGGTTGCCAAGGGGGAGGGGACGTGGGGGAGGGATGAAGGGGGGTTGGGGTCAGCAGATGTAAGCTTTTGTATATAGAACGGATAGACAACAAGGTCCTACTGTATAGCACAGAGAACTATATTCAGTATCCTATGATAAACCGTAATGGAAAAGAATATTAAAAAAAAGAATATATATATGTATAACTGAATCACTTTGCTCTGCAGCAGAAATTAACACAACATTGTAAATCAACCACACTTCAATAAAATAAAATTTAAAAAAAAGAAAGACAAGCTTTCCTTGGAACAAACTCTAAGTGGGAGCTCTTATGTTGGGCATCCAACTACCCAGTGGACAACCTCTTTAGCTGTATGACTACAGAAAGTGCAGCCTGTGTCTTTCTAGGGCTGCTTCTTATTTTGACCTTGGAGAAAAACAAAATGGTGCCACTGCCCCTGGAAGTCTCCTGGCCCGTGGGCAGAGGAGCCTTTTCAGCCTCAGCTGTCCTTTCACCTCCCTGAGCCTGTTCCCTCGACCCCAGAGTGGAAGTGACACCAACACTCACCTTTTCCTATTGAATTAAGTGAAAGGAAGATGGTACCCAGTGTGGGAGGGGCGGGATGTGGGACACACTCCTGTACATCACTCCCAGGAGTGAGGGCTTGGAGAGCAAGGTGACGATGTGTACACGGTGGGGAGTCCATCCCCATTGTTTCAGTAATTCTACTTCTGGGCACCTGTCTCAGGGGAATGCTCTCTAACATGGAGACAACTTCACACGCAGGGATGATTATTTTTAGTAGCAAAAAGGTAGAACAACTTTAAGAGTCGACGAAGGGAGATGGCTACACAGATGGTGGCAGACTCACGGGGCACTGGAACATTATACAGCCATCAAAAAGCATACTTTCAGCTTGAGAAAACACTTATGCAATTATGTTAAGTAAAAAAAAAGAAAAACCCACAGCAAGATTCAAATTCTATATTCAGTATGTTTGCAATTATGTAAAATGGAAAAAAAAAAACAACCCCAAGATCTATGCATAGGAAAAAAAATTGGAAGGAAACACACCGGAGTGTTTACAGTAGTTATCTTTGGGAAGCAGAAACGTTGATATTTTTAAATGTTTCCTACTTTTCTGGATTCTCAGATGGGTACCTATATATTATTTTTAAAAGGGAAAAGCAGATAAGAAACTAAAAATATATCACTTCCTCCTAGAAATGTAGCTTTTGCCAACTTCTCTTTCCTCTTCTGCTCCCTCTGAGGGATTCTGTGAGTTTTTAAGGGGCCGCTCTGTTACATTCGGGAAGGACAAAAGTACCACCAGCCAGGAGGTGTGGCCCCTGCACAGGGACTTCTCAGGTGGGGATGGGGGCGGAGGGGCAGGAGACCTCTGCCAGGGCTGCTACTCACCGAGGACCAGAGTGGGCCAGCTGGAGATGCGGGCCTTCAGGCCTTGGTAGAAGATCTGGTGCAAAAACATGATGGTCTCGCTGGAAGAGAAAGCACAGGGTAAGCTCCGGCCAGGAGTTCCTCTCCTTCCAGGTGTCCCCTCCCCCAAAGTTCAGTAGAGCTGAGGGGCCCCAGGGGAGAGGGCAGGGGCTGTCACTGCCTGTGGGACTATAGCAGCAAACCTTCTCAGGTGAGACCCCATGAGAAACCCCATCAGTGGGATGGACCCTACAGTCTACGGGGCCTAACGCAAAACAAACACGCCGGCCCCTGGTTAACCAATGATTAGGAATTTCAGGATGGTGACAGCAGAGCCTCAAATTAAGCACGGTTTTTCTAAGCATGCAGTGAAATGCCCGTGAAGCCGGCCGAGGAGGGGGCACTGCGGCTGCTGGCTTCCCTGGCCCCCTCAAGTCCCCACTGGCTCTGTCATTGGGTGCTGTCCCCTCTCCCAGGAGTTTGTGTCCTGAAGGCAAACCCCCATCCTGGGGTCTCACACTCTCAGGACAAGGGCAGGGAGTGGAAGGCGCTGGGTGGGCGCAGAGATGCCCCTGAGCTGTGAGACACAGGAAGCCAATGGGGGCCTGGGAGGCACAGGGCTCCCTGACCCCAGAGGACTTTGAAATGCCCTGAGCACCCCACTCTGCAGAGAAAACAGGGTGGGTGGGGAGAAAAAGAGTGTGAAAAAGAAAAGAAGGGAGGGCTGCAAGAGAGAAAGGGGTGAGGGAGGTGAGAGGTGGTGGTGGGGAGAGAGAACAGAACACGGCACCTACGGCTGAAGAGCAGAGCCTATAACTCCATCACACCCGCAGGATGTGCAGAAGGGCTGGAACCGGTAGGGCCTTTAACAAGTATCTAAGTAGCAGAAACACTCCCGAGTTCTCATTCCTGAGAGTGGTCCTCTCATTACCGTGAATTAACTGTCATCTCCCTAAAGTCCCAAAAGAACAGGCCCCCCCAGGTGTGGTGACACCGTGATTTCTGGACTAGGGGCCCCGCCTGATGGCTGAAGTCATTTGCAGTTTTCAGGTAACAAGTCTGTGACAGATTCACCCTTGACAGGGCTGGTTTCTTCCTGTCTGTGGCCCCTGAACTAGTTACTGAATAGATAAACATGTACTGTACCAATGTGAAGAACTTTAGTCGTCCACATGGGAAGACCCTTAGAAAAATTCAAAAGAGACCCGTCCAGGGGTGCGTGAAAGTGCACAGAAGGGAGAACGTGGGCCCTGATGCGGGGCAGGGTGGAGGTAGGAGGACTTTCAGGGGTTCCTGGGGAGCTGAGAGGCTCTGGATGCCCCCGAGCACCGGCCACAGCAAGACTCAGGGCCCCGTTCCCGGGCAGCTCCCACAGACGGCTGCAGGATGCGCTGTGCGGGATTCACGGCATGGACTTGTAGGGTAGCACGTTAGGAACATCATAAGCTGGGACTATAAAAATATAATAGATGAAGCCTCCGTTTTTTTTTTTTTGTTTTTTTTTTTTTTTTTTTTTTGCGGTACGCGGGCCTCTCACTGTTGTGGCCTCTCCAGTTGCGGAGCACAGGCTCTGGACGTGCAGGCCCAGCGGCCATGGCTCACGGGCCCAGCCACTCCGCAGCATATGGGATCTTCCCGGACCGGGGCACGAACCCATGTCCCCTGCATCAGCAGGCGGACTCTCAACCACTACACCACCAGGGAAGCCCGAAGCCTCCGTTTTTAAAGTACTATAAACCGTGAGGATTTCACTTGTCATCCTACTACGCAGAAACGACCACTGTTACCTAGCTGATAAGAAAAAAATAATCTCATTTTGATTCGATTTGCTTTACAAAATCATTGTGAGTGGGTTGGTTGAACATTTCTCCTTTGTATTGGCCATTTGAATTGCTTCTTTGGGGAACTGCCAAGTCATGTCCATTTACTAGTTTCACTTTTATTAATTTAAAATAACTCTCCATATTAAGCGTATAATCTTAACACATACATTGCAGATATTATTTTGCTCAGCTATTTGCCCAACGATTTGTGTTTGGTGTTTTTGGAAGGTTTTCCATTTTGCCCTGTGAGATTTTCTTTCTGTGTTTTTGCTTCAGGCATCATGTCTTTTCCCACTCTTAGACTGCATGCACACTCACCTATATTTTATTTTACTCTTTCATTTTTACACATAAATACTTACCTAGAGTTTACTTTGGTGTAGGATGTGAGTCAGGGATATAAACGTTAATCTTTCTTTCAGTTTGTAGCCAATTGCCCCATTTTATTTATCAGATACTGCAGCTGCTTCCACTGCTTTGCTAAGCTGCCTTTTTGTTACTAAATTCTCATACATGCGTAAGTCTGTTTCTGGACTCTGTATTTTATTTTGATGGACTACTGGCCTGTTCTGGCAATAGTCTCACGCTGTTTTCATTACTTTTAATATATTTATGGGCCTATAATACATTTTAATTAATGTAGGAAATGTTTCTTTCATTGTTTTTTTCAGAACATTATTATCTATTTACATGCATTTTACTCCTTCAGTTGAACATTAAAATCACTCTGCTAGGCTGCACTTCGATTGGAATTATATTGAGTGTATAGCATGATTTGGCTGAAATGACGTCTTTACGACATGGAATCTTGCCATATAGAATACTGGCCCACTTTCTGTTTCTGTACAGCCTGTAAGCTTAGAAGGACTTTTTATAATTTTAAACGGTTGAAAAAAAATCCAAAGAATATTTTACGATAAGTAAAAATTAGATGAAATTCACACTTTAGTGTCCATAAGTCAAGGTTTATTGGAACACAGCAACACCCATTCATTTAGGATTGCCAAGACCACCTAGTTTTGACAGAGACCCTCTGGCCCACAAGGCCTAAAATATTTACTATCTGACCCTTGACAGAAGAAGTTTGCTGATCCCTAGTCTATGTGAATGTTGTCCCTGAGTTGTGCAGCGCACAGCCGGGGCAACTATATTCTATGGCCCCGCACACTTATAGTCCAGCAGGGAATCTATGCACAGAAGAAATCATTATTTAAGTGCCATGAATGCTACAAAAGGGGCAGCATGGGGGCCCTGGAAGCACACAACAAGGGAACATAAGCCAGCGGTGACAAGGGGCATGGGGGTGGTCAGGGACATCCAAGGAAAGACATGAAAAAAAGAGTAGGAGACAGCTGTCATAAGGAAAATAGGAACGACAGTAGGGTGGGAAGAATTCTAGGGAGAGGAAGTGACTTGTCTGCTTCGGGAAGTGCTCATTTTGCCTGGTTCCCTTCTTGAGCCCAGAAAGGAGTGTGACTTGCCCAAGGCTGGTCCTAGGTACACAGGGCTTGGCCCGTGGAGGGCAGAACCAGGCCTCTTCACTCCAGCCTCACCCTGTGCCTGTCCCTCCTCACTCCCCAGGCCATGCAGACAAGATGAATCGATGGCAACACACGCCCCCACTGAGCCTCATCATTCTTCTCCACCCAGGACTCCAGGCAACCACTGCCAGTCAATCAGAGCGGGCATCAAGATGGAAACCATCTGTCCCCCAGGCGGGATGCCTCTCATCACGGGGCAATGCCTGTGGCTCCCAGCACACGTTGCTGGGCATGGTTTTTATTAAAGGGAAAGAGCCCAAGAGTATATGCTCATTGTTTCAGTTAAACATAACCTGGTGCACACGTTTACTTCAAAGATTCCCCCCGCAGCATTCAGGAAGCACACAATTAACCCCCTCCCCAGCTCGGCAGCGTCCTCCGTGAACCTGCCAACCTGGACAGAGGCCTCTCTCTTCTCAAGGACTTCTTTTAAAGAACGCCAGCAAATGAAATCACCAAATTGGCATCAGGTGTCTAATGTGGCTGTACATTTCAGCCTAAATGCAAATCCAAGGGAAAGCTATGTGCAGAAATGCCTTCTAGTGAGTGGGCTGGCAGCCTCCGCCCTTGACCTGTGACACATACAGACTCTGCGCTGTGGTCCGAGGCAGGGAGACCTGGACGGTTCATGTCCCGGATCCGGCCTCCACAGCACCTACACGGTAAGAGGGAAGGCTGGGCTCACGTACAATCAAAAGTTCTCGACAGTGCAGGCGTGGGCAGGAGTACATGCTGAGACCTGGGCTGTGATGAGCAGGCATGGGGGTAAGGAGGATGGGGGTCGGTGAAGATTCCAGCCCATTATTTAACAGGGCAGCAGGGGGGAAGCACAGGCCTTCACATAAAACAGAACTGGGTTAAAATCACAGCCCACCCGAACCCTGAGCACACCCCGTCACCTCTCTGATCTCTGGTACCAGCCTCATGGGGCCTCTCTGAGGATTGGAAATTACGTAGGCCAAGTGCTTACAGAGAGCCTGGCACCAAGCAGGTCCCACAAAACACCATCTTAACGTGGTGAGTGTCGTCCAAAACATTCAGTCACGCAAAGTGCTGTGCAGGGTTGCTATACAGTTAATGAAAAAAAAATTTCAGCCGTTCTTTGTGCTCACAAAAAGCACAGAGGTTAAGACAGTGAAGCTTACACTCTTGTGTACCCAGTGGATCATATAGTGAGGGGTGAATGATTAGAAGGCAGTAATTTTCTAGCTCTTCCTGCCCCACCCTGGGCCCCGGGGGAAGGAAAGAATTTCAACCTGCTCCCGATGGAGAACAGGGGCCAGGGGGTGGAGAGAAGCCAGTCGCCTCAGATTGGCATCCATTGATAGGATCATTGGTTCTTCTTACTTAATATTGTAAGAAAATACGGTAAAACATATTTGATTAATTTTCAATGTTGAACCAACCTTGCATTCCTGGGATAAATTCCACTTGGTCATGATGTATTATCCTTTTCATATATTTCTGGATTCGATTTTATAATATTTTGCATCTATGATCAGAGCAATAGGGGTCTGTAGTGTTCTTTCCCCATAATGTCTTTTTCTGATTTCGGTATTAGAGTCATGCTGGCCTCACAGAATGAGTTGAGAAGTGCTCCCTCCACATTAGATTTGAATTCAGTTTCTCACAGGGTGCATCATAGTGAAGCTTTCTTGTTGTACTAATGTCTAGCTCTTATGAGCACTTGGGCTATGCTGGGCTCTGTACTAGATGCTTACGTGAGCTCTCATCTGATTCTCCAACACCTACAAGAGGCAGGTCCCATTCCCTGGTCAGTGTTTCCGAGGACCGCTAGAGTCCATATTCTGGAGGCCTTAAAGATTGATCAGGCTGGGGTTATTTTGACCAGGATCAATGAGACTGCTAAGATGGGAAACAGTCAACCTTGGGCACATTGTGGAAAAGGAGAAACAGGCCTTGCAGGGGCTTAGAAGGACACCAGCAAAAGAGGGGACTTTCTTCCCTCCTGTTTATTCTGTTAAAGGCATCTGATCTGATCCATGCAGTGACTAACAGACAAAAATATAAAACCACGTTGTGATTTTCTTCAAACAACTTTTGAACACATTCTGTGAGTTGGTATGAATACTCTTAACCAAAGATTACAGGTGAAAAGAATTCCATTGAATGCAGTGTAACAAAATTATGCAAAGATTAAATAAATACAAAAGGGGACCTTTATCTCTTAGTGGTTATGATAAACGGTCACCAAAAGTTTGCAACTGTGGCCTAAAGTGCAAGGAAAGCACAAACAACCTAGAACTATTACAATGCTTCCTGAAGTATTTCTCAGGCAGGTCCGTGGCCGAGCCTCCAATACAGGCAGCCCCCTGCGGTTATCTCAAGCCTCTCATTTCTGTGTGCTCTGGGACCTGCAGCAGCAGCTGCACCTACAGACTTGCTGGAAATGCAATCCCTATGCTCTACTCCAGATCTACAGATTGAGAAGCTCGGGGTGAGGCCCAGCGTTCACGTTTGAGAAGCTGTGACTCCAGCTGAGCTGTCCAGAGTTTATTCAGGAAGAAACAAGTTCTTCACACTTTTCAGCCAAATTCCAGGTCATTGAGTTTAAAAGACCCAACTGTAGTTTCTGGAGAAAATCTTACCTGACTTCACAAAACAATAATACCTATTTTCTTTGTTTTAATAAAGAAATCAAAGCATTTATTTACTCTCTAAAAACTGTGTTTGAAATGTATATTAAAAAGCAACCTTGGGCTTCCCTGCTGGCGCAGTGGTTGAGAGTCCGCCTGCCGATGCAGGGGACACGGGTTCATGCCCCGGTCCGGGAAGATCCCACATGCCGCAGAGCGGCTGGGCCCGTGGGCCATGGCCGCTGATCCTGTGCGTCTGGAGCCTGTGCTCCGCAACGGGAGAGGCCACAACAGTGAGAGGCCCGCATACCGCCAAAAAAAAAAAAAAAAGCAACCTTGTAAGGCCCAGTGATTCAGTTTCTAGAAGGTCTAATGAGGCTAAAAGCCACTCCCCTCCCCCTGCTCCCCACCCCCACCACGTCCCCATACTCCGACACCTCATCCACATCCATGGTGTCAGCATCCCAATGTCCCTGTCCTTGTCCTTCTCCCAGTGACTTTCAGCATCTCCGGCTCAACCTCTCAGAATCAGACCCACGTCCACTGCCTCTACCCCATCTCCTTCCGGGTGTCCCACAGGTCCCTAAACTCGTCACAGCACACTGGCAGGTAAAGGGGAAGAGCAGGGCACAGGGGAGGTGACCCTGGGTCCCAAACACCTCTGCAGAGGGCGTGGATGAGGGCCAGCTGCAATTAGTGAAATGACTGGAATGATGGATACTTTAAAAGAAATGCCGCTGAATGAACAACCTGGAGCACACAGTGATTTACTTTAATTCCTGATCGAGAATCATTTGTAAATAGCACTCTGTTGATAGGTTTTCATATTTGTTGCTTTTACCTAGTTTACCCAATTTTCATGCCTACCAAAAAGCTCATTTAAACCATTTCCTAAGACTTTTAAAAAGAGGTTGACAGCAGAAGGGCAGCCATCAGCTCAGCCTTGCTTTCGTAAGATATGTGGGTAGTGTGATACACAGCCCCACGCTAAGGGGACTCAGGATTCTAAAAATTTAGACCTGGCTTCTAGACCGTTACGACGATGATATGAAGGTAGAAGAACGGAACCCATGTGGTTTTCTGTAGCTTGATTTATAACTTGTGAACATTTAAACCAGGGTTTCTCAACCTTGGCACGATTATTTTTGGTGGAAGAATGCTCTGCTGTGGGAGACTGCTCTGCGCACGGTAGGATGTTCAGCAGCTTCCCTGACTTCTACCCGCCCGATGCCAGTTGCAAACCCTCCCCTGCAGCCCCGCCAAGTTTTGACAATCAAAAATGTCTCCCGTATATACACTAATATGTATAAAATGGATAACTAATAAAAACCTGCTGTATAAAAAAATAAACAAAATAAAATTAAAAAAAAATTTGCCTCCCAGGGATTGCCAGCCATGGATCCTCCTTGATCCTTCTGAAGCAAAAAATAAATTAAAAAAAAAACATGTCTCCCAGCATTGCCCCAGTTGAACCACTAGTTTAGACATATACTACGTGGGCCTCTGTCTGTATTCCCGCCTGCAGTAGCTGGGACACTGGCTTCTCGTCATGGGACCTCGGGCAGCTTCCTTCCTCTCTGGGTCTCAGTTTCCTCCTCTGCATTTGGCGGGGACTAGTCAAGGGCTCGTGTCCAAGTTCAGTGCCGGCTAGGCTCCCTCTTCCCGCCCCAGCCAAGGGCTCCGGGAGGGGGCGCTGAGCTTCAGGGTGCTCACCTGTTCAGGAAGATGCTGCTGACGTCGTCGTGCGTGATGGGAGGCTTCTTGGAGCTGGCGGCCATCCGCAGGGGGCGCAGGAAGTTGTTGACAAGGATGTGCAGCTGCTGCACGTACTCGGCCTCGGCCTCCAGCATGCTGAACACCACCTGGTTCCTCTTCCGCATGCTGTCGGCGTGCGGCGACCGGATGTAGTCCTGGATGATGGTCTTCCACTTGCGCCGGCACAGCCAGCCCCGCAGGAAGCTCTGCACCTGGGCGCCGAGACCAGCGGGAGGGTCTCCCGTTAGCCTCAGCGGCTCTGGTCCTTCCAGGCTGTGAGCGCCCCAAGGGCAGGGGCCAAGGCCCTGCTGTCCCCCACGCCGGGCACGTAGGGAAAATAGCTGAGGCAAAAGATCAGGCCTGGTGCTTCTGCCTGCGTGGTGCCAGGCAAGCCCTCTGGTTCCTCTAAGCCCGTTTCCCATCTGTGCCATGGGGCTAATGAGATGACGGCTGGACTCAAAGTGAGGTCCCTGCACGGGAGCATCAGCATCTCCCCAGAACTTGCTAGAAATGCAAACCCCCAGGCCCTGCCCCGGCCCTCTGCATTTAAACCACATCCCCCAGGTTGCTTTGGCAACATCCTCCGAAGGAGGAAAAGTGTGGCCCTGAGTCCCCATCACGGGAGGGGGCTTGAGCATAGAGGGTTGCCAGGCTGTGCTGGGCATGGCTCACACCTCTTCTTGCCTAATGACTGGCCTGAAAGCCCCGAAGTTTCAATGAAAGCTCGTCTGGATAGAGGGCGATTATCAAATTCAGTGCGGCAAATTAGTTAATCTCATGCTTGGGCCTCATCGGCGCCCGCCTGGAGCCTCTCCTCTACCTCCGCGGGGAAATGAACACAGACACTTGACTTGCCCAACTTGGAGCCGGGCTGCTTGGCCTGGCCTCGTTCTGGCAAGAACTTGGGAAGGGCCTCAATTCACAGACACAGAGAACTGTTTTAAGATATGCACGCTTCCAACCAAGGCACCATGTAGCTCCCCACCATCCCTGCTGCTGAGCTGTGTGCAAGCTCAGGGGCTGCACAGGGAGGGCCCCAGGGCCCCAGGAGCAAGGGTGCTGGGCGGTGCTGGGGTGGGGGCACCTGGAGATCCAGGGGCCACCTGCCAAGGCACTCATCAAAATATTATCGGCTGCAAAGGGCACTGGCCATGCACAGCAGATGCAACCATCCGGGTGCAGACCTTTGGCCAGGGACGTCTGCCCTGGGGAGGAGAGGCCTGGCCTCAGCACGACAGATCTCCTTGAAGAGAGAAAGCTTTTCTGGATAAAGGAGGGCCTTGCTCTGAGGCCCCAGGAGGGTGAAAACAAAAGGAGGGAGGTGCATTTCAAGTGGTACTTAAAAAAATGTTCCAACCAGAATGGCTTTGCAAAACGGGCCGGGAAGCCCAGTGGGGCCATGGCAGAGAAGGCAGGCCAGTGCATCCCTGCCTGGGCGGGACTTGGCTCAGACCCCAGGTGACACTGGTGGCAAATCCCAATGTCCACGGGGGCCTGGCAGGTCCTATAGATCCTGAAGCCGGCTGGGTGGGCACTAATGGGAGAGCACCTGGCCTAGGGCCAGCAGTCACCACGTGCAGGAGGTGGGCCCGGGCTGTGAGACCTTCTGCTTTTCCAAGAGATCGTGTGTCCCAGTGACCAAGGATGTGGGCTCTGGAGCTTGGTGGCCAAGGTTTAAATGTCACTCTGCAAATACTTAGCTGTGTGACCTGGGGAAGTCACTTTGCCTTTCTGTGCCTCAGCAACCCCACATGTGAAACGCAGATAATAATAAAACCTCAGAGGGCTTTTAGTTAGGAACAGATTAATCTGCATAAATCTCCTAGAATAGTGTCTGGCACATGGAAAGTGCGTAATGAATGTTAGCTCTTCCTATTTTTGAGAAACCAGAAATACATATTTTTATGTGAAATGTTTAGCTTTTAAAGCACTGGCAACAAATTAAAAAGGGAAAAAAGAAACACCGTGTGGGCTAAGAACCCCAAACATGCTGGTAGGCTGAACTTGGCCTGTGGGATGCCAGTTAGCAGTTTTCTGGTCTGGATGGCGCTGGTGTCCTTTTACGCTCTCAACAAGGAGGATTTTCTGGTTTCCTGTGTTTTTCTTACGGTGAGTCAGGCTCCCCTGCTTCAAGGCTGGCAAGCTGCAAACACAGACCATACTCTTCCTCTCCACATGCCCCTCCATGGGGTGGCCTATGGTGCTGGTCATTCTCTCTGCCACCGGGCAGCTTTCTCATACCTCCTGAGATGTTCCTCCTAGCCTCTAAGAGTGTAAAACCAGTGGGGCCAGCTAAGGGGTGTCACAGAGGCCGGCTCCCATGCTGACGTCTGCCGGGGATGAAAGGAGGAGGTGTTTGCAGGACAGTAGCTGGGGGGAAGGCGGGCATGCAGGGCTGTGACAGTGGACGTGTGGCCTGGGGTCTCACCGAGGCTGCCCAGGGTTGTGAGGAAAGCTCTCAGCTGTGAGTCTCACAGCCTGGGTTCCTGCCCTGGCTCTATCTACTCTTTCATCTCTTGAGCCTTAGTTCTCCTATCTGTCAAATGGGCTGAACCACCCTACCTCACAGAGACAACCAGAAAACATGGCTCGACGAGGTGCTGGTCTGGGGTGAGGGGCTGTTGATTCTGCCTTTGGAGCGGAGGTGGGAGTGGCACGCCCGGGAGCAGTGGGACAGTAGGTGGACACTGCAGACCCTGGGCTGTGCCAGGGGGCTCTCTAAAGAGGGCCAGGGCAGATTTGCCAGCCCCGAGAGATGGTACAGACCTTCTTGATTTTCTTGATGTCACTGTCTTCGTCGTTGGGTGTGACAGTCTGGGTGGACTGGATGCGCTCATTGTCCTTGAGCAGGGATGCGATCTGCAATGGAAACACAGGTCAGCTGCAGGGGCCGAGCGGCACCAGCTGGTGGAAGCCCCACCCCTCCGGCTGCCACCAGGCGTGGTGTGGTGAGTGAGCGCCCTGCCACATGCTCCCCAAGGACCAGTGGTACTGCAGCTCATGTCCTTTGCTCTGTGGGAGGTTTCGAGCCAGAAGTCGGTGAGTGAGCACCGGACAGGGACCCTGTCCACCTGGGTCCAGGGCAGCTGGGCTCTGACTCCGAGTGACCCTGGGCGAGGCACTCTCTGGGCTGCAGGCAACCCATCTGTAATCTGGGAGCTTTGGTCCAAATCTGTGATTCTCTTCCTTATTCCCTAAACCATCAGTCCCTTTACTTTCGAATTTTTACTGTGGTAAAATATATATAACATAAAATTTACCACTTTAACCAATTTTAAGTGCACAGTTCAGTGGCATCAAGTACATTCACATTGTTGTGCAACCGTCACCACCATCCGCCTCCAGAACTTTCTCAGCTCCCCGAGCTCTGTACTCATTAAACAATAATGAGTTTAATGAGTTTAATAATGAGTTTAATGACTTCTGTGGTGGTCCGGCGGTTAAGGCTCTGCGTTTCCACTGCAGGGGGTGTGGGTCTGATCCCTGGTCAGGGAACTAAGATCCCACATGCCACACAGTGCAGCCTAAACAAAACAAAACACACTGACTCCCCATCCCTCCTCCCTCAGTCCCTGGCACCCGCCCTTCTACTTTCTGTCTCTATGAATTTGACTCCTCTAGGGACCTCGCCTAAGTGGAATCAGACAGTATTTGTCTTTCTGTGGCTGGCTTATTTCACCAGCATAACATCCTCAAGGTTCACCCATGTCACATCATGTGTCAGACTTTCCTTCTTTTTTAAGGCTGAGTAACATCCATTGTATGTACAGACCCCATGTTGCCGTCCATTCATCCATCGGTGGGCACTGGGGTAGTCCCATTATTTTTCTCAAACAAAACCGTCCTGGAGCCCCAGCAGGACTTCAGATGAAAGCACTGCTGGCTTGGCTGTCCCGTCCTGGGACAACCCGGAAGCACTTCTCTGACTTGGAGCCCTCTTTGGAGCACAACCTGGAAACTCCTGGCCTAGAGAAACGGAAGAGCCCTGGAAACGAACGTTTGAGCTGATCTAAGAATCTCCATTTGCCAGATCTCGGGATCAGAGAGGTCGGCCCAGCTGCAAGAACAAGACCAACGGGGTGGTGAGCAGGAGAACGGGTGCCTTTAGCCATACTGTGGCTGGAGCCTCTGGCACTGCTCAGGTGGATGGGCCTGTGGTGTAGCCCCTGGGTGGGTTCCTTCCTGCCACCCCCAAGTCCGCAAGTCTCTGCTGGGGGTCCTCCACAAGGCTCCCACGGCCTGCGGACTTTCCCGGGAAAATGCAGGCAATGCCTATGTATCCATCGCGGCTGTGAGCTCTGTGGGCGAAGGACCACCCCGTTTCATTCATTCCTGGGCTCCCGGTCCTTAGCATTCGGCTGGCACTCAATATATATTTGTTGGCTACATAGTAAGTAAGTTAAAGAAGGATCAGAGCAGGGACCTCCCTGGCTGGGAGTCCAGTGGTTGGGACTCCACGCTTCCATTTCAGGGGGCACGAGTTCCCTCCCTGGTCAGGGAACTAAGATCCCACGTGCTGCATAGCTCGGCAAAAAAATAAATAAATAAAAAATAATAAAAGAGGTTTCATTAAAAAATTTTTTTTTCAAAAGGATCAGAAAAGCAGCAGCAACAAAAACCTCAACCACAGGAAAACACTGCAGTCATCAAGCCCCACACGTCTAAAGATAGCAGCTCAGGGGAATCCACAAACACTGCCACAAAGCCAGAGCCCCTCGATCCTCTTCAGAGCACGTGGCTTTGTCCCCTCAAGGCCACTTGCTGAAGTGCGGAATGAATGGGCTCTCACAATTGAGCGAATTGAGCACTTTGAAAGCAAGATGGAACAGTTACCCGCTCTCCACTTGCGGGTTGCTAAAATTACCCTGGCCTGTGCTTGGAGAGCGGCTGAAAATATCTGAGAAATATTCAGCACCGACATGGGCTTTTCTTTTTTCTCTCCCCCCCCACCTTTTCTCTCCATTCTCTGGGAACATCTGCACATTAAAATAAAGGCTGATTCTTTGATCTGTATTCTAAAGGCCTAAGGAACGTGCGAGCACACACACACACACACACACACACACACACACACACACAGAGGCAGGCTACTGGAGAGCTCAGAGATGCAAGGATGCCCAGTCAATGCCCACCTTTGGTCTGATGTTGTCACCTCCTCGCCAGTCTGCTTTCTCTGCCAGTTTTGAGATTTGCACACGGAAACCTTTTTTTTCTTTTGGATGGCAGTGTGTGTGTGTGTGTGTGTGTGTGTGTGTGGTCTGTATTTAAAACTGGCGCTTGTCTCAGAGAGAGGCATTCCAGGACATCTACTCAGCAGGGACCAGGGCAAAAAATAGATGCAATTAGGTCAGGTACTATGCTACGTGCACAGGCAGTGCCAGCAGCCTTGGAGTCTTTGTTTAAGGATCAGGCTTGGTGGGCAAAGCTCTAGAGGGTTGTGAGCCTGGGGACCCTGCAGAAGTCTTGGGCTACAGCCCATCCCTGCCAGGAGCCAGTGTCAGGTGAGCTCACGGAGGCAGCCTTTCTCTTACCCTGGCAGGTCTCTTCTGGAGATGGATTTGACTTGGACCCTGGTTTGCTTGCTGGATGTTCAGGGTCTGCTCAGCTGACCCCTGTCAATGAAGGCCATACAGAGTGGGGACTTTGGCTCACACCCAACTTGCCAGCTAGAGTCCAGCTCCAGCTGTCTGACCTGGCTCAAAGCCTGGTGTCTCTGCTGGCCCCCGCCCACTGGCCACCCATCGTCTGGCCCCCTTGACCCATCAGAGGAAAACCCTGCTTGCCACACCCCTTTGAGGCATAGCGCCTGGGCTTCTGCCCCATCCTACTCCCCCCTCTGGAGACAGTGTCTTTCATCCAGAATGCATTTCGTCAGTGCAGTCATTGATAGTGGAATTAATCCAGGTTCTTTCCTTTTTGTTAGCCTCCAAGGTTTTACTAACGATCTCCGTAGCTCTTGTTTTCCTGCAGGTCTCTGTAGCTCTTGCCATGCAGCTCAGTTCTTTCTCCCTCCTTCTTGATCTCTTCTGGTCTCCTCCAAGCCCAGTGGGTGCCCATCTCTGTCTGCCTTTGTGCCAACACCGCCAGCGGGTCCTGATGCAGTCTTTGGGTTGGGTACTGGTGAGACACTGTCTACCTTTGTGCCAACACCGCCAGCGGATCCTGATGCAGGCTTTGGGTTGGGTACTGGTGAGACACAGCTCGCCACTGGGTAAGGTGGATGAGTCAGATCCCTTCCCGGGAGGATCTTCCAGCCTGAGAAGGGGGTCAGACCCCCAGAGAGGCAATTTATAATCAGACGAGGAGAGGCCAGAAGCGAGGTATGTACCTACTGCAATGGGAAGGTCTCACCATGAAAGCGGCAAGGGCTACCTGGAAGGAGTTTTGAAGGACAAAGAGCCCAACAGGTGGGCTACAGGATGGAGGGAATTTGAGAGGGGGTGTGTGAACAAAGGCACAGGTATGACAGGGTGTTGTGTGCCAGGGCGGCGGGGGTGAGGATGGCAAGGGGGAGATGGGAAGCGGGACTCAAGGCATGCAGGGTGGGCCCTGGAGAGGGGGCCTGGGGAGGGGCTGCATGGGAGGGGTCACGGCCGTCCTTTCTTACTTCTCCCAGAGTAGTCCCCTCACTGACCTAGTTTATGAAGTGGGGTACCATGTTGAAGTTTGTTTGCAAAACCAATCCCATGGCTAAATTTTTTTTCCAATGTTTTTAGTTCTTTTATTTATTTATTTATTTAATTAATTTCTTTTTGGCTGTGTTGGGTCTTTGCTGCTGCATGTGGGCTTTCTCTAATTGTGGCTAGCGGGGGCTACTCTTTTTTGCAGTGCGCGGGCTTCTCATCGCGGTGGCTTCTCTCGTTGCGGAGCACAGGCTCTAGAGCGCAGGTTCAGTAGTTGTGGCACACAGACTTAGCTGCTCCACGACATGTGGGATCTTCCCAGACCAGGGCTCGAACCCGTGTCCCCTGCATCGGCAGGCGGATTCTTAACCCCTGCGCCACCAGGGAAGCCCTAAATTTTTATTTAAACCCTGAACTAAAGATCTTTTCCATTTCTTCCAGTGTCAGCCGCCCAGGATCCTGAGTGCTTCCAAGCCAATAAAATATTACGACTACCTCTAAACTCCTATTTTGCCCTTTAGGGCCTGTCTTCACTCTCCAAATTTACTTCCCATCATAAATGGGAGGAAAACAGCTATTAAAACAATGAAATGGGGGAATTCCCTGGCGGTCCAGCGGTTAGGACTCCGCGTTTCCACTGCAGGGGTCGCTGGTTCCGTCCCTGGCCGGGGAACTAAGACCCTGCAAGCCACATAAAGTGGCCAAAAAACCCCCAACCAACCAACCAACAAAACAATGAAATGGGCCAAACTGAGCATTCTGGGGGGGGGGGGCGATTCTTCTCAGAGGTAGACATTCCCTTTGTTTTAGATGGTCCGTAGAGCCTTTGGGTTATGAAAGATGAAGCCTAACAGGGCTGTTTAGATGGGAGAAAAGAGACTAAGACAGAGGTGGATAGTTACGCTTGGTAACGCTCTCTGCAGACTTTTGTTTGGATGTGATCTCCTGTCACTTCCAGGGCTAGGGGTGGGGGCTACAGGGTTGGGAGTAGAAACAGGGCTGGATTCCTGGATGTGTGACCCGTGCACGGCTCCAGGCTTAGAAGGGACCAACGCTTGCTTTAAAGCTCTGCTGCTGCTGCTTTGAGATTCTTAAGGGCCCTGCATTTTTATTTTGCACCAGGTCCTGCACATTAGGAAAAAAGATGTAGACAATGGGATATTGGTAAATGCTTCATGACCAGCTCTCTGAAAGAAAACCTCTGACTGGTAGCACCTGCCAGTTTCCATGGTGTGGGCATTCCTACCTCAGCCCATTTGAAGCTACCAAAGGTTGAATAACTAGCTTGCAAAATTCTTGAAAACGTAACAATTGGTTCTTGCAAAGGTGATAGACAGCTGTTGCTGTCTTGAAATTCTTAAGAATCTTCTCTTTGAATTTGCGTTTTATGAGTGAGTCTGATGGGACCATGGGGCACACCCCAGGGGCTTGGAGCCTCAGCTCATGCGTGTTCCTGTCTCCCTGCCTATTCCTTATACCCCGGCATCCTGGGACCCAGGCCTCTGCAACCCTCTGTCTGGGTGACAACGGGTCAAGTCAGCCCAGCAGACACATCTCACTGTCCGCCTCCACCCTCTGCAGGGCCTGGTGTAGGTACAGAGAAGGTGGGTCTTGTGTATACCTGTGGTGTCACAGGGCAGGGCGAGGAGACAACTGTGCTGCCCAGGCTGATACTGCCTGGGGCATTAAGTGGGTGACTTGGCAAGGGTCCCTTGCCCACCTGAATCTAGGTACTGAGTGCATCAGGGCGCAGAGGTTAGGGGAGTTGGCGGTTGAAGTCGTCGGTGGCCTGCCCACGATGGGCGGAGGCCGTGGCGAGTGGGAAGGGGAGACTGACTTCCCCCACGCTGGCCGGGGCCTTACATTTTCACCTTGCATCGGGCCCTGCAAATTATGCAGCTAACTCCGATTGCAGGGATCTGTGTTTTCATATGCCCCTCCTCGGCTCAGAGTCGCAGACCTTGTGTGAGGGAGCCAGATGGTTCTGAGCGCGCTGGTGAAGTGAGGGGGTGAGAGGCGATCAGATCCCTGCGTGGCGGCGTGCACAGCTGGTAAGGGGTGTCTAAGGGCTGAAAGCCAGCGCTTCCCATGCTTTAATGTATTGGGTTGGCCGAAGAGTTTGTTCGGGATTTTCCGCCGATGTTACGGAAAAACCTGAACGAACCCTTTGGCCAACCCATAAATGAGAATCTCCCGGGATGTGGTTAAAGTGCAGGTTCTGATTTGGGAGAGCTGGGTGGGGCCCTAGGTTCTGCATTTCTCATGGGCTGCTGTTTCATGGACCACACGTTGAGTGGTGAAGTTCTAGAAGGCTTAACCTAGCAACGGCTCAGCCTCCGGACAGTTGTGACAGGCAGAGGGAAGGGACCGCCTTGGAGCTGAGCCCAAGCCGCAATCTAAGGACCTACCAGCCACCCTCTGGCCCTGCCCTCACCCCCTCCGCCCGTGTGGCTGTCAGCAGAGTAACCAGGAACTTGCCCATAAATGATCTCACTTGATCCTCACAACCTTGTCAGCTAGGGAGAAACAGCCTGTTTTAAGGATGGAGGTGCAGAGAGGCTGGAGAACTTGCTCCAGGTTGCAGTTGGTAAGTGGCAGAGGTGGGCTTCGACCCCAGATCTGACCCCAGGACCTTCCCACTCTGCCAGCATCACTGACTTTAAGTTTGGAAGCTGGCACAGCCGTGGCTGGAGCGGGTCCCTCTTGCCCATCATGTGCTTCCCTGACCCTGTGGGAGCCCGGGTTTGAGGTCTGAGGCCCGGGCCCCCCGCCAGCCTCCTCTGCTCCCCAGGTGGTCGGTCACCTCTGCCTTCAGCCGTTCAATCTCAATCTCCCCATCCTCGATCTGCTGCCGCAGCTGCTTGGCCACCGTCTTCTCGGTCTCCACGATCTGCAGCAGGTGCAAGTACTTCTGCATCAATGCCTCGTGCTCCGTGGCCAGGGTCCGGTAGCTGTGGACAGAGGAACACGGCAGGTAAGCCACGGCCTCCTGGCCCCCTGGAGATCCAACCAGAAGTGGGGCTCCCCACAGACTGCACTTAGGAGAAGGTCCTGACTGCCAGACACAGTGCCCGAGGCCTTAACCTGGCTGCTGTGCTGCTACCGATGGCTCTGGCCCCTTCCCCAGCTCCCGGCTCACACTCTGACATCTGGTTCCTCCACCTGGTCTTGTTTTCACCTTGCCCGACCGCCCTCACCCTCTGGGCCTTTGCGCAGACAGATCTTCTGTCTGCAACATGCCTCCTCCCTCCTCTCCCTGGGCTAGCTCCATCCTCTTTCCCAGAGTAGGTCCTAGTTGAAATGTCATTTCCCAGAAGTCTTCCCTCCCCCCTCCCGCCATAATGTGTAGGGTGTTCCTGCAGTACTCCCGGGGTGCTATTACCATAGCGCTGGCCAGACTGATTGGGGGTGTCCGGTTACTTTTGTTTCCTCAGGAGACCCTGCCTTCTCTGATGGCAGGGACTATGCCTGTGCTGCTTACTCCTGTCTGCCCAGGGCCTAGCCCAGTGAACATTTATTGCATGGATGCAACTGAGTGAATGGACGACACACAGAGGCGAGTCAGGCACAGACATTGCACTGGCTGGGAGACATCTGAAGAACCTGTGCAGTATACCTGGGTGCCAACTCATGCACCAAAGGCTGTTAGTGCTGTAGGAATCAGAAGAGGGGCCAGGCCAGCAACGAGGACCTGTAATCAGGGAAGACTTCCTGGAGGCGGAGCTCTCTCTCCCACCAGAATCGGAATCTGGGTCTTTGGATTCCAAACCCAGTGCTCTGGGCACATGCCCGTCCAAGGGCAGCCTCAGGTGGAAGGCCTGTGCTGGGGGTAATTAGCAATGGGGCTGGGTGTTTAGGTGGGGCCAGATCAGAGAGTACCCCAAAGGATCAGAGGGTAGAAGACGTGGTCCCAGCCTTTGTGTAAATGAACACATCTCAGATTTGCAGAGCATCACGACGAGGGGGAGGGCAGGCAGGTGGGACTTGGAAGATGAGCTGGGCCGGGGGCTGCCCAAGGTCACAGGCCTGGCTTCTCCCTGATACCCACAACACCTGCATTTGAAGGTGTCAGAGCTGGGGAGAAACCCGATTCTATAAATGGGGTCCAGTCTCAGAGGGCAGAGAGGCTGTGAAAGGGGATCTCACCATTCCAGGGAGGGGTGCCCACCGGGGCAGGGGCAGGAGACTTGCAAGGCACAGATTCGGAGGGCAGGTTTATTGGTCTCTGGGAGCGTCTGCAACGAAGTCTGGGGGCCGAGGTCTCCAGTCCGCCCTCTCCCTGGCCCCCATCTTTCCTCTCCCTTTTTGCTTCAGCCCAGGACCACCAGATAGGATCTCATAAGATTCCCCTCTGCCCACATCCTGGGCTCCTCCTCGCGCTCACCCTCGTCTTCCTTCCTGTGTCCCCCTCTCGGCAGTGGGCAGCCCCCCGTTTCCCACCTTGCAACCTAAGTGGGGCCTTGAAACATTTCTGGTGTCCCTGCCAGCTCCCCACCCACCCCAGAGCTTCGGCCCCCTTCAACCTCATTCCTCACCACCCCCCACCCCCACCCCCAGTCCTCTGCAGGCGGTCCTGCTCTGACATCACAGCCTGCATGATGTGCAGTGCTGTTCCGTCACTTCCCGCCAGCCCCACGGCACGCCCACCCCCATCCTGTCTCAAGGGCAGCATCCCTGCTCGGACCTAATCTGCCTGGCTCAGCCCCAGCTCCCACACCCACTAGCTGAGGGACCTCGGAGAGGTCACGCAGCCTCTCTGTGCCTCAGTTTGCTCATCCATACAATGGGGATGATGACAGTCCACACCCTGCAGAGTTGCTGTGAGGATGAAATCTGTGGACACACATGAAGGTCTGTGCGGTGTGCCAGTGCTGTGGTAACTACCATCTCCCTCCCCGCCACATCCCTAGCCCCTGACCCCTCCTCAGGATTTCTGTGCATCAGATTCTGCCTAACAGCTCCACTGGCTTTTTCTCCTCAGCATATGCGAAGCCTCAAGTCACTCCCCACTTAGGATGAGGATGTGCCCTCGCCCTCCTCTACCCTCCCCTGAACTCCTGCCCCTCTCTTCCACCTTCAAGGTGAGGCTTGTTGGAAGAGCAACCGCACCCATCATCCCCATGTTCCCTCTTCCCCATTCACCCCTCAGCCCTCTGCGGGCTGGCGTTTGGCCCCAGCACCCACAGGAACTGGGTCCCTCTCTGGGGTCACCAACTATCTCCCACTTACATGGAGGGGACACTTTTCAGTCTGGAATCTACTGACATGACCTTCCAGGTACCCTGGATGTGGCTAGTCAGGGGGGTGCCAGTTTAGGGACACTGGCTCTCGTCACAGACTCAGAAGCTGTGTTACACAAGTTCTTTAAGTCCCTGTGACCCTCATGGCAAAATGGGACAAGGATAGCTTCCCTACAAACCCCCAGGTTTGAGGTGAAGAGGTCAGGAGGCAGAGGGTGGGAAACAGCTTTGCTCTCTGAAAGGGGCTGTGTAGCAAAGTGGCAGGCAGTGGTCCCCTGATGGTGTCAGAGAAGGAGGCTGCCCAGCTGTGCCCTGAAGGTGGGAGGGTGCGGCAGGGCAGGGAGAGAATTCTTCGGTCTGCAGTACTACTTGGTTAAAATGAGGATTTTTGTGCATCTCTTATTATAATGAATTTAAACCAGAATGATCAGGTTTTAATGTTTTCCCAACTTCCCAAGAGGCTTAATTGTCTTTACTTGCGAAGGAACTTCAACCGAGAGCATGAAGGAATCCATTTTCACACCACCTCATCTCTCCTCGCTCCAGGGGGTGTGAAAATGCAGAGCCTTCAGTAGCTTGTTTTCAGCGATGGCACTCGCCCTGGTGCTTCAAAATGGGGAGCCAGAGTCTCATCTGCAGGACAATTTGGTCTGTTTGCACCTCCCTTTCTTCCCTTCACCGGCCCTCTCTGCCTGCCTCCCTCCCTCCCCACTCCGGCTCCCCCTGTCCTTCCTTCTTCTCCTTCCCCTCCCCCCTCTCATCAATACACCTCTTTGTGCAGCACTGTCTCTTTTTTAAATTTTTATTGAGTACAGTTGCTTTACAATGTTGTGTTAGTTTCTTGCTCAACAGCAAAGTGAATCAGCTATACGTATACATATATCCCCACTTTTTTTAGAGTTCCTTCCCATGTAGGTCGCCACAGAGAATTGAGTAGAGTTCCCTGTGCTCTACAGCAGGTCCTCATTAGTTATCTATTTTATACGTAGTATCAATAGTGTATATGTGTCAATCCCAATCTCCCGGTTCTTCCTACCCCCCCCTCTCCCCTTGGTATCCATACATTCGTTCTCTACGTCTGTGTCTCTATTTCTGCCTTGCAAACAGGTTCATCTGCACCATTTTTCTAGGTTCCACATATATGCGTTCATATAAGATATTTGTTTTTCTCTGTCTGACTTACTTCACTCTGTATGACAGTCTCTAGGTCCATCCACATCTCTGTGCAACACTGTCTTTATAGATGCACAGATTCGCAGGGCTGCAAGGATACTCGGGAATCACGAAAGGCCAACTGCCTCATTTTATAAATGAAGAAACTGAGGCCCAGAGAGGGGAAGTGAGTTGCCCCCAAATAACAGTCAAGGAGCGTCAAAGGTGGAGTCGGAATCAGGCTCTAGTCCCTGAAGAGGACTCCCACGTGGCTGTCTGGTTTGCATCTAGTTCTCGCTGAGGTGCAGGCCACAAGCCACACTCGGTGTTACATTTTATACATTGCTGTACATACGCATAGCACAGGGGCATCCCAGAATACTAGACTATTATGCATACGGTGGGAGAGTACATTGTGTCTCTATACCTATTCATACACTACAGTGCTTATTTTTGTATATACCATGTATCTACTATGTATATGGAAATAAAAACTAAATTAGGTACATGCAAGCATACCTACTACTCAACATTGCCGTGGAAGAGAGCCGGTCTCTCCCTTGACACACACACGTGCACACACTCTCATGGTGCACACGATCTGAGATTAAGTAACGCTCAGAGCCTATCGTCTGTCCTTTGGTCACACAGCCGGCTGCCTAGGGAAGAGCCTGTGGCTTCTGTTGGCCCAGGAGGTGCCTGACAAGCTGCACCTGAGCCCGACTGGCTGGTGACAACTATTCTAGGGAAGGGGACTCTGTTTCCCTTATTGGTGACCATCACTGTGACCCCCGTCCCAGCCCTATAGGCCCAAAGGAGGACATTCCTCTGAGGCCAGTGGGTTGACTCAGACCCCTGGGCTTGACCAGGGAAGACAAACCATGTCCAACTGGCACGTCCCCCTGGCTTCCTAAAGGATGGTGAGTTCCGAGAGGTTTTTGTTCAAAGGTAGGTGGTGTCGGGCTTCCCTGGTGGCGCAGTGGTTGAGAGTCCGCCTGCCGATGCAGGGGACACGGGTTCGTGCCCCGGTCCGGGAAGATCCCACATGCCGCGGAGCGGCTGGGCCCGTGAGCCACAACTACTGAGCCTGCCCGTCTGGAGCCTGTGCTCCGCAGCGGGAGAGGCCACAACAGTGAGAGGCCCACGTACCGCAAAAAAAAAAAAAAAAAAAAAACCCCAGAAAACCCCATATGATTAGGATTTTATGGGCTACTTGGAACCAATTTCCAGTTTAGTGAGTTGCTTAAAGAATCATTGTCCCCTCTCTGTGGCAGACAGAATTCTAAGATAGCCCCAAGTTTCCTGCCCTGGTTTCGAAGCCCTGCATAATCTCTGGGATGATGACTATGATGCGTTTTATTCCTCTTACTAGGCTATACTATGCAGCATAGCTGACCTTAACACAGGGAGATTCTCTAGGTGGGCCTGACCCAATCACATGAGCCTTTGAAAATGGAGAGTTTTCTCTGGCTGGTTACAGAAGGGGAGGTCAGAGATTTGGGGCTGGAGAAGGGTTTGGTGAGCCGTTGTTGGCTTAAGGATGGCGGGGACCACAGGGCAAGGAAGGCAGGACCTCGTGGAGCTGAGAGCCATCCCTAGCTGACGGCTAGCAGGGAAACAGGGACACCAGTCCTACAAGGAACTGACTTTTGCCAACGACAGGAGTGAGCTTGGAAGCAGAGATTTCTCCAGAACCTCGAGGTAAGAGTCCCGCTTGACTGACTCTTTGATTTCAGCCCATGGGTCTCTGTGCAGAGACCACAGCCGAGCCCAGACTTCCGACCTACAAAACTGAGCAATGGGTGTGGTTTTAAGCTGCTAAGTTTGTGGGGTTTTTTTTTCGGCCGCACCACAATGGCGTGTGGGATTTTAGTTCCCTGACCAGGGACTGAACCCACGCCCCCTGCAGTGGGAGCATGGAGTCTTAACCCCTGGACCTCCAGGGGAGTCCCTTAAGCTGCTAAGTTTGTGATAATTTGTTCTGTAGCAGTAGAGAACTAAAACAGTCTAATAGATAGAATTTATTTTAAAAATTTGAGGATTAATGCCCATATAATGGAAAGCACAGACATTAAATAAACAGTTTGATCCGTGTAGATAAATGCATACACCCTAATCGAGATAAAGGAAATTCCCATCACCCCAGGGAGTTCCCTCGTGCCCCTTCCCTGTCAATCCCCATCCCACAAGCAACTACTGTTTGGATTTCTATCACCACAGTTGAGTTCTGCCTGTTTTAGACTTTCATATAACAGGAATCAGGCAGCATGTGCTACTTTGTGTCTGGCTCTTTTTACGCAGCCTATCGACTTTGAAATTCATCTGTTTTGTTACATATTTATGTATATATATATATATATATATAATATATATTTAATAGATCTTTATTGGAGTATAATTGCTTCACAATACTGTGTTAGTTTCTGTTGTACAGCAAAGTGAACCAGCCATATGCATACATATGTCCCCATATCCCCTCCCTCTTGAGCCTCCCTCCCATTGGGTTCCTTTTTATTACTGAGCGGCATTCCATCGCATGGATGTATTAAGATTCCTTTCTACATCTGTCTGTTGATAGACACCTTGGTTATTTCTAGTTTTGGGACTATTGTGCAAAAAGCTGCTAAGGACATTTGCATACACGATTTTTTGTAGATGTTTTTCGTTTCTCTTAGATAAATACTAAGAAGTGTAACTGCTGGGTCACAGAGTAGGTGTATGTTTCACTTTTAAAGGAAATGCCTAACAATTTTTCAAAGTGGTTGAACCACTTTATGCTCCCACTAGCATCATGTGATTTATGGTTACTCCACCCCCTCTCCAATTTTGCTACTGTCATTTTTTTTCAATTCAGCCCTTGTAGATTCTACAGGTAGTGGTATCTCATTGTCTCTAGAAAATTTTGGTGTGAATTGATTTTCGAAGTCAAGGTAGTCCTGGTTATCCAGAATATACACCAAAGTAGAATTCTATAATACCTCAACACTTACAAAGCCCCGCCACATAAATCATTTCATTTGTTTCTCAAAACAGCCCTGCTATTGGTTCTAGTTTAGTGCTGGGAGCCTGAGGTCCAGCTGCTTTCCCTGAATCTGGGTTCTTCCTGCTTGATTCCATTCTCCACAATGCCAGCAATTTCCACTCCAAATCACAGCTCTGATCATCCTGGTGTAAAACCTTTGATGGCCTCCCACGGTTCACAGAGGAGAGCTCAAACATCTCAGCTGGGTATTCAAGATCGTTCTGATCTGGTTCCAGTCCAATGTCCAACCTCACCAACCTTCTGACACCCGAACTTTGTCTCTTCATTTTTCTTGGAATTGTCTTTCCTAGATCACTGCCTTTATTTAAGGCTTTTTGGGGGCTGGTGGAGGGGCTGACGTGCCCATAGCATGACATGCCCTATTTCCAGATCCCCCAGATTCCACCATTTCCCTGAAGATGTCTCCTGTGGTGCCTTGTACTTAACACGGCCTTCATGCACCGGAGCTGTTTGTACATCTGTCTAGTGTCTTCCTGACTAGGCTGGGGTAGCCCTGGGGGAATACCTGTGTTGCATCCATCCCTGTCTGCCCAGTACCACACTCAGAGCCTGACTCTGTTGATTCATAGGTGAGAACCTAGTCTCCATTAGCTAGACTGGACACTCCCTGAGGATAGGGATGGAGGTGGCTTGACCTCAGGGTCAAGGTCAGTGCTATAGCCATAATAAATGGTTTCTGGTCAGCTGGCTTGATCCAAGGCTCAAGGAAGGGCTCTGGTATCCATCTATCTATATCCATCTTCACCTGATGGATCCATCATCTACCCATCAACATTCATCTGCCCATCATTGATTTATCATCCATCCATCCATCCGTCCTTCACATATACTTTCAACACTCATCCATTTATCATTCATTTACCCTCTATTGATCCATCATTCACCTTCCACATATAAACTCAACATCCAACCTCTATCCATTCATTCATCTTTGCATTCTTCCCATCTACACTGCTGAGAACTTGTCTATACCTTTATAAGGCCCTGGGGATGCAAAGAATCCTACTTAGTCCCTGCCCCAAGGAGCTTACACTTTACTGGAGAGTAGACACAGGAACACACCAATATCCACTCAGCCAGAAAGATCTACTGCTCAAAGGGGTGAGTCTGGGTGTCCATCCCACCTGACAGTACTTAGCTTTGCCAGGGGATTGTTAGCTTGGGAGCCACACCCTAGCCCACAAGCCCATCATCTCCCCAAGACCCAGGAAGACTCAACGCAGCTTGGAGCCCCCATTTTCTCTGCAGCATACACTCTCCTTTTGCTTTTCTCCCCACCTGGCCCAGTGAATCCCTCCAGAAAGGGGTACACATTGTTGGGAATGAAGGGACGAGCAGGTCTAGAATCCCTGAACATCTGAGCTCAGAGAGGTTTACAGAATTTCAGTTTACAGATGAGAAAACCAAGGCCCGGAGAAAAGACAGGACTAGTCCATTCCTGCCGCATCCGGGTTAGAACCCTGGTGGTCTTAGCCTTTGGTGGCTATAAAGCCCTGTAATCCAACCAAATTGTACTCAGTTCTCCTAGTATGAAAAAAAGGAGCTCATCTGGTTGAAGGGGGCAGGAGGCTGTAACGCTGCACCTCAGGGCCCTTGGTTCCCTGTGCACCCCAGGGAGGCACGTCCCAGAGCTCCGGGGCTCTAAGGGCGGGCCTGTCAAGATGCCCTTCTTACAGCTTCCATCCTCCCCCCATCTCCTCCTCCTCCATGCCTTCCCCTCCTGGGGTTTGAGTCTGCTCAGGACGGGGCCTTTGGGTGGGCGAGACATACCTGGCGTGAGCGATGGCTGCCACCCACTCGTCACAATCCCTGGCGTCCTCTGTCCTCAGCTCCAAGGCTTTCTGGTTCTCGTGGCTGAAGTTAACCGTGAAATAGTGCTGCACCAAGAAGAAGACAGCTCCGATTACCAGGGCGATCGGCACGGAACCGGCAGCGTCTCCCGTTAACGATCTGGCTGTTCTGCAAAGTGCTCATTGCCACATCTGCTAGGCAAGGATTCATTATTCGTGATCATCGGAACGCCATTCTGTTTAGCGGTTTCAAACTCTCTATTAAGGCAGGCTTTGTACCATGTAACAGAACCTACGCTTAGGCTATTGTAAGAAGGAAGCAAACCCCACAAAGTCCTATTTACCAACAAACTGCAAAAAAGCCACTTTTAAACCATCAGGTATGCCGGGAGAAAGGCAGAGAAAACACACCAAGAGAACATCCCCTTTCGGGACCTGGTATCAATTCAGGGCAGCATGCATTTAATTCACTCCACACAAATGTTTCAACACACTCTTCTAGGTCCTGGAGTTAGAGCAATGAACAGATAGACCCGAGCAGAGCCCACCGGAAGCCAGCTCGTGTTGGGTGCAGTGACCGACTTAGAGCTGCTCAAATGTGGGGTCTGCTGCCCGAGCTCCCAGGGAAGCAGAGGAGCCAACGAGAGACACACATCTGTAATATCGTTCTATGAATGAATACGTGTAAAGCTCTTAGAATAATGCCCGAAATCTAGTAAGTACAAGTGTTTGCTATAATGAACACAGTGCAACGATCATTACTGTCATGGAGGTAAGAAAAAAGGGCCCAGAGAAAGCCAGCCACTGATTCAGCCCAGGGAAAGCAGAAGGCCTTCCCAGAGGATGAGGCGTTGGTTGGTCCAGGTTTTATTTCAGTTGATGGAATCGAGAGCGCACACCGTGCTTGCGGGTAGGAGGGGCCGTGCGGTGGGGTTAAGGATGCCAGGGAGGAGGCTGGGCAGGGGGCGGGGCCTGGGTGGTGGAGCTGAGTGGCGGGATGGGGTGGAGGAGAGTAGAAAGCCCAGGTTTCCGGCTGGAGCAACTAGGTGGGTGGGGATGCCATAGACTGGGGGAGGCATGGGCAGGATAAAGGGCAGGTGTCGGGGGTCAGGGGTGGGGGGTGGACATGCAGACCCTGTGTGCCTGTAGGCCACGTCTCTGCGGGCTGCAGACAGGGGTCGGGGGTGTCAGCCTCGGGGCGGAGAGGAAAGCTGGCTCAGCCAGAGAGAAGGGTGCATAGGCAAAGTGCTGGGGGCCCCACCTGCGGAGGCCTCCTGGGTCTGGTCCTGGTGAAACTAGGAGGAGAGAGGCAGGCAGTGAGGTGCAGAGAGGGCCCCCGAGGCCTGCCCATTCAGAAGATGCACCGCAGGCCGCGGGGCCCAGGCAGCAGGGAACAGCAGGATGGAGCACGTAAACTTGTTTTTAGCTTCCGCTGACATGACTGTCTTTCTGTTAATTGTTGTTCTTGGTGGCAGCCAGAAGTGTGTGTGTGTGTGTGTGTGTGTGTGTGTGTGTGTGTGTGTGTTTTGCAGAGTCAAGGTCTCTCACTTCTTTCCTACGAAGCAGGTAACTGGCTGTCCTCCCCCTGCGAGGGAGCAGGTGAAAGCCCGAGCTGCGGTGGCCACCTATGCACTTTCCCCATCTCTCGAGAGGTGGTGAACACGCAGATGCTTGTTTCCCATGATCTCATTTATTCCCATATTCACCAGGTGGAACAGGTCTTACTATCTGTTTACTGCAGAGGAACCTGAGGTGCAGAAAAGTGAAGCCGCTTGCCTGAGCCCACATGGCTGGAAAGAAGAGAAGCCGGAATAACACACCTTCCCTGGGTACCTACTGTCCACTCAGATCTTGGAGCTCCACTGCCAGCAACTGCCTGAGGATCTCACAAGGCTGGTGGTCTAGCAGGTGAATGGGGTGTTTCTGGGGGTTCTGGGGAAATGCTATCAATAGCCATCATTTCTAGGGATGAACAGTGACCCTGGGTATCATCAGAGCTCTTGAGACAGCCCCATCACCTCAGCTGGTGTTGGATCAGAGCTCTGACAGACCCCAGGTCACCCTTGAAAGCTGAACCACCCCTGGGCTTTCCCAGAGTTACGAGGATGTGCCGAGGCCAGAGGTGAACCACTGCAGAGTGGCAGAGTGGACACCGGGCTCAAACTGGGGCCGCTAGAGCTGCTGTGATGACACCAGGACCACACCTTGGGCATTCTGCCCCAACCAGAACCCCCTCAAAGCTTCTCGGAGTCTGGCGGACTCACTGAGAACAATACGTGGGCCTCAGCATGACCATGGGACAAGAGCTTAGCCATGTTTGCCAAAACGATGTGACCACATGGGTTCATGTGGGTGCTGGCTGGACCCCTCTGCAGAACAGAACCATTGTTCTGGAGTCAGCCCTGGGGCACTCTAGAACTCTCCAGTCAAGACAGAGCCACATCTGAGGCCTCCCTGGGACACTGAGCAGGACTCACACACTATATGTGATCAAGGATGTGGGATAAATTCAGAAATAAACCCAGGGGCCTCCTCCAGGAGCCCACATTTCAAATGTGGAATCCTGACAGGCCCAACTAGAGTTGTTGGAACATATCTGGAAATCCAACAGAAGCAGAAACCACCAATGGACCATCCCTGGCTTCATTAAAGAAGAAGCAAGACTTGGTGAAATTACTCCTGGAGCCTCACCAGGGCTGCAGGGATGGGCCCAGCGCTCCACCTGGGGCCTCCACAGAGCCTCCCTGGACCTGAAGTGAGAGGTGGATACCTTGACCTGGGGCTCCACCAGGAGTCCCAAGATGGATCCCGAAACCCTCTAAGCATCAAACTCAGACCCCTAGAACGATCCCAAACGACTCCAGGAGCCGTACCAGGTTCAGGGCAGAGCCTGGGGCTTCACCTGGGCTGCTAAGCATCTCCACCAGCGGGTCTCAACCCTGACTGTACATTGGGCTCTGCTGTCACTAGTCTGGGTGTGGCCTGTGCGCCCCTTGGTGATCCTAATGTGTGGTCAAGGTGGGGAGCCACTCGCTGGTCTAGACCTTCCCCTGAGGCCTCAGCAGGTTAAGAGGGATTGATCCAGAAACTACACCTGGGACCACCAAACTCCTAGGAAGGGACTCAGACATCACACCTGGGGTTGTGCCGAGACCAGAGTCATGTTCGGGTCCTTATCTTGGCTGGAGGAAACCTTCTAGAAGCACACCTGTGGCCTCATCTGGGTTCGAGGTACTAGACTTAGAACTGGGGCCTCACCAGGCTGCGATCCTGGACTTCAGCTCATGCCTGGTCCCCAGGATGCCCTCTCTCTGCCCTGTATCACCTGACCACTAACTGAATGCTGCTGCCCCATGCCTGTGTGGGCTGGACCTACGCCCCCTCCTGCCTCAGGATGGGCCTTTGTTTCCAAAGTCCCAAGTGCCTGTATGGCAATAAACTTCTATCTAGCACAGCTAAAGCAGACCTGAGCCTCTGCGGGCTGGGGAGGTAGGCTTGGAACCCTGCCTGCTTGGCCTTCCCCTTGCCTCCTGCCTGTCCCAGTCGGCTGGCCGGGCTGCGGCACCTCCACAGGACAGAGAACATTGGGAAACCACTGACAGGTACAGTGACCAACCATCCCAGTTTGCCTGGGACCGAGGTGTTTCCGCGGGTACAGGACTTTCAGCGCTAAGACCAAGGCAGTCCCGAGCAAACCGGGGTGCTTGGTCACCCTACAAAAGGTGGAGGAGGTGGAAGTCCCAGCAGCCGGGTCTGGGTCTGGCTCTGTTGCTCAGAGCCAGGGATTCTGGGCAACCTCTGCATCTCCCTCTGGCCAATGGGCATGACACTAACTCTCGCCTTGGTCAGCTACACACAAGTGGCCTCAATCATGAAAAATCAAGTTCTCTCCACCTTTAACTCTCTACCTGAATGATATCTCATTCGTGAATTCAACCCATATTTTTCAGTCCCCACTGTAACCCAGACACTGTCCACCTCATGGTAATCAATGACACACACGAAAGCCCACGATGCTGAATGCTTTCTGCAAGGCACGGGCACTCCACACCATCGGGTCTTAGTGTATCTCTTTCCTGCTCCTTCTAGACTGTCAAATGTGCTGCCCCCGTCCTTCCCCATCAAAGCCATTATCAGCTTGTAGTGATTTTTTTTTCCCGCTTTTGGGACGTCATGTGGCATGCGGGATCTTCATGCCCCGACCAGGGAGGGAACCCGCGCCCCCTGCAATGGAAGCTCAGAGTCTTAACCACTGGACTGTCAAGGAAGTCCTGTAATGCCTTTCTACTGTCTTTCCTACCACAGCAGAGAGTCTCAATCTGGGGTGCACATTAGGGATACCTGGGAATCTAAGAAAACACGGATGCTTGAGCCCCCTCCTCAGACACATTAAAGCAGATCGTGGGAGAAGGGGAACAGGGAGAGGACACGGTTCAGGCACTGGTATTTTTCAAAGCCCCCCAGTTGGTTGCAATGTTCACCCAGTGCTGGGAACCCCTAAGAGGGAGCAATGTCTGCAGCAGAAGCACCTCTTCCCCTCCCCCCATCCCCCCATGTTCTCCTAGAGATGCACGGTCCTGGAGCCGATACCTGGAGTAGCCATAGACACTATGCAGCCAGGAGTTCCCAGTTATTTGGAAGTGACACAGACAGACCAAATGAATGAGCTGTGTGTGCTGAAGGACAAAAGACAAAGGAGGAAGTGGAAGTGTCTCAGAGAAAAGCGGAGATGGGAGACCTGGTAACTAGAGTGGGAGTTGGGGAAGGTGGGGCGGAGAGACACGGTTCCTGGTCCAGGCCTTGGAGACCCAGACACATGGTTTCTCCTTGGGTTCCATTAATTATCACTGTAACTATTCCAAGAGTCCTCCTTAAGCAAAAACCTTAAGCTGCTTTGAATAGGCTCCTGTTCCTTTCAAATAAATGATTCCTGACCAGGAATATCCCCAGAGCCTGGCACTGTTCCTCGGCCTGCGCATGGAATAGCCTTCATTCCTTGAATGGGTGACTGAATGCATTTTTCAGCATGGCATGGGAGCCCGGCTTATTCATTAATTGATTAACAGCAAAAGCCGTAAAGCAGGTGGCATTGAATCTGCTTCTCAGGCCTGGGCAGTGAGCTGGCTGGAAGGGTGTGGGCACTGGCTTTTCATGAACGAGGCTTATATCTCTTCAGGGAGAGGAGGCCCACTCACCTCATAAAGGCACTGAACAGTCCTGCAATGTAGGACCTTCTTCCAGAACTTATCCCACCACGGAACCCTTTTGTTTTCATTTTTGGGAAGATCTACCAACATTCCAGAAAACCAGTGTTCCGGGGACTTTGGGACCCTGGAGTTGTGGCACATACCAGGCTTTGGAGTCGCCTGGGTTTAAATTTATTATTTAGCTTCGGTGTCTCCAGCGTGTCTCTTCACTTCTGTGGACTTGTTTTCTCTTTCACAAAAAGGGGAGGCTCTTACCCATCTCACAGGGTTCTGTAAACAGATGATGTTGTCAAAGCTCCTGGTTCATAAAAGGGCTCATGATGGTTTTTAAAGTAACTGAATCATTTGCAAAGTCCAAGAGATGGGTCTAATCAACCTATCAGTGGACAATTACTAGGAAAACCACATACATGTGCATTCACATGCCCGTGTACAAACAGCGTTCCCCCTAACATTCATGTTCGTCGGAATCTGTCAAGAAGACCTTATGTGAAAATATGTGGAATCTAAAAAAAATGGTATAAATGAACTTATTTACAAAACAGAAACAGAGTCACAGATGTAGGAAACAAACTTATGGTTACAAGGGGGGACAGGTTGTGGGGGGGATAAATTGGGAGACTGGGATTGACATATACACACTACTATGTATAAGACAGATAACCAACAAGGACCTACTGTATAGCACAGGGAACTCGACCCAATACTCTGTAATGACCTATAAGGAAAAAGAATCTAAGAAAGAGTGGATATATGTATATGTGTAACTGACACACTTTGCTGTACACCTGAAACTAACACAACATTGTAAATGAATTCTACTCGAACACAAATTTAAGAAAAAGACCTTCTTTGAAAATACGGTCTTTACAGATGTAATCAAGGTAAGATGAAGTCATACCAGATTAATAAGAAGAGGCCTTAATATATAAAAAGAGGGAAATGTGGACACAGGCACACAGGGGAGAAAGCCATGTGAAGAGGGAGGCAGAGACTGGAGAGATGCGTCTACAAGGCGAGGAACACCGAGGACTGCTGGCAGCCATCAGGAGCTACAAGAGGCAAGGAAAGATTCTTCCCTCCAGACTTCAGAGGGACCATGGCCCTGCAGGCATCTTGGTTGCAGACTTCTAGCCTCTGGAGCTGTGAGAGAATAAATTCCTGTTGTTTTAAACTAACCCCCCTCAAAAAAACAAAACCAAACCAATCCATATGCACGTGCACACACCCAGGAGGCATGGGAGAGGCTTAGGAACTGGAGTCATAGCTGTGCCAAGATCAAAGGATGACGACGAATCAGCAATTCGCGGCATTCCTTCCATCACCTTCGGCTCCCATTTCTTTCTCATTTCTGATATTCAGTTGGTCACCAGGGTCTCTGCTCTGGATATCTCTGGAACTCTGCCTTCTGCCAAACTCACTGCTTGCTTCCAGGCTCCCTCATCTCCCACCCGGGCCATTGTCCCCTGTGGTCTCCCTGCCCCCGGTCTTGCCCCCTTCTGATTCATCCTGTTTGACCAGAATCCAGACCCACTGTCCTGTCTGGGCCCCTGCTTGCTGTCTCCTCCAAGAGGGAGGTGGGCTGGGGTCAGCTGCAGGATGGATGCCATCACTCTCAGTCAACCCCACCCCTTCCACTTAGTAGGTCCACTCCGGCGGCCTGGTCAGGCAGGGTCAGCTTCTCCCCCGCTGGGTCCTGGCTCCTTCCTCCTGGTCCATCTTTGGGACCACAGTCCCAGCTGGTCCTGGCCTGGCAGTCCTCTCTGCCCGACGCTCCCGAAGTCCCAGTGCCAGAGGGAACCTGAAGGGGCCTCAGCGGTGTGTGTGTGTGTGTGTGTGTGTATGCTCTGGCTGGAGTCCATCTCTCCCTCTATAAGGGGCTATCCATCTCGCAGGAGAGATCCCGCTCTTACCTGGGCCAGGCCACCCTGGGAGTGTGTTCTGCCCTCTCTCAGGGCTTCTGCAGCACCGTGCACGGTTCTCAGCGTTGCTCCCTCCCCGCTCTGGCTGCACCAGCCTCATGCTGGCCACACAGTGGGGCTTCACTGGGCACAGTATGTCCCAAATGGCCCTGCTCAACAGAAGTGTTGGCTTCGAGCAGCCCCACTGGTGCTCCCACACCAATCCAGAAAAGACCCACCTATCCTGCCCTATGGCTGTGGCCCCACCTATCCTGCCCTACGGCTGTGGCCCCACCTATCCTGCCCTATGGCTGTGGCTCAGCTGGTATGGCTCCGCACAGGGTCTGGACACCCCACTTCATGACATTCTTGCCCCCTGCTCTGAGTGGCCTCGCTTCACCGACCTCTGCCTCTGGGTTCTCAAGTGTTGGCCTTCCCAGGGCCTGGTTACTGCACCGTGACCTCTGCTCTGACCCGGGGATGAGCGCCTGTCTCAGACCCCCATCTCCTATGGGCTCCTGAGAGTCCCAGGGCTGAGAGCTGCTGCCGGGGACCGACCTCCTAGACACCTTATCACTCGCTTGCTTCTACTCCCTGCCTGCCCCCTGGGGACAGGAACAGAGGTGGGAGGAGAGACAGGAATGTCAGAGCTGAAGAGCCCAGTGAAAGTCCCTCCCTCCCAGAGTCAGCCTTGAACTAGGCAGTGCTTGACCAGTGGCCTGGGGGACTGTGTCATCCTCCAAGCTTCTGCTGCTGAATGGTCTGTGTTTCCATGTACATTACTCCAGACCCCATGAGCCACAGCCACAGATGTCATGCTTGGCTGGTCCTGCACGAACACCTTTCAATCTGTCATCACAAGTCAACAAGCCTGCCCTTCCCCCTCCCACCAACAGCCTCTCTAGACGTTTGCTGAAAGAAGGAATGAATTCCAGTGTGGACATGTCTGCCTTTCACCTTCTGTTAGAAATGACCTATGCACAAAGGTGTTTATTAATTGCAGCTCTGTTTGTAATTAACAAAAGACTATATATTACCCAAATGTCCCTCAAGAGATTAGCTAAATAAACTATAGCACATCCACACAGTGGAATACTATGCAGCTGTAAAAAAGGACGAGGACGATCCATATACTTATAGAGAACGATCTCCACGACATAGTGAGAAAAACAGGTGTAGAATAGTGTTTGTAGTATGCTACCACTTGTATAATTATACAGATGCGCATATATATGGCCATAGAGCAATACATCTTTGCATATATTTGCATATATAATGCATATATTTGCATATATAATGTCTCTGGAAGAATGCATAAGCAACTGGTAACATCAAAATCCTTTGGAGAGGAGAACTGGATTGCTGGGGTCAGCAGCAGAAACGAGCATTGCCAATGTACACTTCTTTGGTAATATACTACCAATTCTAAAATTTTATCTACCTACTTATTTATTTTTGGCCATGCCACGTGGCATGTGGGGATCTTAGTTCCCTGACCAGGGATCAAACCTGTGCCCCTGGCATTGACAGCATGGAGTTTTAAACACTGGACCTCCAAGGAAGTCCCAATTCTAAAATTTTAAAATAAAAGGTAGTGGCTGTTTGAGAGGCCCAGCCGGCCATCCACTCCCCAGGTTCTCCAACCTGCACCCTGCACTCCTGGTCACCAGGACACTCCTCTTTCGGACCCCAGCGGTCCAGCGTACTGGAGAGTGATCTCCACCAAACATGCTTAGCCTGCCCTGAGAGCCCACGGGAGCCACTGATGGGGTGGGCCCCTGTTCTTGCAGTGATTCTGCCCTGGAGATCGTCATCACTTCCCCACTGGTCCCCCTTATGAAAGCCCCTGGATATACAAGTGCTCGTGCTTGAGGAACTGCACCACGTCTTTCCAGGAGGCAATGGGTGTCCCATAACCAGCTTGTTTCCCTTTTCTGTCCAGGCTACCAGGAAGTTCTCAGATGTAATTACTTACTTGCCTCTCCTCACCCATGCCCACACCGTATGGGCTCTGCTTTTGGAACACCAGCCCTTCCCCCAGGTCCCCAAAGCCTGTGGATCTGACCAGAGGTGAGGGGAGCCCAGGTGACAACCCATGTGGCCGGAGGGCAGGTAAGGTCCCTTGCGGGAGAAAGAGGGTAGAAGGGCAGCGGCAGGCTCGGGGCAAGGTGAGTGGGCACGCAGAGAATGCTGCATGATTGCCTAGGTGCTTCCAAACTATTTCACTCATTTCTTGAGTGTGGCTAAGAGTCTAAGAGAATTAAATAAAGTTGGTTATATTTTATTCATATAGTCTGACAGAGGAAAAGTCAATCTAGATCAAGCTTGTCTGAATTTCTAGATGGGTTTCTGGAATACTGGCTAAGCTTGCTAAAAATTCATTCATTCACTCTTCTAAAATGAATTTTATTTTAAGGTCTGAGTTAGATTTTCCAAGTTGAAAAAAAAATCAAAATTCAACTAGGAAGTATCTTCTTGAAAATAATTCTCTCTTTTTTTCAGGGCAAAGAAGTTGCGTTAGCCTTGCTGGATTAGTAAGATCTGGTCTTTAAGTATAAATTGCTGAATTTAACAGTTGGCCTGGATGTCCACTGACCTGAACAATCTAGAACAAGGAGGGCTGACATTTATTAGCAGTGACAGCTCGGGGTCTGGCACAACAGACACTCAGGTATCTGTTGAGAGATGAGCTCCCTCTATCTGAGCTTTACCTGCCAAATGGGGATTCTCTCTCCCCTGTGTAGAACTGCAGTAACAGCAGCGTTACTTTGGTGGTTACCGGAAATGCTAAGCCTGAAAAGGACTTTGTAAGCTGCAAAGGTGCTCTATCTGAGTGGTGGCTGGAGGAGAAGGTATGGTAGGACAGCACCTGGTGCTTTCACGGGATGAGAACTTGACACTCCCTGCCGTTGCCCACCGAGCCCGGGAGGTGGGAAGCCCCAGAGGCTGTGCGGTGCATCCTGGGATGGTTTTTGTAGCACAGCGCAAGCCCAGGTTTCAGTGACACGGTGACGCAGTGACCGGCTGGGATGGGAGTGGAGGGGGGACCTTCAGTGCTCGGCACTCCCCAGATTCAGGCCTCTTTTACTGCTCAGTTCCACAGCCTCCTCTGACCTGACCTCCTGCCTCCAGATGGGTCGTCCTTCTGTCTCTTCTCACCCTGCCGTGATCTCTCCAGCACAGAGATCACAGCAGTTCGTCTCTAGCGGAGAGACCCGTGCTGGCTCCCCACTACGCTCTGTAGCCTGCACACAGGCTTTAGGGGCCAGCTCTGCCTACCCTGCAACCTACATTTCCTGTCCTACTTGTCTCTTTCTTGGCGGAGTCTCCCTGATGCCCCCAGGCTGGAAGGAGATGCCCCTGTAAGCCTGAGCACCGATTCTGCTTTCTGTCATTAAACCCATCAAGACGGCGCCTTTGCCTTTCTCCTCAGCTACTCGAGAGTGTGTGTGTGTGTGTGTGTGTGAGTGTGAGTGATCAGATCTGCATTTTGGAAAGTGGTCTGGCTGCGGAGAGGCACGGAGATGGTGGGACGCAGCGGATGTAGGGAGACGGTTCTCCCAGCATCTCTAGAGCCCTGCTTTCAGGCACGTGGTGGGTCTGCACGTCCCCATCACCGCTGAACTGAAGCCACATGACCTGCCTTGTGGTCATGTGGTCAGCATGGGTCACTTCCGGGGGGCGCTTTAAGAGCCAGGGAGAGATCTGCCGCATTCTCTGCCCTTGGCTGTGGTGACTGTGGAGGCAAGTGTCAGGATGAATCTCCATCAGGCTGGGTCCCTGAGCGATCACAATGAGCAGTGCCCTCCTGCCAACCGCATGGGACCTAAAGCATGAGCAAGAAATCAGCCTCTGTCATGGTCATGGAGATCTGGGGCTTGGTTGTTACTGCAGCATGACGCCACTCATGCTGACCAGTACACCTGTTAGGAGGCCCCCACCTAAGTCCAGACAAGAGATGATGGCTGTCTGGACTAGAGCCTTGGAGGAAGAGAGGGACAAGAGTGGATGGTCTGAGAGAGATTTAGGAGGTGAAATCCATGGGGCTGGGTGAAGGTGTGGCTGCCAGGGTTGAAGGAAGCTCCTGCAGCCATTTTTTCTCTTTCAGGGGCATGCTTGCTCAGACATTCTCAGAAACCCATAGGTTATTTGAGATAAGATTTACCATCCTACTTTTATACCCAGGGTCAGGGCTCCGTGTTGACTCACTTCAAACCTGCCAGAGACCCAGGTGATCTGGGTAATTGCTTCATGCAGAAGCAGCCTTGTCCTAAAGGTGAAAGCTGAAGCCACAACAGCTACCGTGAATTGATCGGACCTACGGTGCTACGCTAGGGCTTTACCAATAGCATCAAGTACCACACTCAGAACAGGGCTGCTGGGGAGGCTGTGTTACGGTTTCCACCTCACAGATGGGGAAACTGACGCTCAGAGAGCAATAAGACCTTCCCTAGGTAGGAGGTGACAGAGCCAGGATCCAAAGCCAGTCTGTGTGGCTCGAAACCCACAACTTTTACCTAAGGCTGCGTCATTGCCAGAGACAGAGAAACCCCTCAGTGAATGAGCTGGGAGTCGAGGCTGCGCCCTCCTCTCCGAGCAGCGGATGATGGGCAGTGGGGGAGTCCGAGGCTCCCAGCTGCTCCCTGCACGACAGCCGCCTTTACGGAGGTGTTTGGGCGTTGGCAGTGTTCTGGGCCCCCCTCAAGTGCACGCGTCACCAACTCTCCTGCATAAACATCGGGGGCTGAGTCCTGTTCTTGGCTCTGTACACATGGGCGCCGGCTCCAGGCTCCCACGGATTCCAGGGAAACGGGACTGCAGGGTGTGGATGCCTGCCTTGGGGTGTTTATCCTTGACTCCTGGGATTCGAGGTGCAAGGTTCCAACCCAAGCAGAAACAAAAGCTGCTTCACAGATGTCACCAGAGAGGCAGTGGCATCATTCCGCTTGCTGCTAATTCTCTCTCTCCCTCATTTTTCATTTATCTCGGCAGAGGATGGTAAACTCACACAGTCCCTCAGCCCAAGTCTTTATGCTGTGCTTGTGCCTGGAGAGCTCAGGTTTTGGAGTCAGGTAGACCTGGGTTCACAGGCCAGCTTTGCCCCATATGCTCTCCGTAACCTTGAACAAGTTGCTTACCATCTCTGAGCCTCAGTTTGGTCATCTCAAAAATGGGTTACCAGGTATAACCTCACAGGGCTGTTGGGACGATTAGGGGAGGTATTGTACGTAAAACATGCACTCTGACCCTTACTTCTAAGGGGAAGGAAGACCCTTCACAAACCACCAGCCAAATACATCAATTAATCCCAACCTGATGAGCGATGTGGATGAAGGAGAGAGGGTTGTCCCTGCCTGTGATGGGGGACCTGGGGCTCCTCTAGCTCCTGCGGTGAGGGGAGGCCCTCAGGAGGTGACTTTTAGGCTAAGACCTAAAGGGAGGTCTTAGGAGGAGGAGAAGTTGGTCACTGAAGGCTGGGGGGAGTTGGGGATCATTCCAGGCACAGGGAGCAGCTGCTGCAGAAGCCTTGAGGTGGGAAAGAGGAGGCAGGTGTAGGGTGAGGAAGGAGGGGGATGGGAGGATGGGGCAGAGTTAGCAAGGCAGGCAGAGGCCGGAGCCCGCTGGCTCCTCCAGGTCATGTTGGAGAATCTGCAGTTTTTCCTAAAGGCAGTGAGAGCCAGTGACACTTTCAGTGGCTTAGCACATGGTCAGGTGTGCCCTTTAGAAGCTCACTCTGGTGGCTTGCTGTGTGGCAGGGGACTGGCGTGGGGCGAGATGGGACCCTGTGAGCGAGTTCAGCACATCAACCCTGACACTGTGAGCTCCTGAACCAAGGCAGGGGCAGGGAGAGAGTCCGGACTCCTTAGGATGGAGAATTCCTCGCACTTGGTGTTTACTGTGGGAGTGAGTCTAGGGAGAGTGCCCTACTCCACCGTGAGCCCTTTGAAGACAAGGATTAAGTTTGATTTTTCTCTGTGTCCACAAGACCCAGCATGGGCTTCACACCGAGAGCCAAAATGTTTACGGCACGCACAAATGGCAGTGAGATTTTAGTGTAGGCTTGTGTGTGTACAGTCTGCTTCCGACCTTCATCCCACTGTCGCCAAGCAGAGGGGCAGGGACCTGGTACTTCCTTGTCCCAATTAAGGTGTCATTACTGAGCTGCTTCAACCTCATTTCAGTGCTAGACATATCTGGGGGCTGGGGTGGGGAGATGGGCACCCCACACACTTACCCCTGGGGTCCCACACCTGCCGGGCTGGGCCTGGTCTGGAACCGTGGGGCAGCCCTGCTGGCCCTTCCATAGGTGCAAGGATCGTGGGCTGAGTTGCTGGTACCACGTGTATGCATGACGTCCCTGTGTCCCTGTGTCTGGGGCGGGGGTTGCTTTTCGAGTACACTTACTCCCCTACATTCACGTTTGTGTTTTTCTGATTGGCCCAGAGGGCTGAACGTGCTACAGCAACAGGCAGGCAGGCTTTGTGGTGAAGACGGCGCAGCTGCACAGAAAGCCAGAGAGCCTTTCAGTGGCTGCCTTGCTGGGTGGCGCTGGTGAGATTGTTTCCTCATCTGTAAACCGGGCACACTCATGGCTTTAGGGCTGTTGTGAACAGGTATCCACCAGGCCAACCAGAAATGTGTCCTGTGAATGAGGACCAGGAGAGGGACTTCCTCTTGTCTCCAGGGAAAGCCACCCACTGGGTGGATAACAGGTGCTAATGGGCACCGCCAGCTTCCGGAACCTCTGCCCACATCACTGCTGAGGTTCCGGCTGAAGGGATCTGTGTCCCTTCTGTTTTACAGGAATCAGGAAGAGTCTGGGCGGGGTGGGGGGGGGCGGTAAGGGGAGTGCTGGGGTTGGTTTGGTCAAGTCCACCACTGAGAAGCTGGGTCTGGAAGCTCTGTTTCGGGGGGCTGGGAGTGAGGGTGGGAAAAGCCAGTGTGGGGTGACTCCATGCCTGAGCAGGGCAAGAACCCCAAGGGTCAATCTCTGAACCCAAATTCGAAGTCCAGGGCCTCTGGGCCTTCAGTGTGTGTAGGGTCAGAGGTGAGGAGGTCAGGGCTGAGCAAGCAGGGCTCAGGCCAGCGTGTAGAGGGGTGCTTGCAACTGTCAGTCAGCACAGGAGCGCGGCTGTGCCCCTCCGATCTCAGGAGGCCTCGGGATTCCAGGCCAGAGCTACCACAGACGCCGTCAGAGCAGTGTAGAAGCAGCCAGAGGATAGCACATCACGTTAGGATGGGCCTGGGCTCCCAGAGCACCCTGAGAGCCCTTCCTATTACAGCATCTTCACAGTGTAAGGTGACCATCCTATCCTACTAGAGCCTCTTCACGGTGTAAGGTACCATCTTTATCTGTGTTCATCTTCCCTGGGGGCCGGGGACTGTGACATCCAGCTTCCTGGGCCTATGACCCCACGCTGGGCCTGGACTGGTACACAGTCAGTCCTCAGGACATGAAATGTGGAATTGACAAGCGACACCAGTAAGTTCAGCTCAATTAGTCTCCTGAGCACATACTGTGTGCTTTGTCCCTGACTCATCCCTGTCATTCGGGTGGTTCCCAGCCAAAACCTGGTTTCTATTTCTTGAGAAACCATCTCTGGCCCCTCCAGATGGAAGCTGCCTGCTCAGGCCTGGATAAAAATGACATCCTGCTAAAACCAAATCTTCACTAGATGTTGGCCAGTCCAAACTGATAGCCTCTTTGAGGCCTCCTAACATGGGTTCTCTGCCACATGCCCAGCAGGTTTTGAATCAAGGTTTCCTGTGGTTTACAAGGCAAACCCAGTCACAGAATGGCTTGGAGCTGGGCCTCTCATGAGGGTGCTCTGTGGGTGCTACGGGGGCTCCCCCTCAAGGAGAAACATGGAGCAGCTGCAGAGGCCGTCAGTTTTACTCAAAGGTTTAGAAAAGAAAAAGATAGAAGTTTTTATAGACACGTGCAGACCAAAGGAACAGGATCTACTTTTCCATACGAGCCAAACTCTCGGTCTGGAGTCAAATGGAACATCTCTATAAGTGTACGGAACAAAGCACACATCTTTAACAGAAATTTGCACCTGAGCTGGGCAGCACCAGACCATCCCCTATTATTCCCAACCCTCTTCTGTTCTCTTGTGCCAGGAGGGCTACTCTTGGGACCACATTTGAGGATCTCTGACTGTTGGTGTTCTGGGGAAACGGCTCAGACCACACGTGCACATGGTCAAGTGGTTTTGCACTCCTATCCCTCCCATAATCCACTGCTAGCAAGATTCAACACCCAAGCCAAGAGGTGAATGATCTGGAATCAACGTTAAGATCTCATTTTCAGGAATTCTTAGACATTGGGTGAATTCTAGGTCTGACTCTGCCACTGAATCAGAAACAGGTAGGTAATTTCTTCCCAATCCGCTCTTCAGTTTCCCTATCTGTAAAATGGGAGTGGGCTGTACAATCTCTCTGAGGTTCCTTTCAGCGTCAACATTTTATGTCAGACCTCTATTCCTTGTCCAGGTGGGTATAATTCAGATTCAATTAACATTTATCATGTCAAACTAAAATGGACTGTGAGCACACTTCCATACATATTATTTGTGTTCTCAAAACCCCAGAAATATAGGTGTTATTACCTCCATTTCGTTTACAAAACAGCGGCTCAGAGAAGTTTAGTGTGTTAACTGAGGTCACACAGACAGGAAGTTGCAGAGCTGTGATTCAGTCTCAGGCCTGTTTCTGGCTTTGCGTCCAAGGGGCTGAGAGCACACACTGTGTGCCCAACAACTCAGCTTCCTTCAGCCCTCTCTCCCCGCCTGCCCGGGAGCTCAGCTCTGTGCTCTGGGGTAGGGGGCCGAGGATGGGCGCCAGTTGGGGCTATAGGCCACTGGTAGTACAGGTGGACTTTGGCCAACAGGTGTTGATAATGTTCTGGAAGGCTGGCAAAGGGCAGGTTATCAAGGGCTGAGAGGGCATCTCTGGCCTAGCCTGGGTCTGGGTCTCCCAGGTGTCTTCCAGGCCCCATTTGTGCCTTTAACTTAAGAAGCTGCCTACTCTTTGCTTTGCTTTGCCATCTGGGAGCCCCTACCTGCCACATGGCTTGCCATCCCCAGAGACCCACCCTCACATATTCCTGTCCACCTTTCTCAGCCTTCGAAATCATCTCACAGTACCTCTGGGCTGAGGGCAGGGAAGGAAGAGATGTGCTGCGGGGATTGAGCTCAGATCTGTCTCGACCATTAGGAGGGCGACTTCAAGGATGCTTTTATTTCAGCCAATTCAATCACCACCAGTCTGCCTGCAGTAATGGCTTTTGAGCCCCCGGTTATCTTCTCAGAACCTTAAGGTGGCCTCAACTCCTGGCATGACACTGGGCAAGTAAATTTCTCTCTTTTGGCCTCAGTGACCTCATGTAGGCAATAACCAGCTGGTTGGGTCCCCATGGATCGCAGGTCCTCCCAGCGGTGACATGTTAGCATCCACTATCTTTGACTTTACCTTCCCAGAGGAGGGGGACAGACTAGATGCCTTTGGAGAGCGCATCAAGCTTAAAAATTGCACTCCCGCTGTCTGGTGCTCTCGCTCGGCACCCGCAGGTGCTAATCCATCCCTCCACACCAAAGGCACACCCGCGCCCCGCCCAGGCCCCCCGGTAGATCCGAGCCTGGCCTTTTAGCCTCGCAACTCCGGAAACGCTAGAGCAGCGCTAGAGCCGCGACTGCGGCGGTGGCGGAGGCGCAGGGGGCGGAGGAGGAGAGATGCGCCCACTTGTCCCGCGGCCTCCGCAGCGGCCCTGGCGCCAGCCCCGGCGCATCAGAAAGGTCCCTGGAACCCTTCGGTTTGTCGCTTTCGCCCGGGGCCGGCTGGGAGTGCGCCACCGGTCGATGGCACCTAACCGACCCCTGCGGCCTCGCAGCCTCCCAACTTGGCAGAGAGCGCGCAGGCTCCTCTTCGCTCCCAGCCGCGGTGAGGTAGTGGCCGCGGGGCTCGCACGCCTCCGTCTCGCCCTTCCCGTGCCTAAGCGCGGGGAATTACACCTCCCCGGTCCGGGGCTCTCCCGGGTGGGAGTGGAGATGGGAGCACCATTTCTGGCTGGATGTGGGTCTACATTCATTGCTTACGTCTCCCGCGGGAGCCCATCTCTCTCCGCGCCTCATCCCCCTCCGCGTCTCCGCGTCTCGCCCGCTCTGCGCCCGCCTCCCACCGAGCTCGCCGGGTGAAGGGCAGCCGCAGCCCACACTCGCTCCCTGTCCGCAGTCCCTGCCCCCTCTGGCCACCGCGGGGTCACTGCCCGCTTAGGCCAACCCTCCCTTCTCGCCGAGGGCGCCGAGTAGAACGACTAAAGTTCGGGCGCCTTCGGCCGGCGGAAGGGCCTGCGCCCCGAGGGCCGCGGCCCGGGCGCTGGGAGGTCAGACGCGGCGCTGGCCTCACCTGTTTCTCCAGAGGCTCCTTGGCCGAGAGCGTAGGCTTGGGGGAGGGCGCGCGGTCGCAGACGCAGCCCTCCAGCAGGTAGAGCCCCGAGGGCCGCGAGCTCGAGTCGCTCTCGAAGTAGAAGAGCAGGTTCTGCAGCAGCGCGAACCACTTGGTTTGCCATTTTGTGTTGTCCGAACTCCGCTTGCTCAGGTAGCCCTTGCGCGTGCCGTCCTTGCGCGCCAGCAGTCCCAGGGACGCGACGTGGCCATCGTTCAGCCGGATCCCCTTCTGCATGGTGCTCGGAGGCCAGCTAGACTCCACGCGCTTACATTTTCTCCGCGCGGCACCCGGCAGCCCCTGTCCTTGCGGCGCGCTGCCTCTCTCAGGCGCTCGCTCGCTCCTTCTCGCTCTCCCCTCCCCCCAAATTTCTACAGTCCGGGATCTGGCGCCGAGCCGCGGCTGCTGGAATCCAGATGTACCATTCCCCTCCAGAACCTCTTCCCCGCTTCGCAGAGCCCCCGGGCCCTGGAGATGCTTCCCGACCCTCCCCTGGCGCCGGGCAAACTGAGGGACTGGCGAGCTGCGCGCTGGCGAGGGGCAGGCGGAGTCATGTGACGCCGATCCCTCGAAGAGCCCGCTTTAGCAGCGCGGACAGGGACACACGCACGCAGCCCGCCGAGGCGCAGAGCCGCGCGCAGGCTGCACCTTGGCGCCTCCTCCCCCTCCCCGGACACACAGACGCACACGCATAAACAAATCCTGTCCTCCCTCCCCTGATATCCTCTTCTCCCCTTCGGGTGTTAAAAAGCAAATCGGATCAATTTTCGTTTAACCCAGTGGAACACCAGAGGCTCGCCATCCCGGGAGTTTGCGTCTTTGCGCCCCGCCGCGGCGCACTGTAGACCTGGGGTTAAGTCCCATTTGTCATTTTCTCCTCCAAAGGCTTCCTCCTGGTACTTTATTTTTCTAATCCGTGGTGGATGGAGGAAGGTGGATGGCGAAACAGAGCTGAAAGAGCTTTCAGTTCTAATATTTGCGTAATCGGCCAGGTCACATTCATTTCAGCATCCAGCCCCACTTCTGGTGGCTTCCCCAGCGACCTAAGGACAATACAGACGGAGATGTGGAGGGGGAGGTGAGCGTTTATTTTATTTTATTTTGAGTGTTGCCATAATTACGGGCGCCACCCCCTGCGCCCTGAGGTCTGGCCGGCGAGCCGCTGCTGGGAGTTTTCTGCAAATACCCTCCAAAGCCTGAAGGCGGGCTTCAAACGCAGGCGCCAGGGACCATGGGAGCCTTCAAATAGCTGCGCTGGCGCAATGATACCTTAATGATAGATTTTCCGTTCTTATTTTTAGCTCCCGTTCGCCTACACAGTTACACGGCATTTATCCGAGAACGTCACAGCGCCCGCCTGCTGCACCGGGAGGGCGCGCGGGCCGCCGGGCAGCCGGGGCGCTGGAGCGGGGAGCGCGCACCGCCGTCTGCCGCAGAGGGCAGCGGCCTCGCCCGGGCCGGGAGCGGCGCCCAGCCCGGCCTGGCCTGTTTGCAGCGAGGATAGGCGGCCGCGTAGCCCTCAAGAGGAAGGAAGAAAGGACACCATTTTTCAGAACCTGCGGGGCCCCCTCCTCCCCCACGGGCAACATGCACACACCCTGGTCTGGAGCGAGGGAAGGGCCTGGGAATCAGGTAGCCCTGGGAAGGCCCAGGGAAGTCCACGGAGAGACACCCGGCTGTGGCTGAACTGGACCTGCCCCGGTCCTGGGCACGACGGTGCAAGCCTGCCTTTTTTAGGTGGGGACAGTACCGAGGGAGAGATTGACAGTGTTAACCTTACTCTTCCCTCTCGGTTCCCACGCTCCGGGCTTGGGAACTGTCTAAGGACGCGGTGAGGCCGATTTTTCTTCGCGAATAATGAAAGCAAAGAAGGGAGATGGCTAAGCTTCTTTATTTAGTCTCGATTTTCCCAAGAAGGTCCCTATACTGTGACCACCTTTACTTCTCTTTTGCCCTCTTTATGGAAGCAGAGTTTCCAGAAGTGAGGTTCCTAATCCAGGCTCTCTTCGTGTAAACTTTTCTATTAGGAAGCCTGATACAGAGGCCAAGGAAGCGTCAGGGAAGGGACACTGTTCTAAGTGCTTCAGATCCGCTAAGTTGTTTAATCCTCACACAATTCTATGGAGTAGTGTCCACCCCTCCCCCCCCGACCCCTCATCAGCTCCATTGTACAGAAACGGGAAACGGAGGTGTAGAGGGGTTGAGTGACTCGTGCAGAGTCACTCAGCTGGAAAGTGGCAGGGGCGGGATTTGAACTTGGTAGCCTGTCCCCACTGGAATTCATTCATTACTTCACTCATTCAGTTACATACACCTCATCCCACCAGTGTTCACTGAGCCCCTAGTCTGTGCCAGGGCTTAGGCTGGGCCACTGGGGACATGGTGATAAACAAAACACAGTCCCTGCTTTCTGGAGCTTAGACCAGCCCAAGGGTTCCTTCCGTATAGGGCCCTTGGCAGGAGGGAAACCATTTTCCCCTGGGTTTGGGGAAGAGGTGTAAATCAGGAAAAGAACTGAATCCACTTCTGTGGGCCTCAACCTTGGTGCACTTAGAGCCCCTGGAAAGGTTTGTTAAATATCTTTGTTCAGGCTGCACCCCAGATGGGTAAGTCAGAACCTCTGAGGGTGGGACATGGGCATCAGTACTCGGAAGGCTCCCCAGGTGACTCGAACGCACAGCCAAGGCTGAGAACCACGGATCTGAAGCTCGGATGAAGAAAATCCCCTCTCAACCTCCTCCCTCCGCACGGCTGGCACTGAGTCGGCCAAATGGCCCCCTCTTGCTGGTTTTGGACTTCCTGGTGGGAACTCCAGGAATTCCTGGTGGGTCGGGCCACGCTGGGTGGTTGGGCTTGGCTCAAAGTATCCAGGTCAGAGAGAGGAGGGGACAGCAGCCCTGGCACTTTGATTATGTCCATCTGAGCTCCATTCATATTGCTTTCTCTCCAATCTCTGTCAGCAGAAACCTGAGCAGAGCCTGTGAATGGGCCCTCTGGTCATTCCCCTGGTCTCCAGCCAGAGGGCCCTTGGAAGGCCCTCAGGGGAGTTGGTTAAGGAGACGTCATTTACCAGGCTGGCTCCAGCTTGTGTTGGGGTGGGGGTGCCAGGAAGCAGGTAGGCATGTCTTGCCATAGCGGGCAGAGGTGGGCACGTCTAGCTATCATGTGTGTTGTCTACCAGGCCAGAGACCAGCTCTTCCCCGAAGGTGGAGAAGAGGTCCATGTGAGCATCACAAAATGCATCCGGGCTTTGCCTTGTTTCACTGCATCCTCCCAATAAGGCTTTTGGACAAGGGTTAATAACCCCATTTCACAGATGGAGAAACTGAGGCTGGAGAGTGGAAGCCATCTGGTCCTGGACAACACATGAAAAGATGCTTAACATCACTAATTATTAAAGACATGCAAATCAAAACTACAATGAGGTATCACCTCATACCAGTCAGAATGGCCATCATCAAAAAAATCTACAAACAATAAATACTAGAGAGGGTGTGGAGAAAAGGGAACCCTCTTGCACTGTTGGTGGGAACGTAAATTGATACAGCCACTATGGAGAACAGTATGGAGGTTCCTTAGAAAACTAAAAATAGAGCTACCATATGACCCAGCAATCCCATTGCTGGGCATATACCCAGAGAAAACCATAATTCAAAAAGACACATGTGGGGCTTCCTTGGTGGCGCAGTGGTTAAGAATCCACCTGCCAATGCAGGGGACACGGGTTCAAGCTCTGGTCCGGGAAGATCCCACATGCTGCGGAGCAACTAAGCCCATGTGCCACAGATACTGAGCCTGTGAGCCACAACTACTGAAGCCCGTGTGCCTAGAGCCTGTGCTCCGCAACAAGAGAAGCCACCACAATGAGAAGCCCGTGCACAGCAATGAAGAGTAGCCCCCACTCGCTGCAACCAGAAAAAAGCCCACACGCAGCAATGAAGACCCAATGCAGCCAAAAATAAAAATTTTTAAAAAGACACATGCACCCCAATGTTCATTGCAGCACTATTTACAATAGCCAGGACATGGAAGCAACCTAAATGTCCATCAACAGAGGAATGGATAAAGATGTGGTACCTATATACAATGGAATATTACTCAGCCGTAGAAAGGAACGAAATTGGGTCATTTGTAGAGACGTGGATGGACCTAGAGTCTGTCATACAGAGTGAAGTAAGTCAGAAAGAGAAAAACAAATACCGTATATTAACATATGTATGTGGAATCTAGAAAAATGGTACAGATGAACCTATTTGCAAAACAGATGTAGAGACACAGACGTAGAGAACAAACCTATGGTTACCAAGGGGGGAGGGGGGAGGGGGAGGAACTGAGAGATTGGGATTGACATATATACACTATTGATACTATGTGTAAAATAGATAACTAATGAGAACCTACTGAATAGTACAGCGAACTCTACTCAGTGCTCTGTGGCGACCTAAATGGGAAGGAAATCTAAAAAAGGGGATATATGTACATGTATAGCTGATTCACTTTGCTGTACAGCAGAAACTAACACAACATTGTAAAGAAACTATACTCCAATAAAAATTAATTTAAAAATGAAAAAAACTGATCATCATAAGGCCAAGTGCTACCTGTTACTGATAGGGTTAGCTTGTTTTTCCCCTGAATCATAGCTTTGTACACATCTATACATGTGGATGTAACATCATTTCCTGGATATTTCTCGAGACTTGTCTTATGGCCCAGTATGTAGTAAATATTTGTAAATGCTTAAAAAAAAAGAGTGGAAGCAACGTTCGCAGAGTCTTACAGGGAGGAGCTGTGATGGGGTGTCCTGACTGCTTGACCAGAGCTCATCCCAGAGGACTTTCCTCTCTGGGTCTCCCAACTTCCAGCTCTCTGGGCTGAGGTCTCTGCAGATAAGGAAACAAGAAGGAGGATTAAGGAGTATTTTGGTGGGTTTGATATCTGCATTTAGAAATGGACAGCTAATGACAAGGACATCACTTAGTCCAAATTCCTATTAAGTCTTTTTTCTTTTTTTAACTTTTATTGGAGTATAGTTGCTTTACAGTGTTGTGTTAGTTTCTGCCGCACTGCAAATTGAATCAGCTATGGATGAATTGGGAGATTGGGATCGACATATATACACTACTATGTATAAAATAGATAACTAATGAGAACCTACTGTGTAACCCAGGGAACTCTACTCAGTGCTCTGTGGTGACTTAAATGGTTAGGAAATCCTAAGAAGTCTTCATGGGGGGATTTCCGCCAGCCTTCAGACTAGAGGTCAGCTTGGGCATTTGTTGACATGGGTGTTGTGTGGGTCTGACCTGCCTTTAGGCCCTGGGAAGAGAGGATCTCCGGGCGGTGTGTGCGTGTGTGTCTGTTGTGTGTGTGGAAATATCTGAGTGGTGTGATGTGCACGTGAGAGGTGTATGTATGGTGTGTGTGTAACATTTAGAGGACCTTTGATTTTTTGACAACATACTCTGAAAGAAAAATGTAGCTTTCGCATCACTTAAAACAATGAAGCATTAAGTTTGTGGAGTCAGAGGACTTTTGGAAATGGAAGCTTTGTGGGTAGGGGCTCACTACTCCAACTTTGGGCTTAATTGGTTAGCTTTGCCCCAGGATCCACATGCAGATGTCAGGGGTTTATACCTTTACTTTCTGGCCAGGGAAAATAGCCATATTATACCATCGGATTATAAGTGTAATGCAGGCTTTTTGTAAAGTCTTAAGGCATTATAGAAAATAAAGAGATAACTCCTCCATTGATTTTTTTTTTTTTTGCTATTTAATGTCCTTGACTTTTCTCTTTGCTGATATATTTACCACAATAGGCTTCTATAACACACGCTATTTTATAATCTCAATCTCTCTCTTACTCTCTATTTACTTAACAGTATGTGAGGACATCTTCTCATATTACTACAAATTGTCATCAACAGAGTCTTTATGATTGGGCATTTAGGTTGTTTTCAAGTCATAGTTTTTGGAATAATGCTGCAATTAATATCTTTGTATATACATTTCCCTCCCTTAGGCTAAATTCCTGAAAGTGACATTTCTAGGTTAAAAGGACATATGTTTGAAACATTAGTACCTATTAGTAGATTTCCAAAGAGAGCTTTTATTCTTTACATGGCTGTCCCTAGGGATGAGACTGTCCATTTCTCCATTTCTTTGTCAATGTTGGATATTGATATTATCCATCTCCTAAATATTTGCCTGTTTTGAAAGAACAGAAATGATATGCCTTTCTTGTATTGATTTTCATTTTTTAAATTGCTGTGAGGTTAGACTTTTTTAATGTTTATAATTATTTACATTCCTTTTGGGAATTTCTTGTTAATATATATTTTTTTCAGTTGCGTTTATATTTTTCACGTACATTTGTCACAGTGCTTTATGTATGAGGGATATTAACCAGCAGTTTTTATGTGTTGCAAATAATTTTCACAGTCTGTTGCCTGTCTTTAATGCTCTAATCTATATATTGTATATGTCTTTATATGTATTGTAAGAAATTTTAAAACTTGGGTGTAAACATCTTTTTCTTTATGGTTTCTGATTTTAGATTCCCTGCCCACTTGTGCCAGTTCCTTCAAGATTGAAACATATTTGCCCATATTTTCTTCTTCAATTTTATTCTTTTCCATTTATACTTTTAACTCATTTGGTGTTTGAGTGAGGTTGGGATCGGCTTATTATTAATTTTTCCCAAATATCTGGCAAGTTGATCTAATACCCTTGATTGGATAATCCAGACTCTACCACTGATAGGAAGTAGCATCTTTATCATATACCAAATTCTTGTCAATACTTGGGACTATTTCAAGATGCTGCTTTTTGTCCCATTGTTCTGTCTGTCTGTTCTTAATACCAGTGATTTTTGTTTGTTACTGCTTTACCAACCATTTTGAAATCTGGTCATAGAGAAACACCCTCCTCATGTTTCTTTTTTACAGTGTTCCTAAATATTCTTTTGTATTTATTCTTCAAGATTAATTTACTACTCATTTTGTCAAGTTCCAGAAAAGTCTCTTTGAGATTTTGACTGGAATGACATTGAAAATATCTATTCATTTAGGAAGAATAAATACTTTTACAATGTTTTGTCTTCTTATTCAAGAAAAAAGTACATCACTCCAATTTTTTGTCCTTCAAAATCTTCGGATAGAATTTTATGTGTTTCTTTTTTATGTATATATCTTGCACATTTCTTGTTTAATTTATTTGTGGGTATTTTATATTTTTTGGTTGCTAATGAAAATATGAACTTTTTTTCCTATTTTTAAAAAAGACATTGTTGGTATATAAGAAAGCTATTGCTATTTATTTATTTTGTAGGCTGCTGTCCTGAATTCTTCTAGTTTTCAAAAATTTAATTTTTAAACTAGAAGACAATTGGAATAGATTTCCCAATATTTAGGCATTCTTGTATTTCTTAGATAAAACCCACTTGGCCATGGTGGATTTTTACATTATCACTGGTTTACTTGGCTTGTTTATCTCTCCTGAGTTAATCTTGGTAATTTAAGCTTCCAAGACCATTTATTTATATTTTCCAATTTATTACATAGATCTGAACCAAACATTTGCTTACAAGTTTGCTAATTTTCTCCATCTATGTTACTTCTCTATTATAGGTGCTGATTTTGTGTTTGTATGTTATCTGATTTTTCTTGCAAATGTTTTAACTATATTATTATTAAGACTTTACATTTATTTGTTAATTCTATCCTTTTCTGGCTCATTAACATACACTTATATCTTTATTAAATTTATCCTCCCACTTCCTTTAGATTTGTTGTTTTCTCCTAACTTCTTGAATGCTTAATTTATTTATTTTTATTATTTCTTGCTTAGTAGCTATTTAAGATTACGCCTTTTCTTTTTATATATATATATATATTTAAATTTATTTTATTTTATTTTATTTATTTTTGGCTGCGTCGGGTCTCCGTTGCTGTGTGCGGGCTTTTCTCTAGTTGCGGCGAGCAGGAGCTACTCTTCGTTGTGGTGCGCGGGCTTCTCATTGTGGTGGCTTCTCTTGTTGTGGAGCACAGGCTTTAGGCGCGTGGGCTTCAGTAGTTGCAGCACGTGAGCTCAATAGTTGTGGCTCGCGGGCTCTAGAGCACAGGCTCGGTAGTTGTGGCGCACGGGCTTTGTTGCTCCGTGGCATGTGGGATCTTCCTGGACCAGGGCTTGAACCCGTGTCCCCTGCATTGGCAGGCAGATTCTTAACCACTGCACCACCAGGGAAGCCCGCACCTTTTCTTTCAAGTGCAGACTTTTCTGGATCCACTAGGATTGCTATATAAATTCCTGATTATCACTCCATTAAAATATTCTGAAGTTAGTTTATTTTTTAGGCAGATACTTTTCAAAGTTTAATTGAAGACTCTCTGAACTTCCAAGTAGATGTTTTGCTTGCTTTGGCATATTTCTGGTTCTATTATATCGTACTTAGAGAATGTGGTCAGTATTATTTCTACATTTTGAAGTTTCTCACTGTTTTTATTGTCCCCTGTATATGGTCAATTTAGTGATTGTTCTATGGCCCCTGGGAAAGAAGATACGTATTCTGTTCACAGAGTATGGAGTTTGACAAATATCTAGCAGCTTAATTTAATAAGTTATATTTCAGGACAAATCTCTAATTCTGGTCTCTGTTCAGGGCAGCTGGCAGCTGTGCACAGAAGTTACAGCTGTTGGCACGGTTGTGAGCACCAGGGCTGAAAAAGCCAATATTCCCTTCTAACTCAGTCCAGTGTCCCTGTGGCTCAGGGACTTGCTAACATCCAGAGCTCAGTAGCAGACCAGGAAGCAAACATAAAGGGCCTCTGAGTAGCCAAAGGGAAAACCACAGCTCCAAGACTCTGATTTAACCAGAGACAAGCCCCCTGGGCCATTGTCCATCACCTCTGCATATACGCTGTATACTGCCTTCTGGTGAACTTGGCTGTTAGGCTTCTTAGCCCATCGAGGATCAGGAGCAAAAATTTGGCCTGTGTGTGAGCTGAGCATATGGTTGTCCCTCCATTAAGTAAAGCAGATCTCAGCCCTCCATGAGCACAGGGTACAGTGCGGCAGTCCGACCACCAGTGTAAGAAGCTCGTGCCGGGCATCTCCCATTTGCCACTTCACACCTGCTCTCCACTCTTCCTCGGCCTGCTCTGTGCCCCGGGAGGCTGGCATCAGTCTTTGGTCTCAATCCCGTCAAGGGCTTCTGGTTTGGTTGCAGTGGGGAGTGAGGTTGGTGTAGCAGCCCTGCTGTCAGTGGTGCTCTCCACTCAGCCCTGCCTCTGGGTTCCAGTGGCAGCTCCCTCCCCTCCCAGCTGCTCAGGACCTGGGGTGGTACTTAGTCCAGGGTGGAGCTTTCTCTCTGGTTTCCCTCCCCCCAGCCCAAACCTTTGGACAGAGTCCCTTTTATATAAAAGAGTCCCTTTTATATCCTCTCTCAAATGACCCAATTTGAATGTTCTCTCTGTTTCCTGCTGGACCCTAACTGATTCAGAGCTGATAGGAAACCTAAGAAGAATTCAATCCAACCTCATCTTTTTTTTTTTTTTTGCGGTACGCGGGCCTCTCACTGTTGTGGCCTCTCCCGTTGCGGAGCACAGGCTCCGGATGCGCAGGCTCAGCGGCCACGGCCCATGGGCCCAGCCGCTCCACGGCATGTGGGATCTTCCTGGACCGGGGCACGAACCCGCGTCCCATGCATCGGCAGGTGGACTCTCAACCACCGCACCACCAGGGAAGCCCTGCCTCATCTTTTGATTGGGAGAGTGACATGCTCAAGATCACACAGATAGTCCATGGCTGGCTGGAACCAGAATCCAGGTCTCTGGGATCTTAGTTTACCATTCTCGCCTCTCCAGTATTCTTTCTTTGGATCAAATTTTGTGACATACAGAGGGCTAGGACTGACTTATAACCATGGAGGAGTATGAACAATAAGTCAAAGATTCACCACCCCCTGCATTGGAATCAGGCCCAGCTAATCTGATCTTTTGATTGAATCATTTTGGAGGAGTGGGAGGGGAGGAGGCATATGTGCTCTGCTTCTCATTTTGATCCAATTTTCTTTCAATAGTCTTTTTAAAAAAATCTTAATTTTCTACTTTTTGTAATAAAAAAGTTTCTATAGTAAAGAAATAAGAAAGGGACAGGAAAAGAGGTTTGAGAAATGCCTTCGGTTAAAAACTGGTGCTTAAAAGAGTAGGCACATCTTCTGCTATTTAGAGAGTGTATCTTTCCATGTGCTACAGTTCTAGAATGTTCTAGATTGTTCTGGAAGAGAGATTTTACTGAGTTATTAGATGAGAAATTGTTCCAAGCTTCCATTATTGATTCTTTGGGGTAGCTTTGTGCAGAGTCCAAAGGAGGAGAGGATTTTAAGAAATGGAATTCAGAGTGGTTTAAAAATCAATCTAGTGTCATTAGGCTCTTTTCGTATTTTAATTAAAGAAAGAAAAACGAAGGAGGGAATTCCTTGTTATAACTGAGGCAACCAAATTGGATAATCATTTGATAACTTTTCAGGATGTCCCCACCCTTTCGAACCTTACACTTTGTACAATTCCTGGAGCACATGGGGAAGGAGGAGGTGAGACAGGCTGGGACCTGGGACCCTTTGCTGCAGTGCTTGCACCTGGACACACCTCTCCTCCAGCAACAGAATATAACGAAACCATAAGGGACTGAAAATAACTGCGTGCATACGCAGTTGGGTCAAATTCTGGAGAAAAGATACAAAGAGGCCAAAAATCCCAACTGCCACTTTCGAAGAGCCGGAAGTAAAAACAGGGTGTCAGGAGCAAAAGCAGGGTATTGCGCATGCCCCCTGCACACAACACCACCTAAGGGATGGGCAAAACACCTAAGCCACCCCTCCGGCCCGACCCCTGGACACACCCCTACCCTCATCCCATATAAGGAGCAAGCTCGCCACTCCCACTGAGGGAGCGAACAAGCAAGGGAAGCTGCTGTTCACGAACCGCCCCCCCTCCACGCTGCAGCAGGGGCCCCAATAAAACCTTGCCTGAATTTCTTGTCTGGACTCTAGTCAATTTCTATTAATTGGGGAAGGCCAAGAACCCTGGGTGATATCAGAGGAACCTTTTCTCACGGCCCAGAGGCACTGAGAATGAATCCCTAGGTCAGCTTCAGAGCCTGCGTTGGTATAGACTGAGCTCCGTAACAAGTGAATCCAAAAGATTTTGGTTCAAACACAGTAGACATTTGTTTCTTGCTCATGTAATAGTCCAGAGTCGCCTTAGTACCAGGGATGTGAACGGAATGGCTTTGCCTTCTGTCTGTGCCGTGCGTGGCTCAAACTGGAACCACCCAGCGGTGAAGCTGCAGGCTCCCTTGGAGATCCCTCTTCCTGCCAACGCACTTGACAGATAAAGCAATGGAGGCTCAGAAAGGGGGAAGTGACTGCTTGGGACAGCCCACATGTGGGTGTGTGGCAGGTCATGTCCAAACACGGCAACTTCAAGGTGTCCACAGAGCTTCTGTGCCAGGTGCTGATGGCTTCCCTGCTGTGTCCCTCCTCCACACCGAGGGGGTGTGACGTATCGTGGGAAAAATGCTGTTGATCCCTGGGATGGGATTTCAGAGCCTCACCGTGGGATGCTTAGTCTGACCTGGATGACAGATACGACAGAGGTATGCGAAGGGCCATGAACCCGATGGCAGGACCCAGAGTTGTGTCAAAACAAACTCTGAGCTTTGGATACAGTTGTCTTTTTTCTGGGTCACTGGTTGCCATCTGCCATCTGTCAGGGAAGAAGGTGGAACCTGCCAGGGGACTTTTCTTAGCTGTGGTGTGTTGATGTTTGCCTGAGACTTGGGACCTCTCAATCTTTAAGCAGCTACTGAATCAGTCACAGGCCCGTGGGAGATAAGAGCCTTTTGCTTCAGACTGTTCAAACCCTTCACATCCTATTGATGTTTCCTGGGATGAATTCTGGTGCACGGCCTCTTAAGGAAAAGGGTGGACTTTCTCTTGCAGGGGACTGGATTCCAGCAATTCTGAGCACTGAGGTAGGAAAGAGTGGGCAGAGGGGAGATTTGGGTTCCTTTTAGGAACCAACACTTTCCTCCAAGCTTTATGGACCCTTAGGACTCAAGTCCAGAATGGCACTGGGTTCTTGTTATGTCCAGCACGTAAGGGTCTTCCCACCATCTATCTTGCTTTTAGCCAGAGCATTTACCCTTCCCTCCTCCTTCTACCCATCCCCAGGGTCACCTAAGTGGGTCAAAAGATTCTGACATCTCAAAATCGAGCTATCTAGGTTTCTTTATTGGTCATTCTACAATAGGTTGGCAAGTGAAAAAGGCAAATATACATTCAAATAAGTGCTTTTTTGCTATCAGTTGATATTAAAATGGGATTTTTCTCCTTAGCATGTTAATATGATAGATTATTGATAGGCTAGATTATTAATATGGTTGGTTGACTTTCAAGTATTGAACTACCTTGCGTCATTGGAAGAAACCCTTTTTAGTCCTGGCATGTAATTATTGTTATATACTGCTGAATTTTCGTTGTTAATATTTTAAGAATTTTTGTATCTCTATTCATGAAGGAGATCTGTAGTTTTCATTCTCTGAATTGTATTTGTCTGACTTTGGTATAAGGGTAATTTTGGTCTTAGAAAATGAATTGGGAAGTGTTCTGTTTTTTAGAAGAGATTGTATAGAACTGGTGTTAATTCTTTTTTTTTTTTTTTTTTTTTTGGTGTTAATTCTTATTTGAACAATTCAACATAGTACTGGAAGTCCTAGATCGCTCAAAGGCAAGAAAAGGAAATAAAAGGCATACAGATCAGAAGGGAAAAACTAGAACTATACCTCTTTGCAGATGACATGATGGTCTACATGGACTGTCCCAAGGAATCTACAAAGAAAAAAAAATCTCAGAACTAATAAGTGAGGACATCAAGGTCACAGGATACAAGAGCAACTTAAAAAAATCAACTGTATTTCTATAAAATAGCAATAAATACATGAAAAACAAAATTAAAAATACAGTGTCATTTACAATTGCTCCAAAAAAGAGAGATGCTTAGTGTATTAGTCTGGAGAACCAGGAAAGCTGGTGGTATAATTCAGTCCGAATTCAAAGGCCTGAGAACCAGGGGAGCCAATGTCCAAGGGCAGGAGAAGACGGATGTCCAAGCTCAGGCAGAGATCAAATTTGCCTTTCCTCTACCTTTTTGTTCTATTCAGGCCCTCAATAGATTGGATGACACCCGCCAGCACTGGTGAGGGCAGTCTATCTTCTTCACGCAGTCTACTGGTTCAAAATGCTAAGCTCTTCCAGAAACACTCTCACAGACACAGCCAGAAACAATGTTTCCCCGGCTATCTGGGCATCCCTTAGCCCAGTCAAGTTGACACATCACACTTAGGTATAAGTCTAACAAAATATGTACAGGACTTGTATACTTAAAACAGCAGAAGCTGATGAAAGAAATCAAAGAATATCTAAATATCAATAAATGAAGACATGCTATATTCCTGGGTTGGAAGTTTTAGCATTATTAAGCTGTCAGTTCTCCCCAGATTGATATACAGGTTTAACACAATGCCTATCAAAGCTCCAGCAAGACTTTTTGTAGTAGAGACAAGATCATTCTAAAATTTATACAGAAAGACAAAGGACCTAGAATAGCTAAAACAATTCAAAAGAAGAAGGAGGGGGAGGGAGAGGGGGAGAAGAGGAGGATGAAGGGGAAGAGAGTGAGAGGAATCAGCCCACCCAATTTCAAGACATTCTATAACTGAGTGATATTGGTGGTGAGATAGTCACATAGGCTACTGAAACGGAAGAATCCAGAAACAGACCCAAACAAGTACAATCAACTGATTTTTGAGGAAGATGTCAAAGCAATTCAATGGAAGAAGAATCGTCTTTTCAACAAAGGTGCTGGGGCAATTGTATATCCATAGGCAAAAATATACACCTCAATTTAAACCTCACACTGTGTATAAAAGTTTAACTCAAAATGGATCATAGATAATTGTAAAATATAAACCTATGAAACTTTTAAAAGAAAACATAGGATAAAATAAGGTATAGGGCTTGGTAGAGAGTTCTTACCTATGACAAGAAAAGAATGATCTGTTAAAGAAAAAAAAGTCAATAAATTGGACTGCATCAAAATTGAAAATGGCTCTGTCAAGAAAATAAAAGATAAATGCCAGACGGGGAGAAAATATTTGCAAACCACATATCTGACAGATGATTCATATCTAGAATATGTATTTCAAAAAACCTCTCAAAACTCAGTAGTAAAACAACAAACAATACAATTAGAAAATAGACAAAAACCATGAAGAGATAGTTCACTGAAGACGGAGGAGGGCATACGGATGACAAATAAGCACATGAAAAGATGTTTAAAGTCACTAGCCATTAGGGAAATGCAAATTAAAACCTTGATGAGCTATCACAACACATCCATTAGAAGAGGTAAAAGAAAAAAGAGGAACGATACCAAATGCCCGCAAGGATGTGGAGAAACTGGATCTTTCATACATTGCTGGTGGGAACGTACAATGTTACAGCTACTCCGGAAAAGAATTTGCCGGTTTCTTACAAAACTATACATGTGCTCACCCGACAACCCAGAAACCACACTCCTGGACACTTAACCCCAGAAATGAAAACGTATGTCCACATAAACTGTACAGAGATGCTTATGGTAGCTTTATTGCAATAGCCAAAAACAGGAAACACCTGGAATATTCTTCAATAGGTGGATAACTAGCTGTGATAAATTCGTACCATGGAGTACTACTCAGAAAGAAAAGCAATAAACTATGGATGTAGCCAACAACCCAAATGACCTTCAAGGACACTATGCTAAATGGAAAAAGCCAATCTCAAAAGTCGCATGCTATATGATTTCATTATATAATGCTCTCAAAGTAACAAAACTATAGAGATAGAAATCAGATTAGTGTTTGCCATGTTTTATGAATAAGAGGTAGCAGGAGGGGCTTCCCTGGTGGCGCAGTGGTTGAAAATCCGCCTGCCAATGCAAGGGACACGGGTTCGAGCCCTGGTCCGGGAAGATCCCACATGCCGTGGAGCAACGAAGCCCGTGCACCACAACCACTGAGCCTGCGCTCTAAGGGCCCGCATGCCACAACTACTGAGCCCGTGTGCCACAACTACTGAAGCCCACGCATCTAGAGCCTGTTCTCCACAACAAGAAGCCACCACAATGAGAAGCCTGCACACTGCAACGAAGAGTTGGCCCCCTCTTGATGCAACTAGAGAGAGTCCGCATGCAGCGACAAAGACCCAACGCAGCCAAAAATAAATAAATAAATAAATTTATAAAAAAAAAAAAAAAAAAAAAAAAAGAGGTAGCAGGAGAGAAGTCTTTGTGGTGGTGAAATAGTTCTATGTCTTGATTATAGTGGTGGTGACACAAATCTACACGTGTATTAAATGGCACAGAACTATACACACACTATACCAATGTCAGTTTCCTGGTTTTGATATCGTAAGATAGTTATGCAGGATATAACCATTGGGGGAAACTGGGTGAAGGCTATACCAGACCTCTTCATACTATTAATATTTTTCAACTTCCTGTGAGTCTATAATTATTTTGAAATAAAAAATGTAAAATATTTACGTACAAGAGAAAAACAGTCTCTGACCCACCATAAATGTTTCTAAGTCTGTTGTTTATGCCTTTAGGGCCTTGGCTTTAAAAAATTGATTCAAATTTTATTTTATAAATTCAAATTTATAACATTTTCTTATTACGGATTACAGATACAGAGGTTATATTGCTGCTCTCTAGTGTGTTAAAATTTGTTGTGTAACATATTACAAGTTGCATGATACTTTTTTACTATAGGTTTTTCAAAGCTGTTATTTCTGTTTAATGATATAATGAATGTACATAGTTTAAAAAGTTAGTAGTATCCCACCTCTCTCCACGTCCTTAGTTCCATTCCCCCGAGGCAACTACCCTCAAATCCTCTGACTCCGTTCCGCTACATTTACCATGTCTCTAAATAATACGTTTACATGGATATTATATCATTTATCAGTTATAGACATTGGTTCATGTTTTGTTGTGGTAGATGTGTACTGAGCTCTCCTACAACCCTCCCATTGTTTGTCCTGGAGTTAACAATTGCCTTGTTTTTCATTTGCCTGCTTTTCTCCCTACCAATGTCTACAGGTTTCTCATACGCTCTCTCTCCTGGTTGCTCTTTAGGACAACTGGATACAGTTTCTGGGACTTCTCCTTATTGCTCTTCTGGATTGAATCCCTTGCTTTCTGGATCCTGTGTGTTCCTCTTTCTTGTTTTACATTTGCTACCTAAACAAAAGGTGTGTGGGAGGTATAACATGTGAGGTATTGGGTGTCTCAAAGTGTCTTTAATCTGCTATCCCTCGACTGATCGTTTGGCTGGGAATAGACTTTTAGATTGAAAATGATTTTCTTGCAAAATCTTGAAGGTCCTGAGAAGGATGAAAGGAGATCTTGTGTGTAAAGCTCTTTGCCAATGCAGTCATATAGAAATGTGTGACAGTCTTCTTTACTATATTGGTATCCTTCCTGTGGTCCACACCACATTCTATTGGGCGTATTTGAATACTTGTTTCATTTTCTCTCGTAAGCTGAGAAACGTGAAGGTATAAGCCCTTGAGAGTCAGAAGGACTCAGCCATCTCTTTGTTGCTGTATGAATTTGTATCCCCACGGTCATATGCAAGAACCATCCCGCTATTTTATTTTTGTAAATCAAATTAAATATGGCTGTGAGCTCCCAGTCACCATGGTTGAGTCATTGCCTGGAGCACCCCCTCCTTAGGGTGAGCAAGGACGGTTTACACAAACCAGAAACTTCAGCAAAGCTTGTGTTCTTCAGTCCCATATGGTCACTGTTGGAGTCTCAAGTTCAAGTCCAAATGTTTCATTCCAAGGAAGGGTGGCTCCTCTTCCTTCAGGCCGAGCCAGGCTCTGAGATCTTTTGCAATAGTTCACGAGGTCTTCAGAGCTTGGGTTTCAGTCCCTGGCACCCATGGGCCACCCTGTAAAGGGTCTCGCCCCCTCCTGGGGATCTGCGTGGAGGTGGGCGCATGTTGCCGTGTCATTGGTGTGCTGTGGAAGGCTTGTACTGGCTTGTGAGAGCCGACTGTTTGCTCCCCTCTTCCCAGCTTCCTATGCAGTGACATGAAGCTGGTGGCCTGACGTCAGTCATGGTGGAAATATTTACACCACAGAAATCGGTCAACAGTGCAAATCAAGACCCATCCCCACTGCCCTAAGGCCGGTCGTTAGCTTCACCAGCATAGCACTACCCCTCCCAACACCACTTGGCTCCCTATCTCAGGGAGACCTGGGTCTCTCAGAGGGTTGAGCCTCTTCCTGTCCATCCCAGACCCCCTGCCCATGCCAGACAAGCCAGCTCTTTGTGCCCAGAGCCTAGTCTTGACAAATTAAAAGCCTCTCTTCGTTCCCCTGGGGCAGACCTCATGGAGAGCTCTGCGGGCTCTCTTGAGAGAAGAAAGGGGAGATTCCTCTCATTTTGTTTTCTGCAGCTTCCTCTTTCAGATGAGTCTGCAATCTCATAAAACACCACCAATTTGCTCATTTAAAAAATCCTGCCACATTCGAAGTCCTCCCCACAGTGCCTGGCACTGTGCTCTGATCCGAGCAGAGTGAATGGATAGTGGATGGAGGGAAGTTCAACCTTCATCGCTCATGGTCAGCTGGGCAATGCTCTTGACACCTCCCCACCCCCGCAGTGCACACTCCCCCTGGGTCCTAGGCACCCCCCTTGCTGCAGCTCTGCCCTGACCTCTTGGCTTCTGTAGCTCTTTATGTAAGCAAGTACTAAATGTTCCATCTGGGAGGCTGGCTCCAAGGAATTTCTCATTTTCAGATATTTATGCTTTAAACCGAAGACCAAATATTGCTGGTTCCTGTCTCCTGTCTCTTCACGGCATCATTAGTAGTTTTCAAGAGCTGCATTCTGTAAGTGAATCTGCCAGCTTGTCACTGGTGAGTTCTAAGTTACCAGTGACACTTGAAGAAATGCCCAGAATAACTTCAGCCAGCCAGCAATGCATAACCAGGGAGACAGAAGCTCAGACACGTGAATTTATGGAGAACAGTGGGGATCTCATCTATAAAACCCCAGTAATAGCTGGTATCCTTCTCCAAGGAGATAAGAAAACTATTGTTGCTTCCAACTACCTTCTCAGCACTCCTGTGATGGAGGAGTGCTTTCATGTTGCATGGGTACCCTGAGATGGAGGACATTATTAAAACTTAAAGAAAATTAAGTAATATATAAATGAGAGTCGCTTAAGTGAATATTTACAAAGGGAAGTAGTGAATCATTTATTCATCCGTTCATTTATTCAGCAGGCTTCCATGAGCACCTATGTGCCAGGCTTTTTACCAAGATGGAGACTGATACAACAGTTAATGAAACAGGACTCCACTATCAAAGAGCCCTTATTCTGGTAGAAGAAGCAGTTAAGCAAATTATTTCAGTGTTATATGTGCAAGGCCGCCGTGTACGGTTGTTCAGGTGCTTCACTGCACAAACGTGCTCAGCTGAAGGGGCAAGTAGGACCTGAAATCTAGTCCTCGGTCTGCTTGCTGGGCCTTTGTCCTCGTGAGGAGCTGGGTCTGACTGAAGAAGGGGTACATTTTTCTAGTGGTGAAAAACATATATAGGTAAGCCCTGGTCTGGCCACAGGACCCTAGCCCCACATTTTTATAGCATTATCTTCTGTAAACCATTCCAGATGCTAATCGTAACTAGATGTCCTGATAATCAACAGCAACCACCTGATCTGGGTTCTAGATTTTACTCTGTCTATATTTCACCCTGTCCCTGTGCTTCTTCCCCTCCCTGGACCTCAGTCTCCTCTCTGCAGTGTAGGGGTGGACAGGATGGGTGTAAAGACCCTTCTTGCATCAGCAGTCTAGTTGAGTACCGTTCCTTGCAGAGCACCTGCCAGGCGATGGTTCCTGCCTTTACAACCTGGGGGCTGGATATAGGCAGAGAGAAATGTCAGTAAAGGCAGGGTATTCTAAAGGGGGACCTCTGCTAACACGAGTCTGGGACTTGAAACAAGACAGAAGGGCTGCCTGAGCTCCAGGGTCCAAAGGGTGGACTAGCTCATGCCCCGATGCTGGAGGCCATCCTGGTGGCAGGGCGACTGGAAGTGTAGGCCAGTTAGAGGGCTTGAGGGGTGGTGACTGGCAGAAGGAGATCAGCAGGTGGTCTGGGGCAGACTCCAGCTTGGGGGTTCCAGAGGCTTCCTGATTTTTTCAGCAGGGCAAAGGTCAGACTAAGAAGTCGGCATCAAAGCAGGGACTGGGTCAGCACGGACACAGGGGCCCTGGGGACATTCAGCCTAGCGTTCCCTGAGTCTGTCTAACAACGATGCGTCTCACAGGGGTCGGGTACCAGCTGCGCCTGCCAGGACCCAAAGAGGCCAAGGACAGAAGGGAGGGATGGGAAATGCCCATGACTGAGGCAGAGAGAGAGTGGTGTTGCGAGCAGAACTTGGGGCAGGGACAGCCAGACACCTGAGCTCAAACCCCAGCCCTAGCACTCTGCAGTTGGGTGACTTTTTGGACGAATTAGTATTTTTAAAAAATATTTATTTATTTTGGCTGCGCTGGGTCTTAGTTGTGGCACGCAGGATCTTTAGTTGCAGCATGTGGACTCTTAGTTGCAGCATGTGGGGGTCTAGTTCCCTGACCGGGGGTCAAATCTGGGCCCCCTGTGTTGGGAGCGCAGAGTCTTACCCACTGGACCACCAGAGAAGTCCCTGGACAAATTATTAACCCTCTCTGAAGCTTCGGTTTCCTCATCCATAGAATAGACACGACAGTCTTGGCTTTGCAGGGTGGCTGTGAACACGAGCGGTGTTGGACACGGAGGCCTAGCACAGGGCCTGGCTCGGAGTAGATTTGTCTTAAATGACGGCTTCTATTCATCTGAGCAAAATTATGCCGGAGCGCAGTACAGGCATGACTAGCGAACAGCTTTCTGCCCGGCAAAAGGGAACATTCCACCTGTCCCCCAGTCTATTAACACGCCTCCCTCTGCCGCACACCTGGATGAAGGGACACAACGTCTAGCTTCTGTGACTCCTTCCTTTACTAGAAAGAATTCTAAGCGAGCCCATCACCAAGTTTGTCTTCTAAAGACTGTGACGAGCTGTATCCAGGGTAGCTGGAGATGGGATTTCTATTTTGGTTGTCAACAGTATCAAATAGATACTTGGAGCAGGCTGTCAAATCAGAATTGGACAGAGAGGACAGGAGATTCGTACTGAGGCAGGAATCTCGTAGCTTTGTGAGGGGCACATTCAGAACACTGCTGTGCACCAGCACGTCCGGGGGTCGACAAAACCGACACTCTGGGACTTTCCGAAAGAGAGTGCCTTTCATGACAAGAGAGAACACGTGGCTGTCACAGTGATCAGAACCTTGGGAGGAGTGAAGCCCAGTCCCGCACCCTGTACCGTGTAGAAAGCCTCTCTCATTTGATTCTCCTGCCAACCCCGTGGGGGAGACGTTGCCCCCATTCTGTAGACAGAGAAACTGAGGCTCAGAGAGGATGATAACAGACAAGTCAGGGCAGTACAGTGAGGAAGGGGATGACACCAGGACCCGAACCCAGGAACCTGCTGCTAATGGTGGGATCGTTTCTACAGAGGCACATTGTGAAGCCCTGGGGTCTGCGTCTTGCAAAGTTTCAGCTGTGGGGGAACAAAGCTAACGAGGCAGGTCTGGGTTTGTCCCCTCTTTTTTTGTTTCTATTTGTTATATTTTCTATTTTTTGACCCAGTATGGGAACATTAAACCCCCATGTGCTGGTACCTACTGAAGACTCTGCACAGCCTTCCCTGCACCCCCCAGAGGGGCTGAGACACCTCACTAACTCTCAGAGGCCCCTGTGGTGTCCTTGCGCAGCCCGCACCACGGGTGGAGTGACTTCATGCCTTGTGGAGTGATGAGTGTAACTCCTTCCTCACTGGACTTTAAGCTCCCTGAAGGCAGACCATGTCTCTCTGATTTACCCCAGTGCTTAGAGTGATGGCTGGCACATAGAGGTCGCTAAGCCAAAGACGACAGCTTCCATTTGGAAGAGGAATGGAATTTGGTCCAGAGGAGATGGGTGGCAGCCACTCCAGATGGAGAGGCGAGCCTGGGTGGGAGAAAGGTCCGGGCTGAGTGTTCACCCTATCCACACCCTCTCAGTATGGAAAGCACAGGACCTTACACAGAGTAGGTAGCATATAATGATTGATGGAAGGAAGGAGGGAAGAAAGGAAGGAAGGAAAGTCACAGCAAACTCTGTTCAGGGTTCTCTGTTCCAATTAGTTTCTTTGCATGGCTGGTGTGGGTGTTATTGGCTCAAGCCTACATGGTTTGAGGGGCAAGAATGCAGAGAACGTACAAGGGGCCCCCAGGCATTATGTATTATTTATTTATTTTTAATTCATTTATTTATTTTTGGCCGCGTTGGGTCTTGGTTGCTGTGCGTGGGCTTTCTCTAGTTGCAGGGAGCGGGGGCTACTCTTTGTTGTGGTGCGCGGGCTTCTCATTGCAGTGGCTTCTCTTGTTGTGGAGCACGGGCTCTAGGTGCACGGGCTTCAGTAGTTATGGCACGTGCGCTCAGTAGTTGTGACTTGCGGGCTCTAGAGCGCAGGGTCCGTAGTTGTGGCTCACAGGCTTAGTTGCTCTGCGGCATGTGGGATCTTCCCAGACCAGGGCTCGAATCTGTGTCCCCTGCATTGGCAGGCAGATTCTTAACCACTGCGCCACCAGGGAAACCCCCATGTATTATTTATAAATATTCCGTTATCCTAATTAGGAGAACTCCTGGGCTCTGGGCCTGGGTCACTTGGGATCCCAGGGGTCAAAGATTGGACGCTGGCTTAGGGGTGGGGTGGGAGGAACTGGGAGACTGGGACTGACATATACATGATTGATACTATATAGAATAGACAACTGATGGGAACATACTGTATCGCACAGGGAACTCTACCTAATGCACTGTGGTAACCTAAAAGTGAGGGAAGTCCAAAAGGGAGGGGATATCTGTACCTGTACGGCTGATTCATTTTGTTGTGCAGTGGAGGCTAACACAACACTGTAAAGCAACCATACTCCAATAAAAATAATTTAGAAAAAAGATTGGACACTGGCTTAGACTGATGGGAATGGTGATTGCATATCTAACCTCACCCTGTGGGGATCCGAGCTATTTGAGACTCCCTTGCCTCCAATCTGAATTGGGCCAGTGCCTGGGGCATGGCTTGGCTGAATCTGCAGAAGGGGATATGGGGTGATTACACTGACATGAGGCTTCTTGAATATATCCTGTTAGGGCAGGATGCCTTAAACTGTGAGCAGCCAGGGAATCAGACTCTTACTGATGGTAAGGAGAATGATGAAGTGGGTCAGTGCTATCAAATGTGTGACCTAGAGTAAATGGTAGGTTTTTCTCCAATTCCTTTCCTGTCACAGGACCTTTGCACATGCTCTTCCCATCTCTGGCCCCCCCCCCCTTTCCTTTTTTCTGATGATTGGCTCCTTTTTTGTCCAATTGGCCTCAGCTTATTTGTCTTTCCTTAGAGGGGCTTTCTGTGACCACTCTATTATAAACAGAAGTCCCCATATCCCTTATTCTCTTTCTCAGACCCTTATTTGTTGCTTTCATTATATGTATTAGAATTTGTAATCATTTTACTTATTTGTCTGTTCACTTGTATTTTCAAAAATTTATTTTCCCCAGTAGATTGTAAGCTCCATGAGGACAAGACTCATGCTTGTCTTGTCACCATTGCCTTTCCTCCTCCACCCACCCCAGTGCCTGGCAAAAAGTAGATAGCCATCAGTATTGGTACGATGTTTGGTTGATTGAATGAAAGATTATGTAACTGATCAAGATTGCCCTTGAACTTTGGCTTCCAGGAAATTCAGAGCTAAATTTGTAATGCAGCTTTAGTAACTGTCTGGGTCCTTAAGATGAGCATTTCTGTGTGCTTATTTTTTTTGTATCTGACTTCACCTCCCTCAGTGGATCTTTTTTGTATTGACCCATGTAACTCATGCTTATCATTTATGGTAAGAATCACACTTTCCCTCATGATTGAAAGCAAACACGATGTACATTGCAGGCTAGGCAACATTATCTTTGTATAATTTCCAGAAAACAGAACAGTATAAACAAGAGCAATAGCGCTATGGCAAATGGTGTTTTCTCTTCATCGGAACTGTCCCTCAGCAAGAACTCTCAGGTTACGCCCTGATACCCTAGAGGCTCGGGGCTGGCAGGGGAGCCCTGTGACAAGTGAGGGTTCTGCCACGAGCGGACAAGGGCTATGGCTATTCTGCATAGGACTTTTGTGGATATTAAGAAAAGGTGCCCTTTTGGGTGGATGCAACACTGTGCAAAGGCAAAAAGGTTGGCAAATGGAGAGTTGGCTGTATTTCATCCCCCCACCCCCACCCCAACCTCTTGGTTCAATGTCTTTGTGCAGTAAACAACCTGAACCACTGTACATGGTGGCCCTGAATGGAAAGGTCTTGAAGGCTGTTCCTCTTGCCTTGGTAGTTGGACTGCTTCCTTTAGGGCCTGCCCAGCAGACAGGACTTCCTATAGTCTGTCATTGCTTCTCTCAATCATATTAGAGCCTGCTCAGCCCTTTGGAAAACATGGCTGGGAGGGGACAAAGGGCATAGGCAGAAAGCAACTGTTTTTCAGATGTCTAGTATGCGCCAGCCACTGGGCCAGGTGCTGGGTATATAAAGGTGAGTACAAACTGGTTCCTTCCTCACAGTCTGATGAAAGGAACAGACAAGCAAATAAAACAGGGACAAATTCTCACAATGAAATGAGTGCAAAGATGTGGGAGCAGAGGGGAGCACATGACACTCCCACAGGAGTCATGAACAGCTTCTCACAGAACATACTCTATGACTTGGGCCTTGGAGGGGTTTCCAGGCCAGCGAAGCAAGGGAGAGGCATTCCAGGTAGGGGAAGAGCCAGTGCAAAGGCACAGTGCCCTGAGTCTGCATGACGGGGCTGAGGAACAGAGGCTGCTAAGGATGCAGTAAATGTCCTTCTCCCACCCACCCAACTCACCCATCTCAATGTCACCTTTTCTGTGATACCTTCCTTTGCTTCCCTGAGACGCTTCCCTTACGTTTCTGACGTGCACACACTCGTCTCTTGTAGCACCTGGCATCTCGTACTGCAGTCAGGTACACCCCTGCTCTCTCACTAGAGCCTGAGCTCCCTGGGCGCTGGGGCAACTCCTGCTTCTCCTATGTGTCCTCTCCTCTCACACAATGCCAGGCACAGGTCAAGGGTTGGAGAAAGGTTTTGTTAAGTGAATGAATGAACCGTGTGCCTGAAGCAGAGACAGTGCGGTGAAGCGGGTTTGAACATGAGGCTAAAGAGAAATGCCAGGGCTTGTAGTGCCACGCAAGGGGGTCTGGAAGACAGGCATCAGCAGCCCTCACCCATTTTGGCTGGAGGACGACCTCAGGGTCAGAGTCACACCTGTTCTGCAGTGGGTATTCAATCTGGCAGGCAGATTTTGGCAGCAGGACACACAGGGGGCCTCTGACCCTCTGGATCTACATAGGTGCCTGAGTGCACAGGGGAGGGTCCCAGGGAAGCGCCCCCTGGAGGTGGGAGAAGCCCAGGGCTGCCTCACTAGGATGTCTTTGAGTCTAGATAACAAACAAACAATACTGCCTTGTATTATCTCGGTTGATAAAACGTCCATAAGTAAGAGAGCTTTCAGGTTAATACGACTCAAAAATATAATCATATTATTGAGGTTCCTCCCATCTCTCTGCCTCAGCCTCCTCCAATCATTGCTGACCCTTATGATTCCAAGACGGCTGCAGCAGCTCCAGGAATCACCCAGGCCCATCAGTGCTCATTGGTAGAGAAGAGCCACGCCTTCTGGGAGTCTCCTTCCCAGGAGCAAAGACTCCTTTCCCAGAACTCCCTGAGCAGACCTCCCCTCACATCTCATTGGCCAGAATTGGCTCACATGCTCACTCCTACACCAATCACTAGCAAGAGACTGGGAGCTCTGTGATTGGCTTAGACTCACCACTCCAGTTTACCGGCCCTGCAGCGGGTGGTGCGGTGGAGCAGTGGATACCCAGTCACGGAGGACGGGGACCCAACTTCCAGACCTTAAGGTGGTGTGTGTGTGTGTGTGTGTGTGTGTGTGTGTGTGTGTGTGTGCAAGGTTAAGCAGCGACCCCTCCAGGGGGTTCAGGGAAGGGCATCTTCCAGGAGAACCTTAACTGCATTAGAGGAGCGGGTAGCATCCTAGGATGGTTCCAGAGGGAAGAAGGGCTTCCCCTGCTGGGCTCCAGTGCTACATTAGCCGCTGGCACAGTGAGGTCCTGGCCGTGCTGGAGGCTTGATGACTTAGCAGTCTGGGCATCGAGGGGGCAGGTGTGGCTGAGGCCTGGTCTGTAGGAGGGAGGCTGTGAGGGCGCGGGAAACTGCACGGCCTGTTTCACTCAGCCCACACACCACACACGCGCATACCCGTACACGCACACGGCCTTGCCGTTTACAATCGTAAACTCCTCCTCTTTGCCCGAGCAACGAAGGAAAGGCCTGGTTCTTATTCAGAGAAATACAGAGGAGTTAACTGTATCTTACTACCCTTTTTACATCTTCAACTGGACGTCTCGAAATCCCCCAGTGCCCAGCCGCTGGAATAGCTGGGGACTGACTGGGCCCCTGTTTCTCCATGCTGGTCTTTCCAGCAGGGTGGCAGGGCTTTTTACATGACGGCTAGCTTCCAAGAGGACAAAAGAGTAGAAGGTACAAGCTCTTTAAAGTCTGGGTGCAGAAGTTCTGGAATATCCCTCCCCCGCCCCGCTCCCGGTCAAAGCAAGGCATAAGGCCAGCCCAGAATCAAAGGAGAGGAGAAATAGACTTCATCTCTTGATGGGAGGAATGGCGTGTGCACACAAGGATGAGATAGATTGTTGGTGACCGTCTTGGAAAACAAAAGCTCTTTATACAGAATTGGTGAGCCGGAGAGCAGGGGCTCAAGCCTATGCCTGTATAACACCAGGTCCACCTCTCCACATCCCTGATCAGATCATGGACTTTTCCAGCTGGGAATGACTCTTGAGATCATGCAGTGGCCCACAGCCCTCGATGTCTTAACCTGGGGTTCCTCAGAAGCACACCCTGAGGCCCAGTTTGAGTATCAGTGGCTTATTTGGGAAGAAGCCCTGCTAGGTAAGTGGAGGAATAAGACGGGGAAAGGATGGGAACCATTAAATAAACAGATGACATTGTGGTATCTAGAGCTCAGTCTTTCCGGGGGACTTCTGGGAGGTGGTGTGGAGCGCCCTTAAGGGGCAGGAAGCTGGGGTATTCATCCTCCCATTGCCTACTCTGGTGCCTAGATCTCACCCCAGACTCATGGAACTGGTGCTTTTGGGGATGGTTCAGGACACCTTCGTTCACTCCCAGTTCTAGAGGCTTCTTATTGGCTAGAGAGGCCATACTGGTGTTTACCCTGGAGCCACATGCCACAAGCTGGCTGAGCTCTTTAGCAGATGATAAAACTCCAGCCTTTTCTGGGATAACAAGTAGTTCCTTCTGCTTGTATCCCTGGGCTGTCCTTGCCTGGCTGTAAGATCTATAATTAGAACTTGTGGTAGACTGGTACTTTGGTGACTGCCAAAGAACTATGCCTCCCAGTACAGAAAGTCCCCTACATACGAACGAGCTCCATTCCGAAAGCACATTCCTAAGTCCAATTTGTTTGTAAGTCCGACAAAGTTAGCCTAGGTCCCCAGCTAACACAATCGGCTCTATAGTACCGTACCGTAATAGGTTTAAAATATTTTTCACACAAATACTACATAAAACACAAAGAAACACACACAAAAAATAAACAATTTGACTCTTACAGTACAGTAGCTTGAAAAGTACAGTAGCACAGTACAACAGCTGGCATCCAGGGGCTGGATCGAGTGAACAGGCAAGAAGAGTTACTGACTGAAGGAGGGAGAGGAGGTGGGAGACGGTAGAGCTGAAGGATCGTCAGCAACAGGAGACGGAGGGCGAGCTGCGACGTCACTCACGCCTGACGTGGATGGCACAGGTTCTGGTTCCTCGCTGGATTCAGTTCTATCTACCCTCTTGAAAACAAACGATCCAGTGATGTCTGGATAGCAGCTCTTTTTTTCTCATCATAGATGACGCGGTAGCACTGGATTGCATTCTGAATGGCTGCTGCAACCTTTGTATACCATTCTGCGTTCAGGTCCTGTGCCTCAAAAATTAATGGTGCCTCCTCAAATACAGAAAATCCCCTTGCCATTTCCTGTGTCGTGAATCTCTTCGGTTCTTCAGTTACTTCTTCCTCTTGTCTCTCTTTGTCCTTTCTCTGGGCACATTCGTGTCTTTGAAAGTTTGCAACTTGAAGGTTCATACGTAGGAGACTTACGGTACTCATATCCTGGTGTGGTCCCTTCCCACATCGATTCTGAGCTTGGTTGTGTCACTTGCTTTAGCCAGTGGGACATCAGCAACCGTGGTGCACACAGAGGCTTGATAAGTAAGTGCTTTTCTTCTTGCAGCCCAGCTGCAATGCTGTAAGGAAGTCCAAGCCATCCTGCTGGAGAGAGAGATCATATGAAGGAACCAACACATGGAGAGAGAAAAAAGCCACCCGGAGTAGCACTGGGCCATTGGACAGGTGAGTGAGGCCTTTTTCTACTTTCCTAGTCAGCCCAGTCACCAATGCAAGGATAGTACGTGAGCAGAAGAACCACCCATCTATGCTGTATCTGAATCCCTGACCCTCAGAATCTCAAGCAAACAAAGATGTTTTTGTTTTACGCCACCAAGTTTTGGCATAAAACTTAGTGGCGTACCGTACCACATACCATAAGCATCTTTATGGCTTCTGAAATTTACTGACTCTGTCCCCCCTTCCTCCGTAAGTCGAGGGGATACTTACCCAAAGACACTCAACACTCAGCTCGAGGAATTGGGGAATGAGGGCAACCAACACCGCCTGTTTCGGGGCTTGGTAGGGGTGGCAGAGAGGTAAGTGCCTCTCCCCTGGGAGGGCATTCCCCTGCTGAAAGGCCCCGGCAAGCCTTGTAGCAGCATGTCTGATGGTGCTGCCCTGCAGCGCCGCCCACAAATGCCACCGAGTGTCTCAGCAAGCAGTGAGGTGAGTTCCCTGCCTCGCTCTGGAGTGCTGACTTCCCACCCAAGATCGAGAATGGGATGCCCAACTCTGTGAGCCTGGCCCAGGCCAGGGCACAGGGAGCCCTGAGTCATAGGCCAGCTCAAGATCCCTCCCCCAACCTGTCTGAGCTGGAAACCCCACCTCTTCAGGAGGCTCGGCTGGACCCAGGTGCTGCTAACAATCTTGTCTCAGAGCCAGTTCAGAAAAGACACAGACACCGCTGAAATCCCACGGCTGCATCACAACAGAAGCAGAATGCAGTATTAGAGACTAATCATCCTGTGGGATTTCTCAGTGAGTTCCTTTGTTATTGGTGTGCAAAAGTCATCACCAAATGGAAATGTCATGTCTGAGTGACGGGTTTTGCATCCAGTGGTGAAGGCATACCCAAAATACAAGGGGAAAAAACTTAATTCCCATAAAAATGAGCAAAGTCACTAATGAAAATCTCTCCCTATCCAAATTAAAATCATCAACGAAATAAATCCCCCCAACTGATGAATGTACCCAGTTCAAATTTTATTAATAAAACCTAATTTGTTTTCCCAATTTTATGGATTAAATTCCCCAGTTATGTTATTTATTCCCACCACCTTTTCTTCTTGAATCACAAAATAAATGTCAATTTCAAAAGTTAGATGGTGAATATTCATCTCTCTCCCTAGAATCTTGTGGGTGGGAAGCTTTCTTCCTGATTTAGAAGGGGAAAAAAAAACACAATTTAAATATGAAGTATACATAAAGGAAAAAGAAATGGGAAAATTATTATAAAATAGTCTTTTTTTCTTTTATTCCCTTTTTATCCCCATTCCCCACTCTCATTACCTTCTTCCCCACAGGAGACCATTCTAGTATATTTAATGTGCATTGCATTTTATGTATGTATCTTGTAAATGTGCACTGTCGTTGGGTACATATGTTTTTTTTGGTTTTTTTTTTTGCGGTACGCGGGCCGCTCACTGTTCTGGCCTCTCCCGCCGCGGAGCACAGGCTCCGGACGCGCAGGCCCAGCGGCCATGGCTCACGGGCCCAGCCGCTCCGCGGCATGTGGGATCCTCCCGGACCGGGGCACGAACCCGCGTCCCCTGCATCGGCAGGCGGACTCCCAACCACTGCACCACCAGGGAAGCCCTACATATGTATTTTTAATTGTTGTTACTGGTGTTTGTTTCTTTCTTATTTTCATTCGCTCTGTGTTTCTAAGATCTATCTATGTAGTTATATGAACAACTGACCTTTCGATTTTAACTGCTGTAGAACATTCCATGATGTGCATCCGCCACATTCCACCTTTTCATTCTGCCAGGGATGGACACCTTGTTGGCCTCCAACCCCTGGCCACTTTAAACAACACTATACTAAGCATCCTTGTTCATGTCCCTTTACAGACTTTATAAAACAAATGTTCATGCATCCTATTCACAAATCGCCGTGTGTGTCCACATGCCTTTAAATGAGGTGCAAAAAGAATCCAGTAAACATACAGATTTATAAAGCTGAATTTAGATTTCCTCAATTCTTTCTTTATTTTCATAATGAAAATGTTCAAAAAGCTGTTAACATTATGACTTTGAAAACATAACGAATCACTTGTTCTTAAATTTATTTTTTATTTTTTTGGCCACATTGACGGCTTACAGTTCCCCGACCAGGGACTGAACCCGGGCCTCCTGCAGTGGAAGCGTGGAGTCCTAACCATTGGACCGCCTGGGAAGTCCCACAAAGAATCTCTTTAGAAACAAATTATTTCCTGATCAGTAATAGCCTGTGAAGAAAAACAAAGCACGTTAAAAAAAATCAGATCTGTTGTATTCATTTAGAGCAAACACACGCTCACAGTAAAATCTCCCAAGATTCGTACAGTGAGTCCACTTTTTTCCAGCTGAGCCGTATTACAGTTTTTCGGAAGTGCTGCTGTATCACAAGCAACTGGATGAGACAGGTGCACGTGGTCTCTGTTTCCGCACAGCCTGCTTCTGTGACAACAGCATTCTTGTCCTCTTTTCAATTTTACCTCCTCCTTGAAAGGGGAAAAGTCAGACACATCTCTAGATGCAGCAGGGGTCTCAACCTGCCCTCTGTCCCTCTGGGAAGTTACAACTCTTACACTGTGAATATCTCTTACATGTCAAAATGTCCAACCGATTCAAAAGATGGATTTTTCAACATACTCTTCCATCTTGTCCAGGCCTGACATTTTTGGTCCATATTCCCCTTCGGATCTGGTAGCTCCCTACTTAGTGGCAGTTCGCAGCCCAAGCTGGAGACCTCCCTGCTTGTGAGTTGGTGGCCATTTCCTGGTCATCTCCATGGGTGGACAGTTTTTTCCTTCAAGTTTAGCGGGTCTCTGTTTGTTCTGGGACCCAGCTCCAGCTCTCTTAAAGGAGTCCAGTGGGGCAAGGGACTTGCATATCTTGAATCCTTCTCTGTGAATGAATCCTTCTCCAGCTCCCCTTCGGACATGGAGCCTTTGTGACTCCCGCAGTTACAGACTTCGGCAAAAATAGCTTTTCGGAGGTTCCTGAGCCCTCCATAACTGCTGGGAGAGTGAATAATCTAAGCTGTGGTTTGGTCACCTGTCTTGCCTCTCAGTGCACGTGAAGACCCTCGAATCCTCTTTTAAACAGAGGTGCAAGGATAGTCAGGAAACTTTAGGGATGGTTAATAAAGAAGGAAGCTTTCCCACCCAGATACTAAAGTGCATCAGGTTGTGACAGCTGAAACAGTTTAGACCTGGCACACAGAATGGTACATGAGTAGAATGGAAGAGAAAGTCTTGACATAGAGCAAGAACCTGGAGGAACTTAGCATATGGAGATGACAGCATCTCAGACCAGTGATGAAAGATTGGGTGATCCAAGACACAGTGTTAGGAGTCCTGGTTAATCATTTTTTTGGGAAAAAAAGTTAGATCCCTACCTCACACCAGAAGATGAAACATCTAAATGTTAAAAAAAATAGAAAGGGGGGCTTCCCTGATGGCATAGGGGATAAGAATCCACCTGCCAACACAGGGGACACGGGTTTGAGCCCTGGTCCGGGAAGATCCCACATGCCACAGAGCAGCAAATCCCGTGCGCCACAACTACTGAAGCCCGCGTGCCTAGAGCCCATGCTCTGCAACAAGAGAAGCCACTGCAATGAGAAGCTCGTGCACCGCAACAAAGGGTAGCCCCTGCTCACCACAACTAGAGAAAGCCCGCGCGCAGCAACGAAGACCCAATGCGGCCAAAAATAAATAATAAAATAAAATAAATAAATTTATTTTTTTAAAAAAAAGAAAGAGGGTAGGAGAAAGAAGTCATCAGTAGATTAGAGAATACTGGCGACTATTTATACAACCCCAGAATAAGGAAAGTTCTATAAGCACAGCAACAAAGGCAAACACCGTACAGGAAATATTGATAGATTTCACCAAAAGCAAAAAGGAGACACTTTTCTGTCTATAAACCCATCAAAAACAAAACTTAAAGGCAGGGGCTTCCCTGGTGGCACAGTGGTTGAGAGTCCGCCTGCCGATGCAGGGGACACGGGTTCGTGCCCCGGTCCAGGAAGATCCTACATGCCGCGCAGCGGCTGGGCCAGTGAACCATGGCCGCTGAGCCTGTGCGTCTGGAGCCTGTGCTCCGCGGCGGGAGAGGCCACAACAGTGAGAGGCCCGCGTACCGGAAAAAAAAAAAAAAAGAAAACTAAAAGGCAAAATAGAACTGGGGGAAATATTTATAGCATATACGCCAAGTTGTTAATATCAGTATAGTAAGAATTGTCACAGACCAATAGGAATAAAGATGAGACGGATGATGAGCCCCAGAGAAGACACCGTTGCTTGAGGAAAGTTGCCAGCGGCCTGGTAATATGTTGATCACATCACACCCCTTCTTCGCCTAAAGGGACAGCAATTTGTGCTTTTTAGATTTTTACCTACGGCGGATAAGGGTTTGCCTGCCCTGTCTACAGTATGTCTGCCAGCACTCCCGTCTGTGGACTGGCAGAACTGGCATGATATTCTGAATGACATGGGCTCAGCGTGAGTGACTCATTTTTCGGAAGAAAGGAGGGCTGACAGTGGCACACACAATGGGTTCCACTGGTCTTCCTCCACACCCCATCAGCTGGAAGGAGCCAGCCTAATGTAACAGTGGAGCGCTCTGTCCAAGTCTTAGCCAAAGTGCTGGCTCTGGGACAACACCCTGCAGTGCTGGCAGGACGAGCTCCAGGATGCAACATGAACCGATGAGCTGTTTGCAGAGCTGTGTCGCCAGTAGCTAGAATACACAGGTCTGGCAGGAAAGGAGAGGCTGCTGTTTTCTTTCTTTGTGGCTTCCATGGCTGTGGACACTGTCATTGCCATTATCTTTATAAGGACTGTCATTCCTTGTTTTCACAAGTGCCGGAGCCAGCACCGCAGCCTGTGCGTCCCCTTCCTCCTGTGTAGCGCTGGGATGCTGCAGCTTGCCGGGCGTCTCGCCACCACGCTTAGCACCAGAATTCAGACCCTTGTTGCCCCCCGCCCAGTGAGAGATCCAACTCCAGGATCCCAGCCCGAGGGTCTGCTTCCTAGGGCTACTTCTGGTGCCGAACATCCTAGTTTGGGTTCCCCACCAAGCAGACTCTTGAGACTAGACTGTGAGAGTGAGAAGTGAATCTGGAAGCTTCTTGCTTCCTGCCTCAGGCCCAGGAAACCCAAGGATCCTGCTCGGGACTCACACATGTGTAACCTGGGTGATCAAGGCAAGTTGTCTCTCACGATCAGTGGGGGACAGAGCCAATGGCTACAGGCTTCTCTGATCTCCGAGGAAGACCGTTCTGGATGCATTTCATCGACTCCTCAGAAGGCCCCATGGGACTGAGCGCTGTTGCCCACATAGGTGGCCAGCTTGATAACACATCCTTGGATCAGCTGTCCCCTCTCCCCCATTTTACTTCCACCGTCCTTCACTTCTGTTTCTTGGGATTAATTCCCAAATAGACTATCTTCATGGAAGCTTTGGGGGGAATCCAGGCTAAGATACTTAAGGTCCCGTGCACTTATGGAATTAAGCTTCCATTACAAGTCATTTCTGTGTTCCTTCCTTTTATCCATATGAATCTGATTGATGAATGGTTACAACATCAAAACTCAATATCTTCCCAAACTCCTCCCCAGACCTCAGGCAAACTGTCCACTTTGCGGCTCCATCATTGTTTACCCTGACATTCCTCTGCACATGGGTGTTCTCAATATCATTACGTAGAGTGGTGATCCTCCAGCGAGGGAAAATAGTGCTAGTTTATTGTTCACAGTTAATTCTCCGTGGGACTTTGACATTTCTGCCTGTCTTACAAGCTGAGGCTTCTCTGTTTGCTCCAGGCTGTTGTTTTTCAATGATATCTACACAGTGAATGGCCTTGGAAGATAAAGACTGTGTTTGCCTCTGGAGCAAAGGGCAGGCATATTTACTGCCAATTAAAAAAGATTCGGGTTCCCTAAGTTCAGGGTTCCTGTCCTCAAATGCAGGTGTCACGTGGCATTCTTTCTGTCACCTAGACCTCTTTATGTCATCCTGTGGAAGCAAAAAATCCAACCAAGCAAAAACCCCCACTGTCTCTCTGGCTGTTGCTATTACTATGAGTCCCAAAGTCCTTTGCTCTGACCCAGGAGACCTGTGTCTTGTGCCAGCATCCATGGAATGGTGACAGGCTAACTTGGTAGATTGCAAGTAGGATAAAATCTTAGGCAGTTCTTCACGGCTCTTGATGTGTGCTGTTTTAGTCTTTACCGAGACCCTAAATCCACCTAGTGAAACTCCCACTGTGTTCTTCCCTCAGCCTTCTGTTATTGCAAGAATTCCTGTAGCGGTCACTCAGCCACTGTTTACTGAGGCCCTTCCCTGCGCCCGGCGCTCTTCTAAGGCCAGGACTAACTGAAACAGACAAAATCCTCACCCCCTTGTGACTTACATTCCAGTGAAGCCCTCATCTGTGCTATCGGCTTTCTCTCTTTGTTTTGTCCGTCTCTCTCTAGATAACATGAACCTAAATTCACCAACGACACTCCAGTGAAACGGGTTTCTTCTCCGAATTTACTCTCACATCAGTATGCCAGCTCCTCCCATTCTGAGAGCGAGATCCCAGATTCTGTTCCTTACTCAGCCACCAGCTCTGTGACCTCGGACGTGTCCCTTTCGCTTTCACAAGTCCTCGGGTCCTAATGGGTGCGATGAGGTGTATCCTGCTGAGCGGCTGGAGGGGCTGGAGGAGGCCCTGTGTGTACAATCACCACATTTCTGTGCAACACACGGGGACCCTTCAGTCGTTCTCCCCATCCCAACCCTAGTCCAGTCCTCAGTAAGGACTGGTTAGAGAGACGGAACCCAAGCGCTTCTAATTTTCAGGGTTTCTCTCATTTCTGACTCACGGTTGCTCAGACCTCACGTTGTGTTTGCCCTCCTTTCCCACCCCGATTGCCACAGTCTCCTCAGCTTATTCCTCCCATAATATGGTGCAAAAAACGAACAACTCCACACACAGAACATGGCTTCCCGCACTGAGCAGCAGCTCCAGACACTTCATCACCAAGTAGATTAGAATAACACTAACTTTTGCTACCATAGCAACTGCTGTTGGTTGCGCAATAGCCGACTTTTCAAAGCTACTTAAAAATGCTCAAACTATTTTGCATAAAGTGGATTTACATCACCAAGAGTAGTGGCTTTCCTTTCCCCTTGAGAGTCTTCTTTAAGAAATTGAAAATTTTCCCCCTCAGAAGAATTTCATAATTTAGTTTTAAAAGAACCATTTTAAACCAAAGTTTTGCCAATAGTTTCTTCATGCCCTTGTAAAGACAAATACAAATTAAAAATAAGAGGCTTACGCCTCCCTGTTGAAGCAAGAGGAGACTTCTCCCCTTCCCTTTTCTTAGAGCATTTACTTTGGAAACTTGTAATTGTTCCTCTGTCTCTTTGAAATGTATGCAAATCTTTTTAAAAAGCTAAATAAGCCTCTTGCCAGGTTTATGAGCAGGAATGTCTTTCTCCAGGACCTGGGAACCATCTCTTTGAAATGCCAGGCTTGCGGAAGATGGTGCCCTTATCTCCCTGTTTCTCTGGGAGGACAGAAGCCTCCGAGCTGCAAAACTACCTCCTGTCATAAAGGTAGGAGAAGTTAATTTTTCCTTTGGATAAATCCAGTTAGCACAGGGGGTTACCCCAACTACCAAGTGAATTCATCTTAAGATGAATTATGTGTGACCAATGATGCTGTCAAGTCTTTTTTACTTGAGGGCTAGTTATTGTTTATCTTCAGACCGTGTATGTAATTGGTTGTATCTGCTCGGCCGTATAAAAGGACGAGATTCCTTTCTGTCTTTGCTATCTCCTAGCGGATTGCCTGAGAGGCGCATCGCATTCTGGTTTAATGCTTATTCAATAATAAAATTGTTTTCTTTCTTTTCTACCTCGATGGAGAGGTTTCCTGGGTTGGGAGGAGAATTTGTTTTTAATTCTATTTCCCCAACGCCCACCAGAACCAAACATTTAAAACAGCACTCATGGAGTATATCATTATGAGGTTTTGTTAAAAGCTCTGGAGGAAGTTGCCAGGGAATTATAGGAGGAGAAGGAAACTGTATCCAGCTTTCCCTTTATTTACTCTGCCCCAAGGAAGGTGAGGCTTCCGTTCAGAATCAGCCCTGGAAGCGGTCCTCCGATAACAGCCTTGGGAGATTCTGGAGTTCCGGACCAGATAATAGTGGAGGGTCTTTTCCTTTGCTTTTTTAGGAAAACAAAGAATCAACACCTAGACCTGAGATGCTAAGTCTGCAACCCATCTCACAAGTTAGGGAACACCTAGGTACCAGTCACAACTCCAGGGGGCGCCATTCCCACTGTCGCCTGTGTGGATGACACCCCTGGGGTCTTGCGGTGCCAGCCTGCACCTCTCTATATTGTGGCCGTGTCCCTTAAAGAGTTTATTTCAGAAACCCTGGGTTCAGTTCATCTATAACCGCCTACTGCCACTGCCTGAGAAGGATCCAGGGAGAAGTCCAGACAGAAAACTCCAACATCCCAAGAATTGACTCTGCTTCTTTTGTCTCCAGCTGACATTTTTCTTCTCTTCTTTCCTTCCTTTCTTTTCCTAACCTCTCTCTGGTAGAATACAAGATCTTAAAGAGCAGCAGCTTCCTCTTCCTGTTTACTCCTGAGCCCCCAGCATGCAGCAGTGCTTGGCATGCAATAGACCCTCAACAGGCGAGACCAGCACGCTTGTTTTCTTGTTTCCTTCATTGCCATTTAGCACTATCTTCTCCAAGTTTTGAAAGAGACTTTTGTATTTCTGAGCTCAGCTTCCTGCCTGGCCTCCAAGCCCCTCAGATATTTCAGGTGGAGTCTTTTCACATTGAGCTGTTGGTCCATTCTGACTTTTATAAACACTGAATAGAATTACATTAAATCTTTGAAAAAAAAATCTAATCTAAGGTAATCTCATGTTTCAGATTTCCCACGTTTCCCACTTTTCAGATGTCTCCTGGTGGAAGCATCTTTTCTCAAGCTTTGGGAAACTTGAGGACCTGTGACATTATGGAACCAGGAACTTAAGCCAGTGAGGCTTTTCCCAAGGGACGTATTGAGAACTGAGCTGCCCTGAGCTGTTGACATTTAGACAAAAAGCAGAGAAGGGTCGGCAAGGAGAGTCCAGAAGCAGGGATATGCACCTGGGCTGATGTCAGAGCTTGGTCCAGACCCCAAGTTACAGGCCTGCCGAAAGACTGGAGAGAGCGGGGTTGAGAGGTTTTGAACATACAGGATTGCATTCCAAATACATCCTCAGGCAAGAGAAGTAAGATGCCAGAAACTCATATTAGGAAGCAAAAGAACTTCGAAAAGCTATAACGCTGTGGGGGAATTTTAAACATTCACATTTCCTAAACTAGTCTTTCTTCTGAGAAATGACTTGTCTTTCAAAACCATATGGCAGGAGCACACTCAACGTATAATAAAATCCTTGGTTTTGGTAATTATGATGAAGCTGTCGCAGTGTTAAATGATGCCACCTGATGGATTGTGAACACGCAAGTGCCACCATCAGCAATAGCTGGGAGTTTATTATTTTTAACAATCTCTGAAGGCCTGAGAAGGAATGAAGCAAGTGCCAACGGTTGCTCTTGGCCAGCTTACGGCTCAGAGAAGAAAGAGGGAATGAGGAGGAGGACGAGGAGGAGGAGAAACAGGATAAAGAGAAGAAAATAATATGGAGAGGGGGCAGAAGAGAATCTATTTTTTTCTTTTGATAAAAGTCATTACACTGTCAACAGAAGGTACTTTAAGTAGAGACTTGATTTTTCATGGAGCAGACACAGTTTGCGTGAAGAGACGGTCATCTGTTGAGTGCCACCTCCTGGTACAATCCCCTTTTGGAGCTAAGGGGCCAACACCAAGCTCATGGGGGGGCGGAAGAGTGGCAGGGGCAGGGAGGGCCATGACAGAGGGGGGTAAGCTTCAGTGGGTGAACATATTTATTTATAAGAAGCGATCCCCCTTTTCCTATCACCCCAGACTGTATACACACATTCAGGAGTCTGTCCTTCAGGGGAAAAAGAAATACAGTGGAGGGGCAGACCCCCTCTTGGTCTCACTTGCTGCTCCCTTGCAGTGGACTCAATAAATCTCGCTTTCTACCCTCACTTCTGGCTTGGTAAATTCTTCTACCACACGCGTTGCTGACGCCATTGCCGAACTCTGTGGCATTTTGGTGGTCCATACGGGGAGGCCTCTCTCTCCTCTCTCTGCCCTTTCCGATCCGTCTTCCAACACGTAGCGATCAGCCTGCTGACTCAGGGCAATTGAAGGTCCCCGAGTCAATTGAAGGTACTCCTTGGTGGGACCCAAAGGCCTCCGGGATAGGACTCCGACTCCCTAAGGGGTACATTCTGGAAATGGTCTTTTCTCCTCTCCAACACTGCCCACGGCCTGAGGTCCCTGGAGACTAGGGATTGTGCGTCCTGGACTAGGCGACTCTTTGGCAGACCTGAAACCTGGTCCCATACCGACCAACCGTCCCTGCCTAATGGGGTGACAGTGTCCTTTGGCCCTGGCCTTGGGACTCCTAACTTCCACACCTGGCGCAGTAGGCAGCGGCAGCTTGTCCAGGGCGAATCCAGTCACACTGTGAGATCCCCTTTCTCTTTCCACCCTCCCTTGAGGACCATCCATCCTGATCCGCCAACATCTCCAGATATTAATACTTCAAATGAGTTGCCACAAAACTGACTTCATTCCATCAAGCTACAAATGGTGACAAGATAAGGATTCCAACCCCTAGCATCAACACAGCTGACTACTCTTGAACAGTGCTCCCAAAATTTCTATTCACACACACTCACATAGCCCCACGGCTAATCAGCAAAGCTAACCGGGACCCCATGTCGCTGCTTCTCAGCAGGAAGTAGCCCAAGATGATGTCATCACCTAGATGTCAATGATTTGACTTTGCTGATCTGTCAGGGGAGAAATGTGGAGCTTAACAATAGAACAGGCATCTTAGGCTGGGGAGGTCCTTTCGAGATAAGACAATCCCACCCTCCCCCAATGGAAAATTACCAGCAGTTACAAACAGTCAGCATGCCAGGAAGATTGAGCAACAACACACCCAGACCTAACTACCGTATGGGTGGAACATTAACCCAAGGGTGACCAGAAGGGACCATAAAAGAAGCCCAGTGTCTCTCCCCCAGGCACAAACCCCCTTTTGATCTCGCCTGCTGCTCCCTTGCAGTGTATTCAATAAATCTCACTTTCTACCATCAAAAAAAAAAGAAAAAAAAAAAGAAAAAAGAAAAATACACTGGAGGGCTCTCTCTAAAAAAATTGAGTGGCCCTGAGCCAGGAACATCCCATCTGGTGTGTGTAGGAGTCACCCTTGTAGATCACCAACTGGTTTCCTGCTTGTTACCCTAAGCTAACAAGGCCACCAGCATGCACAGAACTCTCTCTCAGCTTTCTTATTGTTTCATCTTTGCATATGAAAAATAAGGACCATCATGCATTTGAAGAAATCCTCCAGAATGAAAGAGAGAGACCAAAGAAACAGAAAAAAATGACCCTAGAAAAAAATAGATTAATTTGGGGGAAGAAAAGGGAACTTAAAAAAAAAAAACACACCTTGAATTAGTATCCATAGAGACTCTAGAAGGTATATTCATTAACCAAGAACAGAATCCCATGAAAAAGTAATGGTTAGGGAAAAAGAAAGCACTTAGAAATTAAGAATGATATCACCAAAAGAAAGTTCAAAAGAAGAGATGGAAGATAAACATGAAGAAATACTTTAGGAGGTTGAATAAAAAGACAAATAGAAGGAAAAGATGAGGGAATCAATTGAGGAGGGTCAATATCTGAATAATTGGAATTCCAGAAACCTAGAACAGAGAAAACAGAGAGACAGAAATAATAAAAAATAATGCAAGATTATTTCCCTTGGTGAGCTGAGGGCACACCAAGTGACAAGAACAAGGAAAGAAAATCACTACCTAGCCATACTGTTGTGACATGTCAGGCCACTAAGAAGAGCTTAAAAAACTCCAGAAGTAATGCATGTTATCTCAAGAAGAACAAGAGTTAGATTAGCAGTGGCTTTCTCATCTACAGCACTGGATTCTGGACAAATAGAACAATGCCTTCCAAGTTTTGAGGGAAAATTACTATTATTAAACATTTTAAAATGTATTAATCCATTTAAAAATAATAAACCCATTATATGTTAACATAAATGACATTTTAATTAAAAATAACATTTTTGAAATCTTTTTAATGTCTAGTTTAGTAGAAGACAGCTGGAGTCTCATATCTGCTTCTGCCGTCAGTCTGTGTGATTTCTTGTTTTGGTTGAGGGAAACGATTTTAACCTAGAGTTCTATACCCAGCCAAACTGAAATTAGAAGGTAATATTAAGATATTTTCAGACAATCAGGGACCCTGAAATGTTACTTCCTACATCCATTTTTTTGGGGAGAAGCTATTTGAGAATGTGCTTCAGCAAAGCCAAAGAGTAAACCAAAGAATGCAAAGACCTGGGGTTCAGGAAACTTAGGAAATCAACCCAGAAAGTCAGAGGGAGGTTGCGCAGACTGCTCTGTGAGACAGAGCAGAGATCCTTGGGGAAAAGGGTGACTTGATAGGATAGGTGATATTGTGGAGCATGTGGAAAAAAATGGAAATATTGATAATAGAAAATGGAGAATAATATAAACTGATAAACTTCAGGAGAAACAAATAGGTGTGAAAGAGTGAGCAGTAATCCTCACTCAGCAGTGAATGATTGTCCTAGAACCACAAGAATGCAAACACTGCTTTTTTTTTTTTACCTCTTTATTGGAGTATAATTGCTTTACAATGGTGTGTTAGTTTCTGCTTTATAACAAAGTGAATCAGCTATACATATACATACATCCCCATATCTCCTCCCTCTTGCGTCTCCCTCCCACCGTCCCTATCCCACCCCTCTAGGTGGTCACAAAGCACCGAGCTGATCTCCCTGTGCTACGCAGCTGCTTCCCACTAGCTATTTTAATTTGGTAGGCAAACACTGCTTATTGAATTTCAGCACTTAGTTACATCCTGTAGACAAAGTAAAGACGACTTAATTTTTGTTTCAGAACAGGATGCTCCTGCTACTGGTGTTAAAACGCAAAGGTAAAAGTACAGCTGGCAAAAATAGAAACACGGAGGGAGGGGAAAATATCGGTAGCTGAAGGGAAGCAAGGGTTACTGAGCTTCTCATCTTAGAAAGGGGAAGGAACTGATGGAAAAGGAAATACAGCATCCTTTTGTCGCTCACATTTACAAAAGTAACCAAAAGAGGATCCCTAACTAGTGCTGTGGCTATCGAGACGTTGGGGAAGGGTGAAGGGAAGGGAGAGGTTTTAGACAGCCACATCCTCATCTGATATAGCAAAAACTCAACCGTGCAATCCATTGATAAATCAAGAAATAGTGGTGGAAACCGATTATATCGCGAAATGGAGTTAAATGCCAGATCAGCTAAAAATAGAGAGATGGGAAGAGGAAAGGCAGGAGATCGCTGCCTCTATTAACTGTGTTTTAAAATCAATTGAAGGACAAAAGAAAAAGAAATAAATAGGTTTGTGTGGTCCAGGCCACCAATATACATGATCAAATCGACCTCATTCATTCTTGTCTTGTGTTTGTGATATTGAGTTAGGGGAGGTAGAAATTAGAATCTGGTCTGGTCTCTTTCAACCTACATATCGAATTTGGACCACAATGCGCCAGAAGAGCCTTCACTGATCACGGTATGCAAATGAAAACCCACCCTTTTCCACATAACATTGTTCTTTCATATTGAATCCTATCTCCGTAGGAGGACTGACAAATCTTCTCTATTATCAACCATAACTTAATCTGCTTTCAGTGGAGGGCTGTGGAGGTACCAGTAGTCAGAGGTGAAATGGGGTAGAAGACAGCGTTCCCTCTTACAGTGGCTTCCGTGGTGACCATGACTCCCAAGGAGAGACTCTGAGAAAAGTCTTGATCTGTCACCTGCCACCATCTTGGTGAATGCATTGGAAGATCGATCCAGATGCTAAAGAAAAGCCAGCCCATCAAATCGAGCACTGGAATCAAAACTGAGATTTAGCTGCAACTTCTGATATTCAGAAGGGGGAAGAAAGGCACCAAGGAAGCAGGCTTTAAGGGAACCCTTCTAACCAAAAGGGGGCGATTCTAAGTCAGGTGACCGACCACATTAAGAATAACCAACCTGGTGCACCAGATGTAAATGGAGGCCTGAATGCCAAAAAAGTCTCAAATTCTCTGACTGGAAGAAATGTCCCGTTATCATTTTGTAAAGAGCAGGGACTCTCTAAACCAAACGTGTTCATCATGGAGTTCATTCAATAGTGGTTTATTTAGAGCCAACTTAAGATTTGGGGGAAGGGGCTTCCCTGGTGGCGCAGTGGTTGAGAGTCCGCCTGCCGATGCAGGGGACGCGGGTTCGTGCCCGGTCCGGGAAGATCCCACATGCCGCGGAGCGGCTGGGCCCGTGAGCCACGGCCGCTGAGCCTGCGCGTCCGGAGCCTGTGCTCCGCAACGGGAGAGGCCACAACAGAGAGAGGCCTGCGTACCACGAAAAAAAAAAAAAAAAAGAGAGAGAGATTTGGGGGAAGAAGGAAGAGAGATTTCTTGGTCTCGATTGCATTTATCCATGAAATAGTCTCTAGGCTTCTGGGAGTTGATCTCTATAACTCCTAAAGATATAGGATTTTGGCAGTTGTCCGATTAAATTTCCAGATGTGGATTTCTTGGCTAAAAACGCAGTTTGATGATGGTAGTGGGCATTGACCACATTTTATGGATTCTTGTAACCTTTTGAGCCACGTTGCTACATTCAGAGAATTTCCATCCTTACAAGTCCCATCTTCTTCCCTAAATGAGAACCTTGAAAACTTACTTCCCCGTCTTGCTTGGTGTCTGACACACACACACACATGACCTCATATATATTAATCAGACTCGTCTACTTGAGGCTCTATTTGGAAAGAGAGGAAGGTGAGGAAGAGGCTCTGGGTATCCATTTTGCCGATGCAGGTGCTGGCGAGACACCTGACTTTCGGAGGTGGGGTGACTGCAGGGTGGAGTGTCCACAGTGGGACAGTGGAGGTGGCAGCAGTGAGAGAGGCTTCATCCACAAGACAGCTTTGTGGTGTGGTTTTGTTCATTGATCTGGAAATCTTAGGCTCCAGGCTCAGCTTTCCCAACAGGTCAGAGAGCAATGCACCATCCTTTGATGAACTCCTTTGCTATTCAATCAGCTACACACAGTCTCTGTTGCTTGCAGCCAGGAACCCTGATCACTACGGTTGTCTGTGCTGATCCAAAGAACCAGGTAACTGCCAGACTGCTCTGTCAAATGAGAGCATATCCATCCAACAGAAGTATGGTTAATTTATGTACTTATGAACGTATTTGTTTTGTACAGACACCCATGTATGATTAAGGGTGGGTGGGGAAATTGGTCTCTTACGGACATGAATGAAGTTGGAACTCCAGTTTTAGAGACAGTGCCCCAAAGTTTAATACGCTGACATTTTATTTGGTTTTCAAACAGAGTGCTAACTAACTTTGACTTATTATGGCAGGAATGGCTGACAATATAATTATTGATTGTGCCTCTCAGTCATCTTATATTGTACAAAAAGTAGATCTTTATTCCTCATTGAACTTCTGGAGCATGGGTGGGTTTTCCTGCTTCCATGTGATTGTGAAGGAACTGAGGTTTGGATATCTTAGAAAATGTTTTCATTGTATTATTTTAAAGTGCACTTAAATCAAGTTGTTCTTTAAAAATTTCAGAAGAAATTCAGATTCAACATGAGAATGCACCAGAAGTCTATTTACTAAAGGTCAGTTCAGTCCAAGTTTTCTGGAAGGATTATTTTTAAGTGACAGAAATGACAAGAGAGGGCTTCAGATTCAAAGACCATAACTTGGCAGGATTTCTATTGTGGGAATGCCAGCTCAAAGGAGACACTAGAAAACAATTTTTCTGGCAGAAGATCAGAATTTTAAACGAGTTTGTGTAATTTAATACCCACAAACTGGCAAAGTGGGTCTGTGATGGCTTAAACCCAAAGGAAACTCCCAGGACCCCTTAGTCATCCAACAGGAAACAGGCTTCTAGGGCAGTGTATTCTTCAGAAGGGAAATAGCTCCCCAATCTCTGATGTCATGGAGAATAATGGACAAGAGATTTTCTCAGTGTGCAAAATTGGGGGCACCCATAGTGATAGACCAAGAAATTCACCCCATGGCTAGACATTGGAGCCCTTGTAATCCTTGTATAGAGGGTGTGGCCTACACTATTGTTTGGGGACTGTGCTTCTTGGTTTCCCCTTTTTCCTTTTCTCAACAGGTGTACGTGTGTGTGTGTGTGTGTGTGTGTGTGTGTGTGTACCACTATTTCTCCACCATTGTATACTGTGTTTAGGGGTGGTTAAATGTATCATTTAATCATAGGTTGTGTGACCATTAGGAGCCACATCCAGATCTGACTGTGAGAAATGCACAAGCATTGATATATATTTGATGTAGGTAGGATAGCTGCATCGTGTTAGGTGGGCATTTAAAGACAATATGCAGAGGAAGAAATGTGTGTATATGTGCACGTATGTGTGTGTACACCTGTTGGGCGTTCAAGGGGTGTAGGTAGGAGACTGCTTGAGTTTCTGACTACTCAGCACAATTTTCCACATCCTTTCTCTGATAAAAGTAGTTCACTTTTTCTTTGGGAAACTCTCTCTGCCTCAAACTCTGTTGTTTTTATGGGATTGTTTTTTCGGCTGTGCCACACGGCTTGCGGGATGTTAGTTCCCCGACCAGGGATTGAACCCAGGCCATGGCAGTGAAAGCATGGGGTCCTAACCACTGAACCGCCAGGGAAATCCCTGATGGGATTGTTAATCATGGTGACTAATATTATTTTGGCTGCAGAGTTGGGGCACATGAGCCAGGCCTCTACCATGAAGAGTAACCATGCTCTGGACCACGGTGACTGTTTTAAAGATGAGCGTTTGACACAAATTGGGCTACCAGAGCCCCAGCTGAGATCTTTCAGCTAATGGAGAAGACTGTCTCTTTTCTACGAGGCTTGGATGATGTGAGCCTGCAGATGCCAGTGGCCAAACAGCCTGCCACACGCAGAGAACATGACTCACTCGTGCAACAGCTAGTATTCGGTGAGTACTTACTACGTACCAGGTGCTGCTCGAAGTGCTGAATATACTTTTTCTCATTTAATCTATGCGACAACTCTATGAAATAGATTTTATTATGTCCTCATTTTGAGAACGTTGAGACAAAGAGGGGTTAAGTAACGTATCACTTACATTCATGGTGGAACAAGGGTTCGTATTCAGGAAGTCTGACTTTGTAGCTTGAGGCTTTAGCTGCTATGCTACATTGTTATGCTGTACTGCATGGCTAAGATAAGCAGAGAAAAGCCAAGCAGAGAGAAAGAACGGGGAGAGGGAGAGGGCAAAAGAACCCTGATGATACGATTTGAGGAAGCCAGGACAGAGAGCCAGAAGATGGAGAGAAATGAAGCAGTAAATCCAGCTGTGTTGAAGCCAGCTGTACTTCAGGGCTTCGCAGGTACTGAGCGCATGTTTCTCGTTAGGGCTTTCAGTGAGTTTGAGTTGGGTTTATGTCACTTGTAACTGGAGGCGTTTGAACCTGTACAACTATATGTTATATTCTGTAGTCTCGGTGCCCCATAGAAGGAACCGTTCTGCATCTGGGATGTCTGATACAGGAGCCGCTAGCCACGTGAGGCTGTTGAATCATTAAAATGTGCCCAATGCCCTGGGGAACTGAAGTTTTCATTTTATTTCAGTTTAATAAATTAAAAGTTAAATAGCTAGTAGGTACTGTATTGGACAGCATAGATCTTGAGGACACAGCTAAAGCTCTTCTCCGAGTCCTACATTCCTAAACACGAAGGGGTGAGAATTAGTTATGACAACCCAAGAAGTTGGAAAAATAATGAAAAAACAAATGTAAGGAAAAGAAATGAAAGATTTATAAAAATGAAAACCAATTACTGGCTTAGAAAATAGGACACCAGAACATAAATCCAAGAGCTAGATAAATTGAAATAAAAATATACACATAATGAAATTGGTAAATCACTAGCTAACCTACACAAGACAAGAAGGAGGAGAGAGCACAAATATATAAATTTGGAAATAAGAATGGAAAAATAATCATAGATATGGAGGAAATTAAATAAGTTTTAAGAAAATGCTTTACTTATCTTTATGTAAACAAATATGAAAAAACTGGATTATTCTCTTGGACAGCGTAACTTTCCAAAATTGATTGTATTATAGATAGAACTGAAGCCAACCAATGGATTGTCAAGGAATGAAGTGAGAAATTTGCCAAAGAGCTGCCCCCTCCCCGGTCTGCCCAGCTGAGACAGTTAAACAACCTCATAGCATTCTAGTCAAAGAAATTTAATCACCCCCCATTGCTGGGCATTTATGACTTTGCAAGTGTTTTTCATACAGAGTTTGAGGACTTCAAAAGAAGCGTTACAGCTTTTGCTTTAAGCCAGCATGGTATGGATTTCAAATCCAAAGAAGCATAAAAAAGAACAATAGAGATGAACTTCACATATGAAGAGCAATACAAAATCCTAATCAAATAATAGCAAATGGAAACAATGAAAAGAAAGGGGACTTCCCTGGAGATCCAATGGTTAAGACTTCGCTTTCCAATGCAGGGGGTGTGGGTTCGATTCCTGGTTGGGGAGTTAAGATCCCTCATGCCTGGCAGTCAAAAAACCAAAACATAAAACAGAAGCAGTATTGTAACAAATTCAGTAAAGACTTTAAAAGAAAAAAGGTCCACATCAAAAAATCTTTAAAAAAAGAAAAAGAACCATAACCCAGAGGGGCTCACTCCAGAAGTTAAAGATAATTCAATAGTAGGCAGTGTTTTCTTGTACTTCATTTATTATCATTCTTGATTTTTAAAACAGATTTATGAAATGGGAACTGGGAAAACTCTTAACAATACAGGTATTTCCTCAATAAAACAAATATATATCTCATGCCAAAGTCAGTATTATTCTTAATGAAGGAAACCCATTTTTTTTGTTGTTTTGTTTTATTAATTTGGCCACACTGAACAGCATGCGGGATCTTAGTTCCCCAAGCAGGGATCGAACCCAGGTCCTGGCAGTGAGAGTACCGAATCCTAACCACTGGACCACCAGGGAAGTCCCTGATGGAAACCCATTAACATGATTAAAGTCAGGAACAAGATAAGGATGTCCACGGTCACCACTGTTATCTGATAGTTTTTCCAGAGTATGAACCATTAAGAAAAGAAATGAGTATAAAAATTGTAGGGGAGGGGGAAGGATAAACTGGGACGAAGTGAGAGAGTGGCATGGACTTATATACACTACCAAATGTAAAATAGATAGCTAGTGGGAAGCAGCTGCGTGGCACAGGGAGATCAGCTTGGTGCTTTGTGTCCACCTAGAGGGGTGGGATAGGGAGGGTGGGAGGGAGACGTAAGAGGGAGGAGATATGGGGATATATGTATACGTATAACTGATTCACTTTGTTATACAGCAGAAGCTAACACACCATTGTAAAACAATTATACTCTAATAAAGATGATTTTAAAAATTGTAAAGGAAGAGACAACATTGATATTATTTCCAAATGCTATGGTTATGTAACTGGAAAACCCAAGGAATCAACTGAAAAAAACTACTAGAAACAGTATGAGAATTCAGTAAGGCTGCTGGTTCCCAACTCAATATACAAAAATTGGTAACTTTCTTAAATAAAATAACACTTTACTAGTTAATATAATGGCATAGAAACATGAATATATGCACAATCACATTCATATTTAATGAAATCGAATGAAAACAAGGACTTTTTTCATTTATCAGGTTGATAAGGTTAAAAAATGGATAGTATTTAAAAGTGCAGGGAATTAGACATTCTAATACAATATTGGTGACAGTGTAAAATTGGTGCAACTTCTTTTGTAGGCAATTAAACGTTATCTAGCATCATAAAAATATACACACCCTTTGACCCAACTATTCCACATCTAGGAATTTATCCAACATATAACTTTCATATACACATATGCACGAATACATATATACAAGGGTGTTTATTTTAGCATGGTGTGAGATGCCAAAAGATTTGTAAGGTCAAGAGTTTCCAGCAAAGGGGCAGTGATTAAATATATTTGGAATAGAATACTATATGGCTGTTGAAAAGAATAAAGTAGATCTATAGGTACAGATATTGAACAATCTCCAATATATATTTTAAGAGAAAAAACCCATGAGAGATTGAGCAATGCCCGTAGTGTGCTCCCATTTGTGCCAAGAAAAGAAACGATATATTAACAGTAATTTCTGGAAGGATAAAATAAAATAAGTGAAACCCTATTAACAGGTGACCAGAAGCTCAGCCATGGAGGAAGATTTGCGCTTTCATAACGTTTAATGTTTTGCCATGGGTATGTGCTAACTTTTCAATTAAGATGGCCAGAATCAACCTGTGAATGAATCCAATATTCATCTATTCATCCACCTGTCCATTCATATAGCATGTATTGAGCTTCTGATCCTTCTCCTCCATGCTTCTGTACCAGGTACCATGCTAGACCCGGAGGAGACAGCAGGTAATAAGACATGCATGTTCTGGTTTCTTCCTTTATAAAGATTTAACCCTCTCAGCTAGGGTTTTGCCACTCAAAGTGTGGGCCGTGGACCAAAAGCATTAGCATCATCTGGGAGCCTGTTAGAAATGCAGCATCTTGGACCTCATCCCAGACCTGCCTTTGTGTCAGACTCGGCATTTTAACAAAGTCCCCAGGGCATTCTTAATATGGTTTGAAAGCGCTGTTCTAGGGATCATCCTCAAATACTGCATTGTCGCTCGTTCAGATATGGTTTCTGGACTAGAAGAGAGAGGGCGTAGCTACAGCTGCTGGGGACACGCTGACTGTACTCATAGGAGTAGGGGGAAAGAGGTTAAACACCCACAGTCCCAATTGTACTATAACTTCACATTAATTTTTGTCCTGCCTTTTCTCTCAGGAGTTAACAACAAAATAGCTTTGCTGTGCTGTTGCTATGGCAACAGGGTCTAATAGCGCGTTTACTCTTTTCCCATTGCAGTAGCCTCCGGACTGGTCTCTGTGCCTCCAGCCAAGCCTGTTTTCTGTTAATCAAAGTTGAAATCAAACACGTGGCAACAGGGGCAATCACAGTCCCTGTGTGACACAGCAGGTGCAGTAACTGCCTAACTTTGCATTAATTTAGGGCCCTTCAGGGTTATGCTCTGTTGAGCCCTGAATTCAGAGCATAGTCGCCCCTTCCCACCGAGAGAAATATAGCTTCCTTGACAATCATGTATTTTCCACTTTAAGTTTCTATAGTACTTTTTTGCTGTATGTCGTAAAAAATTAGAAAATGCAAATCAGTAAAGAAATACACGATCTCTCCAAGTTCACACATGTGTCTCATTTTTAGTGACTGTGCACTATTCCATTATTGGGTAAAATGACACGGTGCATGTGAAGCCCTTGGTGCTCGGCCCAGCACATGGGGAGGCTACGAATCATGGGCATTTTCATCCTTTCTTCTCCCAGGGGACGAGGCAGGTCCTGGGCACACACCTTCCCTTGCAGTTCTAATGGCTTCTATTCATCTCTAGCATTTCAGCCTTCCGAAGGGCTTTCCTAGGTATTTCTGGTGTAGGCACAGACTCACAACTGACCTTGTCCAAAGGACAGTGCCTGGAAAGGCCAGCGCCGGGCACCCCATAAAGGGAGCACCGACCCTGTAGACTGGATCATACCTCAATTCTTAAAAGGCCTTCTCTGTAGCTGCCTCTTCTTTTCTTGTTTGTTTTGAAACAAAGATCTAGAGGATTAGGGGACAAGGATGCCACGTAGACCAGTTCCTTGACCTCTAGCAAGACTAACCCATTTCATGGATGTGGTAACTGTGGTCCATGCCCAGGCCCGCATGGCCAGCAAGGGTCCCTGTGACATCGTGTCTGTTGGGCCTCATCCTAACCCAGGCTCTAGCTTGCAGGCTGTGGGGAGTCAGCGGTAGAAACAGCTGGGCAGAGTTCCAGCTCCAGCAGCTGGGGTTCAGGGGAAGTCCCTGTGCACAGATATACGTGGTGTGGAGTGCGGCCCTTCAGAGCGGGGGTCTGGTATTGTGCTGACCCGCCTGTATAACGTCGGGCAAGTTAATTAACCTCTGCAGTCTGCAAAATGGGTTCAACATAGTACCTACCTCACAGGGTTTTTGTGAGGATGAAGGGAGATGATCAAGGACTCGGGGAGGCTGTTTACAGCCTGCTAGTCGTGAGCTGTGCACACCTGCAGCACTCACCCTTGGAGGAGAAGCTTTTGGGCTGGATGGTGGGGAAGGAGACAACCTTGCCCAGCCTCTGGACCTCCCCGCAGCCAGCCGGAGCATTGAGATGGAACAGGGTGGAGGCCCCACCCTACACAGGGCTCAGCTCAGGCCCTGGGTTGGGGGCGTTAGGGGGACTGCAGGGTCAGGGCAGTGATGGGGCTATGGGGGCGGGGAGTGGCACCTGGCAGGCCTTGGAAACTGAGCTCCGTGAAGGATTTTATCCCCCCGCCCCATATCCCTGCCCCAAAAGAACAGCAGCCTTTCAGAGGCGGGTCTTTAAGGCACTGTTCTGCCCACCTGGCAGCCCTGGGCGAGTCAGCAGTGGAGTCCTGGGCATCCGGACAGTCCAGGCCGAGGGAGGGGGAGAAATGGAGTAGCACCCTCACAGCCCACTGTGCCACGGGCAGTGGGGGCAACTCACTTTTTACTATAAACTCTTTTAAAAAGTCTCCTCTTGCTTCCCTGTTCCCAATCACTCTGTGTCCTTCCCCAGGGACAACCTGTGTTACCAGTTTCTTGTTTATCCTTCAAGGGAGGTTGTACATATCTATGTGCAAATCCACTCCATATGTATTCTTATTCTGCATGGCTGGATTCTACCGTATATACTGTTTTGCACCTTGTTCTTCTGTTAGTGTGTCTGGGAGATTATTCTGTATCAGCACAGTCAAAGCTCTTTCTTTTTTAGATGGATGTATCGTCATTTAATAACTTCTTTACAAAACAGAAATAGAGTCACAGATGTAGAAAACAAACTTATGGTTACTGGGGGGGAAGGAGGGGGAGGGATAAATTGGGAGATTGGGATTGACATATACATACTACTATATATAAAATACATAAGTAATAAGGATCTACTTTATAGGACAGGGAACTCTACTCAATATTCTGTGACAACCTATATGGGAAAAGAATCTTAAAAAGAGTATATATATGTATATGTATAACTGATTCACTTTGCTGTACACCTGAAACTAACACAACATTGTAAATCAATTCTACTCCAATTAAGAAAAAGAAAAAAGAAAAAACAGTCTCCAATTGATGGACCTCTAGGAAGTGTTCCATCTTTTGTTCTTACAAACAACAACATGACTTTGTACTTTTGTAATTTGGCATGTGTGTAAGTATTTCTGCGGGAGAACGTCCTAGAAGTGGAATTTTAGGCTGAAAGTGTGTATATCTTTATCCTATTGATAGATATCGCCTCTCTTCCAGAATTCATTAAGATTCATTCTTCTGTCAACAATTTATGAGAACTCCTGTTTCTCTTACCCTCACCGAGACAGTATCAATCACTTTGCTTCTTGGCAAAAAAATGGTTTGTCATGTGCATTTAATTTGAGGTTAAGTATATTTTCATAGGTTCAAGAAACATTTGTGTTTTCTGAAATCTGTTTATATCCTTTGTCCACTTTCTTATTTGTTTGCTGGTCTTTTTTATCCCGGACTGATTTGTAGAGCTCTTTATCCATTAGGATAATTAGCCCTTTGTCTGTAATACGTGTTGCAAATACTGTATTTTTCCTAGATTGCATTTTGATTTTGTTTATGATGGTGTTTGCAATGTTACTTTTACTACCAATTTATTAGACTTTCCCTCCCTTGTTTTCCCCTTTCTCCCTCCCCGCCTCCTTCCCAGCTTCTGAGTTTGTTATACTTAGAAAGTCCTTTCCCATTCTGAGATAATAACAAAAATTCCCATTACTATGCTTCAGAAATGTCAGGTTAATACGGCACAAGGAAGTCAGTTTCTTTGAACTTGACCAACAAAAGGACCTCTGGTATGAGTGACAGAGAAAAGAGAAATTTCAACTTTTAAAGCCAGAACATGGAGGCGGGTGCAGTCTGGGCAAAGACGGTACGCAGCAATCCAGAGATCCCAGCCAAGATTAGCCTGACTCCCCCGGTACAGGTGCCCAGATTTTGCCCCAGTTCCAGGCTCCCTCACACTGAGGACCTGAGGCCCATGTTGCCAACAAGTGTCAGCATCTTTACCTGTAAAATGGGAACGTCATTACCTGTCCCACCTTGCCTGCCTTGCTGGGTGGCTGTGCAGAGCAAGTGAGACGGATGAGCATGAAAAGGCCCTCAAAGCTGTCAAGTCCGTTATACAGGCACATTGCCCTCCTTAGTTGTCCAGGAAAAATATGTCCAGCCGGATCAACACCAACGGCTCCACCATCCTCAAAAGTATCCTGGCTGGAAAACTCCAAGTCATCTTTCACTCCCTTTTCCCCACCTCGTCGACATCCAAGGAGTTGCCAAGACTCTTTGATTCTAATTTCTAAAATTTCTAAATTCTAAATTCTAAAATTTCTCTTGCATGTGTCTTCTCTTTTCTACTTTAACCATCACTGCCATCGTTCTGCATTCATCATTTCTTGGCTCAAAATGGTTGTTCTCAGTGTCTGCTTGTCACTGGTCCTTTTCTTCCCCCAGTCTTCTGCTCCCAGACCTGGGCCCTGGCTTGTCCGTGGAAGGGCACTGGCCACACCTGCTTGGAGCCAGTTAAACATGAATATGGAGGGAGACCATGCGATTGCATTCCCAGCAGCCGCCCCCTTTTCCCCTGCTTACTGACCTCAGTTTAGTGCAGTAGCAGGTGGACAGGGCCAGGTTATACCCCAGGGGCGTGACTCTTTACTATTTTAAGCCAATCGTGGTGATGGTAATTCCATACCCCTTGTCATCGGTGATTGGCTTAGGAATGGGCGTGGGACACAATTCTGGCTAATGAGATGTGACAAGAAGACTACCAGGGGAATTCTGGGAAAGATTTTCTTGCTCTGAAAGGTGAGCGATAAGGAGTGCTGTTCTGCTGCTGGTCTGCATGTGATGCCTGGAGCTGTGACAGACATTTTGAGACCAGGATGGGAGAGAGAAAAGCCACCTCAAGCTGTTGATGGCAGAAAGGAAAAAGGGAAAGAATCTGGGTGCATGATAATGTTGAACTGCTGAACGAATCAAGTTCAATTTCCCTGCCTCTGGGCTTCTTCCATGAGAGAGTAAACGTGTGGAATGTTCTGTATTGGATTTCTGTGACTTGTAGCCATAAGTGGTCTCACTGCTAAAAAAAAATACCACGATGACATCTATTGATATAACAGGTGGCCTGGCTGGGGCAGAGCTGCCACGTGGCTACCCCTGGCACTGGGGACACCTTGTTCTCCAAAGATCTGTCTGCTGGGGGCCTTGTTGGAGAGAGTGTGGGACCAGGAGCTGGAAGTCATGTTCATGAAGGATGTTGGGAAACCCTGAGGGCAAGCTGCTTCAGGGCCCAGCAGGCAGGGAAAAGTGGTAGCAGGGGGGATGGGTTAGGAGGCTCTGCAGGAGTCCAGGTGGGGAGCAGAAAGAGGCCTGGCCCAGGACAGTGGCTGGGGGGCAAGGAGGGGGCTGGCTGGCTCTTCCTGCGGGAAGGGAGGAGGAGAGAAGAGCTCACCAAGGGCCTCAGCGGTGAGTGACCACAGAGCCTGGATCCCGCACTCGGCAAGCTGGGAGTGACACATCCCGACATGCCCTTTGGCTCCTTGGCGACGTCAGGTTGCTGGGGCCAGAGTGGGTCGTGGGAGGTGTCACATGGGCCAGCAGACCCGGGAGCAGGACAGAGCCCTGACTCCCGCCCTTGGTTTGGAGGTGGACGTGGGAACAAGTAACAGATCCGGGAGATGGGCCTTGGGTCTGCGGCAAGTGGTGAGTTTCCGCTGGAAGCAGGGGTGGTGGTGGCAGTGGTGGGCGGGGTCTGCAGGAAGTGTCTCGCCTGCCTTTTGCACCCACCAGTGCTTGCCAGTAGGGGAGTCATGGTACCTCTAGCGTGCACAGCAGTGCCTGCCGCCAGGAGAGGGCAGCATTGCGGTTTTGTGCACACACCCAGGGATCTGGGCACCCAGCAGGGAAAGTCCACAGATCTGCAGCCTGGACTTGCTTCCTAACCGCCACCTGGAATTTCCTGAGACCACACAAAGCCTTTCCATGTTTGTTTCCGCCTTGCCCACTCTGACAGGCGTGTCCAGATGCAGTGGAAATCTAGCCCTAGTGTTGGTGACAGGGGGGCACCTGTAGCTGGATTCTGTTGCCATAGCAACTAAGTAGGGAAAACTGCCCCAGAGCTCAGGGGCTGATTAGACCACAGAGCCAGCCTACTTCCCTCTATCCTCATGTCTTCCGGGGCACTGTCGTGTGAAAGTGTCCAGGATGACCCAGGAATTTTCTGAGAGGAAAGTTACGTGGATGGGATATTTGACCAAAAACTATTTTCCCCATTCCCTTCCTCATATATACCTGCCACGACCAGCCACAAATGCAGTTTCGCGTCTCCTCGTCAACTCGCAGCAGCCACCAGAAAGGCAACCCCACTTCCTGTTGACACACAGAGTTATGGAGAATAAAGTATGTTTGTTTCAGAACATTATTCAGAGCGGTCTGAAAAATTTACCGCGGCTCCACCCTGTGACCTAACATTGGACTTGGGAATGGCTTAGTCATCTCAGGCTTCCATAACAAAATACCACAGACTGGGTGGCTTTAAAAAAATAAATAAATAAACATTGATTTCTCTGGAGACGGGGAAGTCCAAGACCCAGGTGCTGGCTGATTCAGTTTCTCGTGGCTTGCAGACGACCACCTCCTCGCCGCGTGCACGCACGGCCTTTCCTCGGTGTGTGTGAAGGGAGAAGGAGCGAGCTCTCTGGTGTGTCTCCTTCTTAGGACACTAGTCCCACCCCGAGGGTTCTACCCTCACGACCTCATCGAACCCTGTGGCCACAGCTCCACAAACTATTACATTTGGCTTTAGAGTTACCACAGGTGGATTTTGGGAAGATACAAACATTCAGTCCGTAATGTGGGGTTACACGAATGGAAAGTGACCCTTCATACCTAAAAGGAAACATTTATTGTTTTCATTCATTCATTCAATAATTTTTTTTGAGTGCCGGACACTATTCAGTGTCCTAGGGATAGAGTAGTGAAAAAAACAGACAGAAATTCCCGTGCCATGAAGCTTACCTTATTAGTGGCAAGAGATGGGAAGGTTAATAAGTAAGCAAGTAATTATGCGATGGGTGGGTGGGTGACAAGTGCAATCAAAAAAGCATAAGGTGGGGGAGAAGGACAGGGATGGGAGAGGGAGATTTGCTCTTTTTATGGAATGATCAAGGAAGGCCTGTTGGAAAGGGGCATTGGAACAGGTTTAACGGCTATAGAATGACTCTTGCAGGCTTTCTACTACAGAGAGCATCCCTGACTGAGGGTCACAGTTAACTAAGCTTTGAAATCCACTGCTGCATTTGTGTGAAGGTTACGTCTCCCACAGCTGCTTCCTGCCAATGACTGCCCTCTCCTGGGGGACAGGGACCCACGGTCAGCAAACCTTGGCTCGGGGATTTTGCCGCAACTTCCTGAGACTATGCCAAACTCTAGGACCCTTCCGTTCTGCCTTCTTTCTTCTCTCCTGTCCTTCCCTTGGGGTCAGACTTGTGTCACCATCAGGCCACAACCCCAGTCTTTCCCTGCTCCATCCTTATTTCCCATCATAAAGGCATTTCCCTCAATAAAAACCTCGCATGATTAACCCCATCTCAGCATTCGCTTCTTAGAAGACCAGGAGTCACACAGGTTTGGAGGAAGTTAGAGAGTAAAGCCAAGTGACGGCTGAGGGAAAAGTGTTCCAGGCTGAAGGAATGGAGGCTGTCAGTGGCCCTGAGGCAGGATTTGATTTGACCCTATACACGTGCTAATAAGTTAACCTGTTATCATTTCGGGGAATGCCTGCAGAAGACACCGAGACTCCTGGGTCAGAGACAAAGGACTTTAGTACTCACGAACCAGCAACACATTCCATTGGTCGAGACCAGTCAATAGGACAGTCCAGATTCAAGGGGAGGGAAGAGGGACTCCTCCTCCTAGTGGGAGGAGCTGCAAAATCAGTTGCAAAGAGGCCTGGGTAGCAGGAGGGGAATCATTGCAGCTGGTTTTCCAGACAACTGCCACAATGACAGGAAGCAGGTGATACAGGAGCTAGAGGACACAGAGAAAATTCCCCCAGTGATCAACCCAGGCCTCCCGGGAGTCTTAAGTCTTTTAACCTTTCCTACATCTTACTCAGACCTGACCACCCACCCTGCCAAGGGCCAGCTGCTGCCACCCTGTGGGTCCTGGAGAGAACACAGCCACCACCTTTCCGGCTGGCCTGGGAAGCAGGGCTGAAAGAGATCATGTGAGCCTTCCGGTTTTTCACATGCTGTTTGGGTGATGGAGGGAGCTGGGAGGGGTGGGGACCGCGGGGAATAACTCGCTAGGCCTGCTCTCACCCCCACCATAATTACTCTCCCGCTCACTCCCAACACTTGCCCTGCCACCGGGGTCCGGCTCGCCACCGAAATAGGAAAGCAATCTGTGCAGAATGTGCCACTGTTGGAAGTTTCTCTCTCATCATTAACTAATTTGCTGTGCTTTGCCTTGGCCCTTGTTATCTATAACCATGGTAACAACTCAAAGAGCTGTACACACATTTATTTTGGACTGTTGAAGCCCAAGCAGAGTCTATTTCTGGCTCTTGGCTTCGGAGAGGCTGGGTGGGTCTGGAGGCCTGGGGTTGGGGGTCCCACCCTCGGTCCTGTGCCTGTCCTTGTGTGACCTCTAGATGGAACTCCTCCTCTGGGGCCTCAGTTTCGTGGTCAGCAGTCTCTACGTGTCCTGTGTGTACTTAGGATCTAGAGGGAGAGTTGCCTGGCCCAGCCGGGAGCTGGCTACGAATGTGGGGACGTAGGCAGTGGTGCGTGGTTGCCGCAGCTGGTGGTCCCCTGTCTCTGCTAATTTGGTGTCCTCACTATATAATTATCCTGTGAGATTCCCTGACTGAAGACAACTTTTTAAAATATCCTTCCCAGCTCCCACCACTCATTGCCCAGATTCGTGAATGGGGAAAGTGGGTGTTTGTAGCTTTTGGCGGAGAACGAGGGATGTTATGCAACCTGCCCGTCTCTGAACTTCCCCGGCACCATCCCCACTCTGGGGTTCAGGAAGGAGGAATCGGGCTTTTCGGGATGGGAGGGTGTGGATTTTGACCTCTCTGGGCCTCAGTTTTCTCATCTGTCAAGTAGGGGAGAAAAGTGTCTTCCTTATGGGGTGATGTGAAAAGACAGCACACTGTGCCTTCCGACCACAGAGAGTGTGATGGGAATGTGGGCTGTCTCCCTATTCATGTGACCTTGGGCTGGTGCCTTCACTCCTCTGAGCCTCAATTTTCCTAGCTGTAAAGGGGCTCAATCATAGGTGTCTAACAGGGAGCTTGTGGGGTTAAAAGAAATCCTGCCCAAAAATGCCTGGCCTGGTATCAGTTCTCAGCGATTGGTATTTATCGTGATCGTCAGCATAGGTACAGTATCCTGTTTCACCCCGCAGGATCCTTGCAGATCTGGGTGTGTCTTCCTGCTGGCTGTGGGCTGGGTTGCCAGCCCCATAAGATGCGGCCAGAGCTGGTAACTAATGGACCTGTCAGCTCAGTTCAGAGCACTTCTTGGAGCTCCCCAGAGGCAGGTGCAGATGCCACATAGATGAGCCACGTTCCCCTGATGCACTCCTGACATTTCCGGAGAGCCTTCCCCCGCCCACCTGGGTCAGTGGTCAGACTGCGTCACAGCCCCTCCCGGCAGGTCCCGGCTGCCCACTGCCCCGGGGCGCAGAGGAGGAGGAAGCTGGACAGAGTCAACCCACTGATAGGCAACTCTTTCTCTACATTTATATTCTAAAACTTTAGACGTTTTTAAAAAAATTATTTATTTATTTAGGCTTCGTTGCTGTGCGCAGGCTTTCTTTAGTTGCAGTGAGCGGGGGCTACTCTTGCCTGCGGTGCGCAGGCTTCTCATTGCAGTGGCTTCTCTTGTTGCGGAGCACGGGCTCTAGGTGCGCGGGCTTAGTAGTCGCGGCTCGCGGGCTCAGTAGTTGTGGCTCGTGGGCTCTAGAGCGCAGGCTCGGTAGTTGTGGCGCACGGGCTTAGTTGCTCCGCGGCACTTGGGATCTTCCCGGACCAGGGCTCGAACCCGTGTCCCCTGCATTGGCAGGCAGATTCTTAACCACTGCACCACCAAGGAATCCCTAGAATTTGTTTTTTATTTAACATGCGTATTGGTTGTTATTCTAAGAGACAGCAGGTACTTAGAATGCTCTGACCATTACTGATCTACTGCACATGTCAACACATGTTGATTTAAACACAGAAGAAGGTCTGGAAAGAACCCCCAGAGTGTAAGAGTTGTTACCTCTGGGGCAGCGAGTGGGGGTGGACGGAGCACCTCCTGCTTCATACACAGAAGGAAGGGGCGGGGTTAGCAACGATGTTTACTAACGTCGTTTGAGTGAGTGTTCTTCTGTATGCTTTACGTTTAAAAATTAAAAAAAAGGGGGGCTTCCCTGGTGGCGCAGT